>NW_009259122.1:175840-182928 GCF_000687185.1 Egretta garzetta | reverse complement strand
CCTAACTTCAGACACTCTGCAGATTTCTTAAACTCCTGCCTCATTTTTTAATAATTATTCATACCTTTTGTTGCTATGTTTGAGGACTGTTTAAGACCTTTTTTTCCCTGAATTGAAAAGAATAAATTAGAATAATAAACGAAATTATGCTCTGGAGCAGGGAAAGCCAGTGACAACTTACAGATAAAATTCTCATCTTTTGTAGCATCATCTTCAACATCTCAACTCTTGTTCAAATCAAAACAACCCTTTTCTTGGGCTTTAACTCAGGAAGGCGCTAAGCATATGCCACACCATAGCCCTGCTGCCCCGGAGAAGCGACTCTCCTCGAGGGCGGTAGCACTAGCACCGTGCCCATAGTCTTCCAGTTAACAACATGTCTCGCGGAATCAGGAACCCATACGATGTCTTAAATACTGCGTCTGCATCTACTGCTCGTTTTAAATGATGTGCTCATGCAATGGCTGAGGCTGTTACCAAGTCACCGCTGCTGAGCACTGTAATACCGAGCAAGGGTCAGACGGGACATTGCCAGGTACTGGTGTACGGGTGTCCCTCCGTACCCATAGCTGCCGATTCAGATGTGCGCTTCCTTCCACCAAAACACACTAGAACTGGTGACACCCCCAGCCAATGCCTGCCCATGCCAAGCCCAGCTCCCTGAAACTGCTACTGCAAGCACATACCCAATACCCTACCCACTTCATACCCAATACCCTACCCATTTCATACCCAATACCCTACCCATTTCATGCTCAATACCCTACCCATTTCATACCCAATACCCTACCCATTTCATACCCAATACCCTACCCATTTCAGACTGACTTGTATAATTTCAATGTATTTCTGTAGAGACAGTGAAGTTTATTTTATAATGGGATCAGAAATTCCATGATCACATCACACAAATCTAAATTTGTTCAAAAGCAGCTTGTGGGAACAGCACTTGGATCTACATTAATTCCGCCAGATTTGGTACTGTAGGTTCACATCACCCTGGCATGCTGGCAGGAATCACGTAGCTAACATTAAACTGGTATAAGACTCTATACCCATTGCATTATTTTACCTAAACCGACTTGACGTAAATGGACACAATTTCCGAGTGCGGATTGCTCTGATGGGGAGAAGGGGTGGTCAAGGTGAGCAGCAGATGGGCCACCGGCTTCGCAGACCACTCATTTTACAGCAGACCTTGTTCACCCCCATTTGCGTTTGACTGTTGTGCTGCATATTTTAATGCAGGTGTTGTCTGTTTTAAGAAGCACTACGGTTTTTGGCTGCTCTGGTGCCATAAGCGCTCCTCCATACAGTCACCCGGATTCCCGGGGAGGAAAGCACCCGTGACCCAGCTGGGTTTCACTGACCCTCCGGGACCGACATCGTGGATCTTGTCCTCCAGTCTTTTCCGGAGGACAGCCCCATCCCTCGGCCGGCTCGCCGCGGCAAAGGTGCTGTCTCAGAGAGGCCCCAGCAGCCCCCCGCCCCCCGGCACTTCACAGCCCTCACCGTACTGCACACCGAGACTATCCAGGATTTTGGAGACACAAGCTGGAGAGAGCTCAGACCCTACTACTTCAAAAAGACCCCCGGGCACTAGAACTGAAGGAGAATCGCACTTCACATGCACTGAAGCACGGCTGACTTTCCACACAGGGGAGAGCAAAATAATTTTTTAAAAAGTTAACTGAACATTTGAACATCACCAAAGGTTCATTTCTGAGATCACACTGAGCTCTCTGTGAAGATCTGGGCAGCCTCATATCCTAGCTGGCAGTACCGCAGCGGGTCCTTCCCAGGCAGATAACGATCCAGGTGGAGGAGCACGCCTCTCCCGCGCTGACGTCAGGACAAGGCGTTGCGATGTCAGACCATAGGTGCTATGGACCCGGCCTGCCCCGTCCTGCAGGCAATGGCTCCCGAGGTGGGTGCGTTATGTGCTTATTGAGCTCCTTGAACACCCATCACAGATGGGTCGCAGCCCCCCCTGCGCGGCCCGAGGCCGACGCACGCAGGGGGCGCTGAGGACGCTTCTCGCCTGCGTGAATGTCAAAGCTGAGAGGGGGAATCACACAGAGTTCAGCCTGGTCTTCCCCAGCTCCGTAACCTCTCCCTGGGGGAGGGTAAAACCCAGCCCTCCAGCAGATGGAAGCTGCAGAGCTGCTCCATCACCTCTTCATAGAATCATATAATCATTTAGGTTGGAAAAGGCCTTTAAGATCATCAAGTCCAACCATTCCCCTACCCCTGCCATCCCACCACTGAACCCTGTCCCTAAGCACCTCATCCATCCCTCTTTTAAATCCCCCCAGGGATGGGGACTCAACCACCTCCCTAGGCAGCCCCTTCCAGAGCCTGACAGCCCTTTCAGGGATGTCCAACCTAAACCTGCCCTGGCACAACTTCAGACCATTCCCCCTCATCCTATTGTCCGTTACCAGGGAGAAGAGACCGACCCCCACCTCGCTACAGCCTCCTTTCCTCGCAGGACCAATCGTATCCAATTTTCACATTGATTTCCTTGATTAATGAACTCAAATACTGCCTGGATAGCTGTGAAGCTGTAACAAAGGCGCGTGCCAGCCAGACACAAGGCGGTCAAATGAAGTTTTGGATCTACTTCTTTAGCGAATGATTTCTCCCTGTGATTAGATTGATTAATGTGCTGATAAGCGTTTGTTTCGTTAGGAACAAACTGTTGATTCGCCTGCAGGATCGGTACTCACAGTGCTCCTGAATGGCTTTTGAAGCTCATTTGCAAAGCTCTCAGGCACGGTGCAGATAAACATTTGTGTTTGATATTGTTTTTGCTGGGAGATTGGTAAATCACGTTGTTAATCCCCTTTGAAGGGAAGAAGCATTTGTTGCCTGTTTGAGAAAAGTGCACTTGCTAGGTGCCATGGTCTTTGATGATGGAGAAGTGCAACGCACAATACTTTTCCCTCTGGGATCCCAAGTGAATGATGAAACTTCTTCCTCTGGACTGGGAAAAAATAAGTAAATGCTTTCCTAAAGCAGCAATAAGAAACTCATCGTGGTCATGTGGTTTACAAGAGCCCTGTGCATCTTCGGGCTGCTTTCTGCCTCCCTGTGCTCCCACGCTGGTTCTAGTTGAGTCTTTAACTCCTTCAGAGCATCAAGATACAGTTTACTGCGTTTAAACTGCGCGACCGTTCAAATGTCCCCACGCCAAACAGATTGACCCAACATACCACAAACAAATGTCTGACTTGATCCTTCAGTGAAACCTCTAAAATGGATAAAACAGGTTCACGCTCTCCTCTCCGCTCCTCTGTGCGCTTGCGCTGACCAACGCGGTGCTGAGGAGCTCCCCGCCAGCTCCTTCCAGTTTGTCCAACTCTTCAGAATTTAAGGTATCATTATTCATCATCACTGATGCTGTCGTTCTGCTGACAGCGTATTTGAGACTGGAGAGCGACTTCAGGCCATCATTTCGACTGCGTGCGGGCCCTGTGTGCCTGGAGTTACCTTCCCTTTTCCCAATGGGTCTGACCAAAGGTGTTCCCCCTGCCCAAACACCTTGCTTCCCTGATGCCCTTGGACTAACAGTGCAATACAGATGCAACCCCACGGATAATTTCACGTTCAGAACACCTACTCAAACACCTGAGCTCCTAATGGTGTGGTAGAGTGGCTCACGCGCCTCTCCCCAGAGAAGAATCTTGTCTGAAGAACATCTTTAAAAACATTTGCAAAATACTTCTGCTTCCTTTAAAAACCAGAAACACGCTCCTGGCATGCTTACTGTACTGGCTTGTTTGTTGGAACTCTAACATCGCATTGACACCATAAACCATCCAAAATTAGAGTTGCCACCAGCCTTCTGATAGCCAAGTGCCAAGCGGTGAGGAGAAACGGACAAGAGAGACGGAACAAATGTGGAAGAGATCTGTGTGGCTCAGGAGCGGGACAGGAAACCCTACCAGGAAAACAGGCGAGGAGAATCAGCAAAGGCTGCAACAGCGGATGCGTGTGGCCGCCCTACCCCGCCTCCGAGAGGTCACCTGGGCCCTCCTGCCCGCTCCCTGAACTCGGCTCAGCAGCGTCGGGCATCTCAACAGCTTCAACAGCTCTTTGCAGGCGCACACTGGGGTTCCCTGGCCATGCAGCCCCAGAAACACCTCGGACAGAAGAAGTACGAAGCCGGACAACGGTAACGCAGATGAAAAAAGCCAAATGTGGCAAGGGCCATATTCTTGCAATTAAAGAAAAGGTTGGACTGCGAGCGTTTACCCTGCCATCAGAATAGGTGCTTTATTTCTGGCTGCTGGGGTGAGATATAGGCGAGACCTGTTAGCAAAGGAACATACCCCATGGAGAATCACCTCTTGTCATGGTCCCGCCTCAAGCTACACGTGCACCTTCTGGCCACGAGTGCAAAGCTGCTTATTGGTGCCACTGCCACGCACACTCACTGCGTTCAGTGCTGAACAGCTCCCCTGACAGCAGGATGACAGTTGTTCCCCAAAGCGTCCATGCAGCTGATACCAATCACACAGAAATCAACACTGAAGAAGAGGTAACACCATAAAGATTTATCAGCTATGTCTGCAGTTCAGACTCTGGGACGAGCTGACCTTATACATAAAGCAAAACAGCAGAGATCACACACAACCCAGACAGCAACCAGACAAGTTTTCCTGCCTGCTTGTCCTCTCTGCCACCATCAGTGAGGGGACCTCGAGAGATGGAGGTGGGTAGTTCAGGCTCCACGGCCCACTTTGTCCTTTTGCTTCCCAGTAAAAACAATGGCTGTAAAGGCAGCGGGCACCTCGGCAAGAGACGACCAGGAGGCATCTCTCACATTGAGCCTTCTGAGCTACCACATTGTGAAAAAAGGCTTTTCATGGGAAGGTTCAAAGCCAGGGCTTTGCCAATACCTGTGAAATTCTAGCACGTTTTGTTGCCGAATGAACTCGCAGACACTAGCAGTAGAGCCACATCACCTGGCTTTAATCCCATAACCCAGGCAGATAATCTCAGTTATCCCCTCACAAACACAGGCTTCTCCACAGAATAAATCAGGACACTGAAGTCCTGCTCCATCGGGTCAGCCAGAAATTTCTCTCCTCCAACTGCAGAGGAGACACCAAGTGACTAACAGCCAGCTGGGAGCAGTGCCTGAAGCTGGGGTAGAAACACCTCCCCTGGGTTGAGTACTTTTAGAAACGGGTTGCTAGAGCTGTTAGTTCTAAAATACGACAGCTTCACAGTTCTTACTGTTACCTGCTACTTGGTGCACAAAATGGTTCCCCTTTTACCCCCAGGATTTAGTGGAGGTTGCTTTGGTTTTTCTATGCACAAGAATTTTGTCTTTCCTAAATCTGCCCCAACTTTGGCTACAAATGAAGATGGAGAGCTCTCCAGCTACAGAAAGTCACATCGGGTGGAGATTGAAAGGACCTGGTCCAGTTTGCAGAGAAGGAAATGTACATCTGGGGTGCAGCAGACTGCAGAGCAGCGATCTCTGAGGCAACGCACAGGCTCTGCACTGAGATGCGCTGCAGCAGAGACCTCGGAGAAAATGCAGACGGAAATAACGCTTTCTCCTCTGCCTGCTTCCTTAGATTGCGGGGAGCAGGAGGACCCAGAAGGGGGGAAACGCTGTTCTGCCACATCACAGACACAAAGCCAAGAGGAAAGTCCAGGGTTACCCAAAACCTGCCGCAGTACAGGCAGCGCTATGCCCTGGAGACCGACAGCCATGCTCTGAGGACTGCCTCGATCTTCCTCTCCTGGAGCTCCTCGATCTTCCTCTCCTGGAGCTCCATCTCCCCAGCACAGCCACCCTCAATGGCAAACACTAAACCAACCTACAGAAGGAGCCCTCACAGCCTTTGCTTCCTCTGCCAAGCAAATCTCCCTGGAAGCAGCAAGAAGAAGGACTTGCGTGTCAGGCCTGCCTCTAGGTGGGCTGAAATTAAAGGGCGAAGGAGGGCAGTATTTCTGCGGGTCCCTTAGGGAGTGCAGGGGACTGCCGTGCCTGCCAACCTCCGCTCCTCCCAGCAGCTTCTGGAGCACAGGGAGCATCACCGCTGCTCGGCGCTTTGTGCGTGAGCTACCACCGGGAAGGCGTTCGCCATGGTACTGACATGACACTTTGGAGGGACCCCAGGATACAGCTGTGTCTCTGCTTGGTTAATAAGGGCTTTGAAAAATTGCTCTTGTCTTGGCTGACACAAAAAAAAAGCATTCATGGAATGGAAACCTTCCCTCTTTAGCCGAAAAGCTCTATACAAGCAAAAGGGTGCTTCATGTTGGACACTGTTTAGCTAAGCGTGGCAGCGAGGGAAGTTTTCTCCTCCTTTGCAGAGCCTGGTATTTAGATGTGCTCTCTTTTGTGCTAAAAATAACAAAGGGAGTGTTTGGAAGAAATCAGAAGAGAGGAGCTGATACATTATTGATGGCAGTTTCAAGCAGCCTGCCGCTCTGTTTTGTACTGTGGTGGAGTCTCAATTTTTAATGAAGCAACCTATGAAAATCTGATGGGGTGAAAAGCATGACCTCTAAATGATACCGCACACAAAAGTTCCCATCAGAGCGCTGAACTGCCCCTTTCACACCCCATCAGGGCTTTACCTCGGCTTGACCCTCCAGTTTAGAGGCGAAGGAGACGGTCCCCTGGCTCAGACAGGAAAGGTGGCATCAGAGAGATGCACGCCTCTGAACAAACTAGCCGTGTCTCCTTGGGGGGGCTTCCATCGTGTGCACACCGACTAACGCCCCATCCCATCAGAACACACCTGCAGCTCGCTGAGAACGTGTTTACTAAATCATTATTCATAACGAAAAGCCCGTGGAAGTCATCGTGCCGCAGGAGCAGCAGAGCACGGCGCGGAGGCACCCTGGACACACAGGCAAGACCGCCAGAAACAGGTTATAAAACACAGGAGCGTGGGGTTAAGAGAAGCCGGATCTGGAGCATTTGTTCCCAGTGACGCAAGAGTGGAGAACTTCATGCATCGGGCTAAGCCTTTGTCTAAACTAACTACTCCACTGTCATTCCGACTGCGACCCCTTATCCCCTATGGCGGCGACAGCATCCTCAGACTGCGGTCAGAGAA
>NW_009259122.1:171103-175728 GCF_000687185.1 Egretta garzetta | reverse complement strand
TCTTCTATCTGCGTTGTCTCCAATCTAGAAGGGAAGCACATATAAATGCCCTCTTCCATTCAATGACCTCCTAATCCGGTGAGGAACCCACTCGTGCTCCTCTCCACCAAACCACTGACACTTCACTACGGAGGCTGACTGATTTGGAGTTGTTGCCCCGTACACAGAATGGCACTCCCCAGCCTGGAGTAGAGCAACATTGGTGATAAAAAGGTGATATCCACAGGGTCATATTAAAGAGTCCACTACTCAGAATAATGAAAGAATTCATGGAAAATGTTTGCATAAAAATCAGTTCACAGGTCAGGGAGATAAGTATAAATGATTTAGCAACACAGTGTGTAAAAAAGGGAAGCTTAACAAGAGACTTCCCAGGGAACATTACGTGACAAGCACAGTCCTTCATGCAGTAAAAGCCAACTTTCTCCCTGGCGCTCACGAATCGGCTCTAACGAAGGCAGCGGGGTCAGACCTGCAGGTTTCAAGAAGCAACCAGCTACAGGTGGCTCCACCTGCCCGGGCCAACTGTCCTCGTCCAGGGCATGTTCTGAGACATCATGGGTTGGGACCACAGGGGGAAATTGCTGATCGGTCTCCGGCGTAACTTTTAGCTCTTGAATCGGCATTTTTTAATTCGTTAACGTATATTATTGCATATCTGAATTGAACCGTATGTTTCTGTATTGCACCAGGGTTTTCAGAGAAAAACTAGAAATAATAGGGAGCATCCACAGGCACTTCGTAAGTGAAGCTGCTAAGGTGCGGCGGCAGCACACTGTACCCCCCCGTCCTACAGCGTGCAGGGGGGGGGGGGGTTTCCTCACAAATGACTCCAAGAGCCTCGCTCACTGTCAGGAATCACTCCACCACAGAGGATAATCACCTCCGCGATGGAAGAACAAGGAAAAGGGGGAAAGACAGAAAGACAAGGAGTAGGACAATGCTTGTCACTGGAGAAAAAATAAGAAAGAAGATGTCAAAGCTAGAGCCTTTATCTCCTCTGAGCTGTACCACGGTAAATCCACCGAGAGCAGAGGGACTTTGCTAAGTGTTGTGTTCAGAAGTTACCTGGCTCCCCAAAGCGACCTACATTCGAAGTCATGCTGAATCACAAGACCCCGCTCCTTGCCAGGCTCCTGAACTCAGCTCCAGCAGGATATCTTTTCTTTCTCCAATTTGTTTTAACCACTACACTTATCTATCTCTGTGGCTGGGATGCCCAGCCACCTCTTTTTAAATATTAAGCACCAAATTAAAACTCCTGTTTTGCTAGCTAGCAGAATGGAAGAATGACCTTGTGATTAAAAGGGCTGGGATGCAAAACTCTGGGTTTAACTCCTCACTTCAGCACAGGACCCGTGTAGGACTTCAGACAAATCACTTAACCACATCTCTCTCCAATTTCTTGTCATAAAATGGGGATAAACAATTATATTATCTGTGCGGCCGTGCCACAAAGCTTTGCACAGCCTCCAGCTGCCCGGTGCGATGGTATCTCAAAGGCGGTGGCAGGCTGCAAGAACGACTTGGGTTCCCTTCCTGGAAGTGGTCCCGCGTACCCTGCCAGGGAGCTGCTACGAGGCCAGTTCAGAGGATTGCCTTCGGCCGGGAGGAGGCGACACGCACAACCCGGGAGCTGGGGTGCGCCCCCCGGGCCCACCAGAGCAGCAGAGCAGGACGTGCCATGCACACCCAGCCCTTTGGGGACAGCCGCTGTTCTGCGGCAGTATCGTCACTGTCGTGGTTCACAGTGGTTGCACCCAACTACAAATGCCTTGGTTTTGGTGAGGGACCCCACCACTTGACACGGCCCATTCGCATTGAAGTGTTATAGCGGCAAAAGCTGGCTCAAGCTTGAAATAAATCTCACCAGCACTGGCCCCAAAGGGAAAACCTGTATCCCCTACAAAGCACGCTGCAAGCCCGGGCTGCTCCTGCTGCCTGTGCCCTCCCCAACAACACGGGGCCAGATCCCAGGGCAGCCTGCGGTGGCATGGACGACCCAACACGAGCAAGGGCTGCGGGGCGAACAACACTGCTCCAGAAGCCTGGGGTCTGGGATTTCTTCCCCCGCCCCGGTGCTTTTGGGGGGTTTCTTTCTCACAATCAGATGTTGGGACAATCTGGACTTTCAGGTCCTTGAAGCGAGGGAGTTAAGCCTGATGCCCCTGATAATTTGTGTGTTTCTCATGCAGTTCTGTTTACCGCAGAGAATAGCTCAAATTCACGGGGTGGCTCATCTGTTTGTTTCCCAGGAGTGTCCTCCTCCTCAGGTACAAATGACTTGTTGTTTCCCCGTCTGCCTCCTTGGTGACGGATAGATGAGAACCGTCCCCTGTGCTCCGGGACTCTAACGTGATCTGGGTCGTGCCTGCGGCAGGCGGGGGCGGCGGGGGGAGAAGGCTGCGGGCGGGGGGCAGTTAACACTATAAGAACTAAAATCTCTTTGTAGATGAGCGTGTTTGTGTGCGTTCCCACCCTAGCTGCAATTTGCTGCCAGCTGCTTCGCCGTCCCCAAGCCAGGGGAACAATGGCTCAGGAGCAACGCTGGCGGGAAAGAGAGCGCTAAAAATAGATCTTTGGAGGGCTAAAATCTGGCGGGGGGGCGTGTGTCAGCATTTTGAGAAGGCATGATTTGATTATTTTTAGTACCAGGGGTTTTTTCTGCAAAGTGGAAAGTCACCGTGCTCGTTGCTGTGGACGGCAGGAGCACCGCCGAAGGCCTGTTCCACCCTCGCTTAGAGGCAGGGGGGGGATCACCAACCCAGTCCTGCTACCTATTTACATTTACAGTTCCGCAAAACATTGCCCAAGCCACAGTCCCTGGTTTGCTGGAAGCCTGCCTGACGACAGAAGATGCAGTCGTATTTATGAAGCCAGCCTACGTTCCCCTCCACTTCTTCCTTAGGAGCTCATTTTTGCCGGCAGTCTTACTTTGGCAGTCACACTTCAGCAGGGATCACATGGGCATTTTTTCTTTGGAGCCACGTCGTTCCAGATGCCCTGAGCTCCTTTCAAACGCGCTCCGTGCGCAGGGAAGCCAAGTTTCACCAGGACAGTGACTGCAATCATACGTTTCTGGGAACACCACAGTTCCTACCGAAAACCTTAAACTGACCCCATTGCTGTCAAATCTAGCTAGAGACTCATCAAAAAAGTTCACAAACTCCTTACCAAACCTGGGTAAAAGCTCAGTCTTGGCTCTTAACGATACCCAGACGAGTGGCGGTGCTGACGGCAGAGGCAGCAGGACGGGGATCCCAGTGAATCGACCTCCGCATTTTACACTGCGTACAGAACACATTTCACACCGCTCCGCTTGTCTCAATCAACTGGCTCCACTAATAAAAATGGGTCTGGGAAGATGCTCCCACCCAGTTTCTGGCAGCATCTTTGCCTTGCCTGCCTCTCTACTCGCCTGACTGGGAGGAAATCCTGGTGATTTCATTTTCATCTTTCTCTCTCTCTCAATTTGAAAATAGAATCTATGATTTTCCATCATTTCCACTTAGATAGAAATATGTTGTGAAAGGTAATTTTATTGCTGAGAAATAATCTTCCTAATGTCAGCCATTATTTCACTCTCAGTGTGACAACTAGGGTAAGTGTTGGAAATCACTCTGTGTTTCAGCTAAAGTATCTTGACAACACAAACGAAGAAGAAAAAGGTAGTCTTTTTGTTAATGAAAACTGCACTGTTATTTTGGTCTATAATGGAGAGATTCATGTAAATGATTGCCTGTCGTCTATACTAAAGGAAAATAGCAAAAAAAAATAAAAAATCAGCGAGCGGGAGAAGCTGTTTCCTTCCTTCCTCCTCCTAGAATGTGCTCTTACACCGTCACTGCAGTCAGCCCCGATATAATGCTCACAGGCTCCCTTAGCAAAAGAAATCAGAATCCACCACCAGACCAGGGCTACCAGCTTCACAAAAACTAGGGGGGCTGCGGGAATTTTAGCCATTCGCTGTTATGGGCAAACATTATCCTGTTTATAGATCTATAGGGGTTTGGATGTGATGTTCCACAGCAAAGCCACCCTGGCCCCTGCCTCCGCCGTCGGCACAACCTCCCGTATGCCAGCTCAGAGCGGAGGCTCCGTCCCTGGGGGCCGGAGGGACAGACTGCACCTCCTCCTGCCATCGCCCCTCGGGGCTGGGCCGCAGGGCTGCGCTCCTGCCCTCCCTCCCCTGCCCGCTGCGGCCGCAGTGCGCAATTCCGGTTCCCAGGCAGGGAGAGAGAGAGACGAACGTAAAGGGGCGTCATTAGATGGGGTTTGCCCAACTTGAAAGTTGGATAAAGAAGAAATGTTTCAGATTTGTGGTCGCCTGCACCCCCTCCGTACCTAGTGAACGAGGGCGGGTTTGGGTTGGCTAACTCCCCACGCTGCCTTTCCCTTGGCTTTAGCAATCAGGTGAGCAAAGTCCGGGCAGCAGAGGGCTGAGAGAGAGCTGAAGCCCCAGGCAGACTGCCAGCAGGTCAGACAGACCCCGCAGCACCGGCCAGAGCGATGCCTCAGCATCTCCGAGATCTGCCTGCTTCCTGCGGCAGCTGCTGTTCTCAGGAATTCATTCATGTCTGAAAATTCCAGGGCATCAGATCTGCCCTTTGCAATCATCTTACAAT
>NW_009259122.1:147008-171072 GCF_000687185.1 Egretta garzetta | reverse complement strand
CGGCATTCAGCAGAGAATTTCAGATGAAGTTTTTCAGCCTTATTTTCCAGCTATCCAGAGACTCCAGATAGTGCTTCTGCAGCTGGAATATGTGAAATTTTTGCTTCTCAGATGTACAGGCTGAAACGATGAATGCTGGTACCGCGTTTGGGCAAGGCTTACTCACACCAGTCATCTTTTCTAATGGAAATAGCTTCATTTAAGAGAGGGTGAGCAAAGAATTTGCCGAATTGGATGAGAATTCCCCAAATCTATTCCTGGTACAGAGCTAGCTTGCTTTTCACTGCCCAGTGATGAAAAACAAGCGAAACCAAATGAAGGAACACTCCAGGAGCTGTCAGAGATGGAAGGACAGCAGCACCCGGGCACTTGAGCTCAGCAAAGTGATCCCGAGTTGCTCCCTGGGGAAAAGATGGAGCAGAACCACGCTGGCTCTGCTCCCCATCTAATGATGCTGCCAAATATATCTATTAGTTATCTGTGAAAAGCACACTGTAGGACCATGAAAACTCAGTAATGAAGAGTTTGGACCAGCACAGCTGGCAGCTCGGTGACGAGGGCCAAGCGCCCGGGCCCCCTGCTTGGCCTCCCAGCCATCATTTTGTTCCTGGGGTAGCGAAAGGCACCGGGCAGATTCACCGGCTGAGGGAGGGGAACTAAGATTTGTGTGCTGATTTGTCTTAAGTTCTTTCCATTGGGTTTTCTTTCTCACATGCAAAACAAAAGCAAGCAGTCTGAAAAACCTGGGGCAGCACCACGGGAGCATTTCCCCACCTCAGACAGCTCCGCCAGGAGAGGGTCCAGTGTGGCTTATCAAGACGGTTTCCCCTTCTTAGGCTTTACTGCAGCAGCGTTAGGCAAGAGGCAGGGATCTTGTTGCCTTTTACCAGCTCTGGAGTCTTGTACCTGTCTGGCATGGTTTAACCCATCGGGCAGCTGAACGCCCCCCAGCCGCTCGCTCGCTCCTTCCCTCCCCGGTGCCATGGGGAGAGACTCAGGGAAAAGCTAAAACCCAAAACCCATGGGTTGAGATAAAGACAGTTATATAAGAGAATAATAATAGAACAGCAGAGGAAGAGAAAATAGTAATAATAATAATAATAATATGAGAAGAGAATATACAAACAAGCGATGCACACTGCAATTGCTCACCACCCACTGACCGATGCCCATCCCATCCCCAAGCAGTGATCGCTGCGCCCCAACCAGCTCCCCCAGTTTCTATACTGGGCATGATGCCCTATGGTCTGGAGTAGCCCTGGGGCCAGTTGGGGTCGGCTGTCCCGGCCGTGCCCCCTCCCAGCCCCTCGTGCCCCTGGCAGGGCAGGGGAAGCTGAGAAGCCCTTGCCTGGTGTGAGCCCTGCTCAGCACCAACTGAGCCATCAGGGGGTCATCAACGTTCTGCTCATCCGAAACCCAAACCCCAGTGCTAGGAAGAAAATTAACTCTGTCCCAGCCAAAACCAGGACACTGTCAAAGTCTTGCATCAAATTCATTTGTCTATGCTAATTTTAAAAGCAGAAACCACCCCTTCCTTCAAAGCACCACCCTTTCCAATTGAAGAATGCTGAGAAGCCTGCTAGCACTGCATGCTACGTTCTTGTGCAGAAATGAGCATTAAGAAGTCTTCTGTAAGCTGCTGGAGTCTGCTGATGTCCAGAAGATTTAATAAGGCCCTGAAAGTTAAAGTCTGAATCTCTACCTCTGCCCCAACACGTACGTGGCTCCTGAGCTCAGGAGTGGCCAAACAGATCGGGAATTTCCCACAGAAATAAGAAGTTATAGCAGAGACAGGTAAAAATCCATGGTTTGCCTCAGGCTATTTTCCAGCATCAACAGGCAGCATCTGCAGGGACACGTACCTAAATTGGGGGAGCCTTCACAACAAGAACGTAACGACGAGGCACGGGAGCCTCCGCTGAAGCGGGATGCTTGCGGAGGGCCAGGGCGTCCCACGGGCACGCTCGTACGTGGCCCATCGACCTGGCCACCCGCCCGGGAGCGGAGACCCCCTGCTCGCTGCCGGGCTGCCTGCACATGGCCGCCCGCCTGCACTGCGGATGCAGGGACACGGAACTTACTTGCTCTTCTGCGATTTAACCCGAGCACCCCAGCTCCAAGGGAACTAAATACGCTATTTCCAGTCCCTCCGGCTTTCTGGCCCCCTTCTGCTGCAGGCGGCATCCCCGTTCCCATGCCAAAGGTGCTCCCTCCCTCTCTCCTCTGATCCGCAGGCTTTTTTGCTCTCGCCAGTTGCTGCAGGCCAGGGAATCAGCCTCGGATGGCGAGGCAGTTCAGCCTTCCCGCTAACTCTTCAGCAGCAGTGATTTTAGGGCACACGCACCCCTGGACAGACCCACGCACCAGAAATTACAGCTACAGATTGAGCAGCATTGGCTTGTGCTTGCCCACAGATCGCAGCCCAGCTCCTGGGATGGTCAGCCCGTGGACCAACGCGCGCACGCAACGTGCAGCAACTGGGCGGAAAGCTCGGAATTTGCACCAGAGGCCATCTACCAGTTTATTGCCAGGAAGCAAGGGCCCGTGTGCTGGGAGCAGGGGCGGCACGCGCCGCACCACCGTGACCTCGTGCAGGGCAAGCGCTCCCCTCCTAAAACCACTCACGGTCTGTCCATCAGGGGTATGGTAGGAAAACGGGCCACAAAAATACATTCCCATGGCATCATTTGAGGAAAACGCAGGTTTCAAGAAAAACGTCGTTCCAGAGCCCTACAGAAGGTGAGGACTGACCCGGCCACGCGCAACCGATGTCAACGGGTGCAAACAACCCTGCCTGTGCCAGGAGTGGAAAATGTAAAACGAGCGTTCATGATTTTTCATGCACAATTATGGCAGAGATTTAAGCACAAATTTGCTCCTGCTTTCCATTAATTGCAAGCCACCAGGGTTAGGGGCCCCAGGAGTTCTCGGGAAGTGAATTTAAACCCCACGCTCAGGCACGTCAGTACAGCAAATGCTAAACCAGCATGGACAGGGGCTGATATATTCTGTACAGGAAAGTCCTTAAGTACTTAAGCCAGCAGTGGAAAAGGCTTTCCCAAAGTATATTCACTGCCGAGATGAAGCGGTATTTCTTGAGGTTCACGTTTTAGTCAGAGCTATCGTACCCACAATCAGACCAAGCCTTTACAAACTGAACAGACCTAGAAATATATGGGCAAATTTTAGCTTTCCTATAAAATTAGATAAGGAAGAAGGACAAAAGGAGCAAAGATTCAGCTCCCTTTGAAATTCCATGGGAATTAGGCCCCCAGCATCATGCTCCGAAATGCCTTACTTCATTCTTTTTCAGCTTCCTGGGATTATTATTTTTTTTTTAATGTATTTTTGAAAAACAACAGCCTTGTTTACAAACCCTGCCGGGGGGCGGGGGGCTGCTTCCTTCCTATTAGGAGTACAGCAAAACCTCCACCACCCTGCCCGAGACAAACTCTGCCCCTGCTGAGGACCTCCGCAGCCGGGAGAGGCTCTGGGGCGCGGGCAGCAGGGGTGCTGGCCCGGGCAGGGGGCTGACCCCAGCCTCCCCCATAGCCCATCCCTGCAGCCCCACCAACGCCAGGCAGCCCGCCGCTTTGGGCAGCGCCGGTGGCCCCAAACCCTAAAGGGGCTTGGGGACCCTTTTTAGGAACAAAAAGGGGGGTTAGGGACAAAGGCTGGCTATTCACTGCTTGTTTATATAAAATCCAAGCTCATACTCATCCCTTTACAATGGAGCGTAATTGCAGGGAGCAACTGTCTTGCTTCTTCAGGAGGCATGTTTACGCGTGGGCGGATAATGGCAACAGCGATGGGTTGGTTGGGCTTGGCAATCGAATATTTTGCAGGTATGGCAAAGAACCTAAAGCACAGCAATTACCAAGGTCAGTCTGCTGCTCCTCAGCACAAAGCCTTTGATGGCCACCCAGAGAATTAAGAAGCAAGAGCGTTGGGCACCTGCGCAGAGATGTAAGGGAGGGACTGTTTGGGGAAGGGTGTTCGGTCAGCATCTAACAGGCAGCAATTTGGGCTGGGGACATCTGGGTGCTACTGCGCTCTCACAGTTGAAAAAGTTGCAAAGTGCTGATGGGGGAAGCGTGGCCAGGAGAACAAGCTGATTTCCACCATAAATGAGGTACTGCAATTACATGCTCGGTGGTGTACAGAGTTGCTTACAGACTGGCAATGCTTTCTGGGCTTTGCAGATTCCTCAAATTCACCACCACAATCGGGTTTTAAAAAAAAAAAAAAAAAGAAATGGGAGAGGGTCTTTTTCCCCCCTTCTTTCAGAATCAACCATATTCTTTGTAAGGAAAACAAAGCTAACTAGGCTCGAAGGAAGGAGTTTTCACGTTCTTTTCAGAGAGTTCATTTCTGAGGAAGAAACCCCTACTCTTCCAGCCTATACTTAACCTTGAAAAAGCACCGTTGCCTAAAAGAAGCCATTTGCCTACTTTCTCATGCTAATGTCCTGTTTATAGCCCACACCTTCGCTTTCACTGCCTACCGCTGTATCCATTTCACTTCCCCAGAGAAAGCAAAACCAGCTCCTGTGGCTGGAGCACTGGGTTGATAATCTAGCCTGATGCTGACAGATAAATGCACTAATTTTCTTCTGTGGTTGGCTCCACATTGCAGAGTAAATCTGCTTCTAACAACTGCCTCAATAGGCTCTGTAACCTGTCCAAAAGATGATGTCAAGTGCTACAAGGGCCTAGGGCTAGTGTGGCGGGTAAGAGTTACCGCTGGGATAAAGTTACAGGCAAGGTTCTGAACGAGGGGTTATTTTGAACAGAAGCCTGGCTGGAAATACAGATTGCTTTTTAAAAAGCTGAGAGAGTAAAGGAATAAGGAGCAACTGACATAATTTTGGGGTCTACACCTTCAGTCTGGAGATCAGCACGTCCTACCAGAGGTCAGCCAAGGTGTGGCACCCCCATACCCCGGGCCGTGGTGCACGGGCAAACGATGCGCCTCGCCCTGCCTTGGCTGGATCTGGTGGTAGCACGGGCGCGGGGTTCCCGCGGAGCCCCAGGACCCTTCCAAACGCAGCACAGAAGACTCAGCAGCGTTCCCTGGCCTGGAGGGTACTGGAGGACGCTGGTGCCCACTCCCGCGTTGCAGGCGGGTGCCAGGGCTGGCTCCAGACGCTGTGCGGTACAGGCGGTGGTGCCCATGGCTCCCTGGAGAGATGAGCTACAGACATCGATGGAGAAAACCAGAGGACTTTTTTTTTTTTTAATTTAGTTCCAATGAGGCAAAAATAAGCAAGGAAAAACAATTAACTTTTTTTTTTTTTTTTTTTTAATTCCATGCCAAATATTTGGGCCATTTCTGAGAACGTCAGCAGTAACTGCAGAGTCAGGAAGATATCAGTGTTGCTTTGCTCTTACTGGTTCTCTTGCTGAATTCCAGGATCACTACACTGGTTGCTACCAATTTATAGCACTTGGATGTTCATTTATCATTTTGACCAAAAGAGCAACTTTGGTGGACATTTATTGATTCCTGCTTTGGAAAAGATCACAAGCAACAGCTTTTTAAATAGAAAGGGTCTTTGGGTTACATGGATAACCCTGGCACTGAGGGATACGTCTCTTACTCCGCTCTTATGTCTAAAATGTTCAATCAGGTCCCACTCCCCTAACCTGAAACAAAAATAAAACCTCATTTTAATCACATCTTTTTCTCCTGATTTTCTCTCCCCACCTCCTGACCTTTCCATGTGAAGAGGAGCACGCAGAACATTTCAGCTTTTCTTAGGCTAACTTTTGCTCACTTTGAATAGCACTTATATAGGTCAATAGCGTCCCTTCCCCTTTCGCCCCCCCTCCCCGCCACAGAAGAAATACGGGATCTGACCTCTTTAATGCCTCAGTTAACAGGGTGCCTCTCGTGTTTGTTTATGGCACGGGAAGTTTGATATTTAAATGAAACAAAATATTCGGGAGAGAGACTGACTTTATAGTCTCTGGTTGTTTTTCTTTCTTCCTATGTGTCCAGCACCGAGCACGTCTGGCTCCCGGGAGGGCTCCTCGGTGTTGTTTCAATACAAGTAACGGCAACAGCAGGAGCAGGCTGGCCGCAAACCACGGGGCTGACAATGGACGGGCCGCGCTGTCGCGGGACACACGGAGCAAGCGCGCCGTATCCACAGCGCGCCCGCAGCACGCCCAGACCCCCCTGCGCCGCGGGAAAGCCGCAGGTCACTGAGTGCCCTGGTACAGAAAAGTGCCAAAAGGCGAGCCGGGGTGCGAGTGCGGGGGGGGTCACCAGGCTGGGCGCGTCCCCGTGTGCGGCTGTGGTCACAGGGAGAGGGTAACGTGGGGGGAGGAGATATTCTTCAGCAGCAGGGAAGGTGTACGTGTTCCGTGCACTTGCCGACATTTTCAACCCTAGTATATGTTTTCTCTTGTCTGTCTTCTTTTTTCTGGCTGTTTCTGAGCGTTCCTCTTTCCCGAGCAGAGGAAGCCAAAGGTTCTGGTAACATTTCAGGCTGGCTCTTTACCCTTTAATTCTGCATGACTATTCAGTGAACCCAATCCTGCTGCTGTGGAAGCCTAATGAGGGCTCGGGTACCGCGTTCCCTGGGAGCTGGACGGAGCCTCCAACTGCTGACTTTGTACGGCTTCAGCCATGCAAAACCCTCCTGGCACAAGGAACGCCTAAGAGCAAAAATAAAAATCCTGCCTCTTTGAAATGTTTAACCATAGCTCACCGGTTAATGCAGCAGTCGGAAGGTGAAAAAACACCCGCCGACTCTGGAAAGCGCGGAAGCGGGCGTTATTTTCCGGCCCGCGATGCTTTCCCTGGCTGTGGCTTTGGAAATGTTTAGACACAAACCAGTTTTGTCCCAAAACAGAGCCCAAAGGAAAGACTCGTCGGGAGCTGGAGCAACTCCTGCCTTGTGCTCCGGGCAAGACTTGCCGCGGTTTTGCACTAGAGGGCACTGCCGCTGGCACGGGGCTGGGGCTCCCGTTCCCGGCCGTGGCATCGCCCGGCGCGAAGCCTTCGCATCGCCGAGTTCTGACTCGTGAGAAACAGCCCGAGCCCGCAGTGCTCATCCAGACAATCCCAGGAGGCTGTGTTTGGGAATTACGCTGCTGAATTAGCACAACAAATAAGGAATGATATGGGGCATAAGGCAAGGGGAACTTCCACCGGGGCTGCTTCCTCCCTTTGTCCCCAGCGCCGCCGCAGGCTCCCTGCCCGGCGTGGGGAAGAGCCCCCACGGGGCACACCAGGCGGCAGAGCGCGAGGGGAGCTCTGCTTTGCCCCCCAGAAACGCTGCTTGCACGGCCCGTGCTGAGTGCCCAGCCGCGCGCTGGAGTACCTGCACCTCGCTGGAAGGGAGATGCAAAAAGACGTCAACGATTCGTCTTTAGGGATTATGGGGTTTTTTAAAGTGCTTTCCTTGGCGGGCACGCAGTGCTTGTTCCGCTCAGCGTCGGAGGACAAACGCGAATGGAAGTTTTCTTTCGAGGCTTCTAGCTGAGGGAAAGCGCAGAGGTTGCTTTTCAGGTGGCCGGGTTTTAGTGTGAAAATGGTGGCTCCCCTGGTTCTCAGGAAACTCCCTGCTTTGCAGCCCCTTGCTATGCACCTGAAAACTTCCCACTGACTTCCAGGGGAAATTTGGCTGCTCAGGAATGCGGGATTGGGCTCAGGAATGGCAATCGCATGCAGAGGACTTCATGCGCAAAACTTTAACCCTTCAGTGGAGCTGGTCACAGGCTTAAAGCTATTCATGCATTTATTACGCTGCTTCATATAGGAGACAGCAAGCAACGGCGCTTGTTATCTTAGAAAATTATAAGGAAAAAAACAGTGAGGTGGTTTGGGGTTTTTTGAAACCATGCGGTTCATCCAGACATGTAGCTTCTTAAGCCCTCATCCGATCTAAATCTGATTTCTGAAAGCTCTTGAAACTTGGCATCTCATTTAGGGCACAGTCCCACTCCCTTTAACCAGATGCGAATGCAGCCGTTTGTCATTGCGGGGAGGGGCAAGCCCAGGATTACAAAGCCCCACTGAATTCCTGCACTGTGCTTGGAACTCTGCGAGTACTTCATTTGTGAAACCTAATTGCTAAATTTAATTTAAAAATCAGTTTACTGAAATTATTAAAACTGACCTGCTTATGGCAGCCACCGGCCCCCCTGGCCAGACAGCAACGGGCATCGGCAGGAGTTGCTTATAAGCCGTAGACAGAACGGCAGCAAAGCAGGGTTAATGGGTTGCCTGTGGGGCCAGGATGTCTGAACCCTACCAAGAGCTGCTGAGGCAAACAGCTTCAAGGCCAGATGTGTTAATTGGGGAGGGAGCCCCGCAGCTGCGAGGGGAGCCTGTGGCCCGTGGGACGAGCACCCAGCTCCTTAATGTCGCACGGTGACGCTTCACTATAGGAGCAATAACAGACCCTTTGGCTATGAAGAAAGTGCAACTGGGGTAATATTAAAAAAAGAAGCCGAGTCCCAAGGTTTTGGCAACTGCATGTTTTCCTATTATGGGTTATGGAAGCCCAGCCCTGTGCAGACAAGCCTGGGAAGGGATGAGTGAGCAGAATGCAATGTCTTTCCTAATATAAACAGATTATTTTGCATTATGGCAGATTTAGGAATGTAAAATGTTCACTCTGTAGCTAGTTAAAGGCTTACCATAATTGCTCTACTACTGCTATTGCTACAGGATTCCCTGTCTTGTCCGACTGGTGGATGTTGCTTGGCTTCCAGACTCTGTTTGCAGGGGGTTGCTGGAGACGGAAAGGAGGAGATCTGAGGACAGAACCTCCGTACATGGTGCCACAGACATTTGCGTTGTACAACAGTTCATAACTCACTTAATCCAGGCTGAGAACACGCCTTAGAAACGCACAGAATCCAAAACATGAAAGGGAGCCTTTGCCTCCTCCCTCTCCAGGTGAGCAGCTCTTAGGGCAGCACGGGAATACGAGACGGGGAAAAACCTAGCTGGAGCGAAGCCAACGGCAAAACATCACTGGATGTCAGAGGATTTGGAGTTTCACCCGAGACAGTACCGGCTGAGCATGGAGAACTGAGTAAATTCCCATTGCCTGGACCTGCAGCTCAAAATGGAGGCCTCAAGCCCCGCGATGGAGGGGGCAAATGTGTTCCTAGAATAAGAAACCCAGCCACTGGCTACTACGCACAAGTGAGACGCTTTGCAATCCAAGGTCAGAACTCTAGCTTCAAGCAACCCGAGTATCTTGCGTGGAAAGACAGAGGGAGGCACAAATTTAGTTACCAACTCATGCGTCAATACAAGATCAACCCAAAAAGCAGAATCCAAGCACTCCCAGAATTCGGACAGGAATTCTAGTTTGGGCTTGCAAGCAGGTCTGCGTGTTCAAATGGATAGTCAAAGGCAACCTGGCTCCTTTTGTCAGAGAACCACGTTCTTAACTCTGCCAGCAGTGCTTCAGACTGTCTGACGTTTCGTGTGGTATCTTTTTTTAAACACAGAATTAAAGGGGAAAAAAAAAATCCTTAACCCAGTATCTTTAAGGCTTTTGTTTTGGTTTTGCAACTTTTCTGTTTCTGAAAAGAGCACCAAGTAATCTGGTGATGAGAGAAGGAAAAATATATTTAAGCAAGGAAAAACATGCTGCTACAGTAAAACAGTGTCGGGTTCTATTAATTCAGTTTTTCATTGTCTGATATCTGCAGGCACAGTGGGCTTTTTGGTAGACCTCTGAGCTCTGTTTTCTAACAGAGGCAAAGCCCAGGGCCTGTCGGGAAGAGGCAGCGCTCTCATTGTTGTACACCTCAAAGCGACAATATAATCCTCGTGCCTTCAGAAGGGCCAGGACCGAACCCCAAAACAACAGCCCGGGCTTCCTTTAGAAGGGTGAGCAAAGCTCAGCCAAAGCCTCGTTAGCGCATGGCTATGAATTATTCCCTCGCTGAGTGGCCGATCACACCACATTAATATCGTGGGCACATTCTGCTTTGTTAGCAACACTGAATTCCACTGCGGCACTAATGAAGAACCAGTCCTCATGTAAGACACGGTATCTCCAGGATGTGTCTATTCTGCTATGCAATGATTTCCTTTTGTCAAGAGCATTATGAGATTACTAACTGCAAAATATTTAAACACAACACAAGGAGGAAAATGCCTCTCTGTTGGGGAAGTTGCGCGAACACACAGGAGCGTAATTCCAATGCAAACCAATCCGTGTGGGCAATACTGAGCATCTGCCCTCGGTGTGCGGGCCAAGGAGGCCCCGAGCTTTGCTCCAGAAGTTGGTTCTGTGTCTGTAGCGGCTGGGGGGGAGAGGTTCTGGCAGTCCCTGCTTCCACCCGCAGCGTTTCGCAGCGCTCACCCAGCAGCATCGCGGTATACCTGCCGGATTAGGTGAAACTGGATCCTTTCCAGCTCCATATCAGATTTCACAGGTAGCAAACCCAAGAATAACAGCAGGTTCGTTTGTATTATTTCGGAAGCACCCCGTGAGGCCGAGGGCAAGCCTGGGAGTCATCAGGCAGAGCAGGTGACTGCCGCACACCGCGTCCCTGCACACGGTAAGGAAGGGCTTTTTGCCCAGCCTCTCCCCCCCGCCCGCCTCACAATCGAGCACAATAAAATCCAAAAGAAGCAGGGAAAGAAATCAAGTTACAGCCAGATGCGTCGCGCTGAATCAAAAAACACAGTGACCCACAAAACAAATTTCCTGAAGCTAACTTCTAGTTCAGCCTCAGGAGCATCTCTCTACCTGCAGGAATGTCTCTCTAAGATTGCACATCCCTCAATAACATCAGCAGTAGCCAAATAAATTATAAAGACTGTGTGGGGTGAAAAAATGCTGAGTCTAACCTGTACCTACATCTCAGAAAAATCTCCACTCTTGTTTTAAATTTCAGAGCAATATGAATTCCACTGTGAATGCCCAAAGGTAAAAAGTGTAACCAGTCCCAATCACCACATCCCATTCTAACGCCCCTCTGCCCGACTATTTTTGCGCAAAATATCCAAGGTCTTCCAAAACTAAATTAATTCCAAAGGAGATCCAAAGCTTTCTGAAATGATCAGGATTCTTTCCACAGATTTTGAACGGTTTTCAGCCTGGTCTGTTGAGTCATTAACCACTTGTAGAAGTGGAAGGGCTGGTTTAGCATGCACTTAGGGTTTGAGAAGACGTACACAGAAACCAGTAGGATTTTCCAGAGTCTTCAGTGCTGCCCAAGCTCCTCTGTCACTGAGGTCAGCAGAAGTGCTAACACTCGGTGGTGTTTAAAATTCCCCCATGCTGCTTAAATTCAGTCACATGAATCCTCCAGTGCTGGAAGAAGGCTGTACATCCCCATGCGGGGCCTGATCCTCACCAGTTCACACATGAGCAATGTCATATGCCTACTGGTCTGGGGGGGATCTTTCCCTCAGTGCCCACTTCCACAACGTCAAGAATAATTTATAGGAATCCTGTACCAAGAAGTGTTACCCATCACAGCTTGCTCGCATAGATTCTTCCTAACGGATTCTCTACTGCCCCTTGCTGTGGATGGCTTGGGTTCCTTATATTCCGAGCCATCTCTTTTTCCTTTATTACTGTATCGTTATGTGAAGTAAAACTCAATAATGATTTTAAATAAGCTTGTGTCTTCCGCTTCACCAGTGCTGACAGACAAAATGTCACCTATTGCTGTGTTTCTGTGAAGAACTTGCTATTCTCTCTCAGTTGCATAATCCTCGCACAAAGTAAAGAGTATGTGAGGGTTTGTTTAAAATGATTCAGTTTCATTATGCTGCTACAAGTGGTGCTGACAGCAAAACCACTTGCTTGCCTAAAATAAAACGAAACAGAAAGGATTTCTTTTCTTGCACACGGATACCTTACTGCATTTGGTAGTTACACAAGTGATCTCACGCCCCCAAATTTCACTCCATTTCTACCAACTCAACAACAAACTTCCAGCGTTATTGCGGACAACGTTTTTAATTTTCGCGTATTAGTAAACAGTTCTCTTGCCTGTTCATTACCAGTTCTGTGATGGCTAAATTCTACCTCAAAGGCTAATTGGTCTTCCTTCTCCTTGACGACAGTCTACAGGAACCTGGCAGGCAGAATTTAGTCCCAGCTTGTCCAGGACATAGATAAGTTTGAGAAGCCTACCATTTCTTAAAGGAAAATCATAGGTGAGAGCAATAACCAGAAGCAATCCTTTCAAACTTTCATAGTTATAATTAAAAAAAAAAAAAAAAAGGTTATCAACTATTTATGAATTAGGGAGAACATTTACTTCGGTGGTTGCCCTACTTAGTGACATTAAACTAAAATATTTTCTCTTGCAAAGGAGAAAACCTCAGCACTGGCTGTTCCCTGAGGATGCTAATCTTGCTTCTGCCACCACGCCAGTCAAGTGGGAAGAGATCAACGATCTGCAATGAAGGGGCCGGTGCGTAAGGGATTTTTAAGATGCCGTGCGTGCAGACCCAGCTGCTCAGCCATTATGGTCATGGGTATTTGGCCCTTTGCCACCAGCTGACAGCCAAGCAGAAAACGAAGCATAAGGGTTAAATCACATCTACTTATAGACCAAACGTGCTGGCCCAAGACATGCTGCAACGCTGGCCAAGAGAAGCAAGAGCGCAGGGAATTAGCCTTTCACCGCAACATTGGCAGTAGGGAAGCTGATCATGAGGTAATTCCTCTTAACTAGGTATGCAATAAATCGTTCATGAAACCCAGAACGGTTCTTCTGCAGTACCACGTTCTCATCATACACCTGATCTAGGGAGAGCTAAAGTTTTTGTTAAAAATATGTGCTGCATAGGTAAAAATCAATCAGCCAATTCAACAGCCCTCTTTTGCCCAATACCCACTCTCTTCATCTCAAAAGTTAGCTTTGGCAAAGTAAGCGCCCTTCTGGCAAAGGCAGAACGTGGCCTGCTGACAACACGCACGCGTGTATTACCTTCTGCATAGGTTGATTGGGGTTTTTATTTATTTGCTAACCAGTTAATTTTTTACGTGGCACTTGAAAATCTGAACAAGATACTCAAAGGGGACAAGGACCATCTGGGGAACGTTCCAGCTCCAGACTAGATAGCTGTGGGCTTTGGTGCTGTAGAAGACCCTGTGGAAACACTAGCAGAGGCAGGAGACTCTAGCCACTTTGCAACTGATTTCCTATAGCGTACATGGGGAACCCTCAGAACTAATAAAAACCAACGGCTTCTGACTTTCCATCAGAAAGCATCTGATCAGAAAGGCCTGATCCCGTGCAGCCCATTTCATGGAGTACCTAACCGGGCACTCTCTGCCTACCCCTCCTGCAGATTCAGAAGAGCACCCAAGCACTGCTACGATTCTTTATGTGAAACAAAACTGCAATATAAATTCAAACCCCCACATGAACCCCATCGGTTCAGGATTACAGGAGAATGACGTATCTTGACCAGGCTACTCTACTTTTCCAGATACTCAATTATATAAGACCATTAAATAGATAAAGAACATTCAGTTCACAATCACAGTCCCAGGTTACAATGGAAGGAGTAGTAATACAGACATCTGATATCAAGAAAGGTACACACGGGTAACAAGAAGATGTGCTCTTGTGCTTACACATCCCATTCATCACTTATTGAAGAACACTCACAGGAGATCACATCGGCTTCTCGTTAACATCAAGAACCACCGAGCTCTCTGCGCCTCACCCTTTCCTCTCCCTCTGCTGCACAGGAGGCAGGCAGGCACGGATGCGAACCGGCTGTTGATTTTTAAAGCCGAGCAGCAAGCCGCGGCCGAGTGGCTCGGCAACGGGTCTGAGTTAACGCTGTGATCATTGCGAGTCCCGTAAGCAAGGCAGAGCGACGCCGCTGCTCCTGCACGGCCAGCCCTGCCCTCGCGCCAGGCGGCAGGAGAGGCTGCTTTCCCCGGAGCCCAATGCGAGGGGAGCTGCTTCTGCCCACCAACCACCGCCAGTCAGGGCACCCTCCTTGCGTGAAGAGAGCCCAGCCGGCTGCTGGAACCAGTGGCACCAGCAAGGCTGCGGCGTGGGCAGTGGAAACACCGCAGTGCCCCCGCTGTAGTAACGGCCAGCTGCGTCAGGAGCGGTAACGGCGAAGAGATCGTGTAGGACCGCAGAGAGAGGCTCAGGTGGGGCTGGGTTGCAAGAACACATACGGTGATGCTAAACCAGTTCAGGAAAGCATGGATTTGTTTGTCAAAAGTAGATGCACAGCACAATAAATACTAAGTATGCTACTGTAACTGTCAATCAATGCCCCTTTACTTGATTTCACCATTAAAATAACTAAAACCTGGTAGTCCCAAATAATTCAGAGCATGGAATGTAAGTAAATCCTAATTGTCAGGTTAGGAATATTTTTGTAGCTGTAAAGATGTGACAGGTATTAGTGAAGGAAAGGCTACGATATTCAGGCTGTTGGAAAACCTGTTTTCTAAGTATCCACAGGGTCCAGAATCGCTGGGACATACGAGAGAAATAGGAACAAGAAACAGAGCCGTATTCAATCCTCACATCTGCAACGGGCAGCGATCGAGAGGGGAATGCTCTTATAGAGAAGAGACCCATGTTGTTAGGCTTCTCCCCTCGCTCCAGGCCAGGTAAATCTCACAAGAGAAATGCGGGTGTTCTGAAGGTGCCGGAGATTACGTGAAGAACCAGAGAAAAAGCTACACGGACCCAAAACAACGCAGGGCAACAAACAGCACTGATGTTTCTGTGGCTGCAGGGCCAAAGGCAACTTCTCCTCTGCCATTATGGCTGAGCGGGATCGGTTCAGACAAACCTGGGGTGTACACATGCACAGAGGCCACCGCACGACCTCTTATCCGTGGCACCCGTCTGAGCACGTGCTCCGAGCTCCCAGCTCCGTAACTGGAATTAGCTCTGAGCTCCCAGCTCTGTAACTGGAATTAGCTCATTCCTCTTCCCCCTTCAGAACAGAGGGTTAAGCCAGCATGAATCACTTCATGTTTTATCAGGAGCTAAAAGCACGCACGTAAGAGCGTGGTAGAACAGTTGGTGTGCAGGAAACACCACCTGTAAGCTCTCACTTGTGTCTATGTTTTGAGTTCCTCTTTAATACTGACTGGGGGATAGTTCTTTTATTTACATCGTTACACACATTAAAAAGGAGTCCTTGGTGCATATACTGGGAAGGGATAATCATGGCCGGCTGAGGCTGGGACATTTTTTCCAGCTGTGGCACAAATGCGAGACAAGACACCACTTCTCCCCCAAAGCTTGCCTTTTTCGCACAGGCGAATGACCGCGTATTCAGGCCGTGCTCTCAGCCGGGCTCCTCATCACCTGGGCTTCCCCCCAGCTGCGCTCAGCTCCGCTTCAAACCTGGGTTGCATCCTGCGCTCACCGGGCTGCTCACGCTTCAGCTGGCGGTGCCAGACCGTCTCTCCACCTCTCATCAGTTTCTCCTGTTCCACCGAGTAAGACACTCCAGTGCTGCCTCAAATCAGACTGATTTCCCGTGCCAGTTACGCAGCGCGTGGATGGCGACCGGCTGCCATGCTGAGCCTTTTGGTTGGTATCTGACAGGCGTTGGCTGCGAGGGGCTACGCTGTGCTCCAGCTTGGGAGACAGATCCTACCAGCAGGACTCTGCCACCACTTAAAGTTTCGTTAGCTCTGAATCATCTGAATAATATCGCTCCACAAAGCAATTTCTAAAAACAGAAGCTCAAAATTCAAGAATCTTCTCCCCAGGCTGACATTATCATTCAAACTCAGCTTTGTTGGGATTTTTTTCATTTGTGAACCTGAATGTGCTGTGTAAAACTGGGGAAACTGAGATGAGAAAGAAGGAACCCATTTCGCCAACATCACACAGAAGGACAGGAGAAAATCCAGAAACAGAAAGCACAAATCTTGCACTTTCACACTCAGAGTTACTCCGACCTACATACCAACAAAATTGGTATTTATATTAATTGCAACTCAGCCGCATGTGGCCCCAAATGAATACATTGACCATAGAGAAGCTTGAAGACATTCACAAATCTGTTCATTGTTTTCCTGCCCAGAATAATCTATGAATTTGAGTTGGTTCTTTCCAAATTTCCATGCCTGAAGAAACATTCAAACGACTCTCCTCTAACGTCTATGTATTGTAAAGGAAGATTTTCATCGTATCGTCATTTAAAATTAAACCTAGAAAGACAGAAGCCAGGGGATTCACTGATCTCTTAGCTCTTCCTAATTTGTGGGCAAATGCACACAATTATATGACAATGCTTCAGTGTAATAGAAAATGTAGCTTGAAGATACCTCAAAATCAGCCAAACTTGAGTGTGTCGGTGAGCTATTGTGATAAAAAATTAACGTGTTTGGGGAAGTCTGATTTGCACTACGCAGTGCCTGTAATCAAATTGCCTCTCAACGCTCTGCCGTGCCGCACCGCGTTTGAGCTGCTGCTGTCAGGAACGTGTGCGGACGCTCTGCGGTTCGGCTCAACCTGGCTTCCTTTTCGCGCAATCGCGTACGCCCCTGAGCCCCTCCAGCCAAATGGCGGCAAAATACAGAGGCTGGCAATTCGATGCCATTCTACCTTCCAAGAAGGAAGGCACCGATAAGCTTTGCTCGTTCGCCTCAACGATAACATTGAGCGTGGCCTAAACCCCGTTCAATAGGCGCTCTCCTCTCACGTTGTTGTTCCCCAGCCCCGTCCCCCACTTTTTTTTTGGCCTCCTTGCAGCCACAGACGCGCGGCGGGCAGAGCGGCGAAGCAGGCCAGCTTGCAGGAAGGCTGTTACCCACAGCCCAGGGAAAAATGCCGGATAGTTCCCACTGGGTTGTGGTCGGCTAGGAAACGGCGACTTATTAATCTTGTGTCAGAGGGCCAGCTGCAAGCCTGGCAGTTACCATATTTCACCACCAACTCCGTGTCTGGACAGCCATTGTCTTTTTTATGAAAAACTCCACAAATCAGCTGCTTTTCCCCCCCCATCCCCACCCCCCGAGCAAAAACGGGGCTCGGGGGCTGAGGTGGCTCTGGCGCATCATCCGCGCGGCGGTCAGGTTTGCTAATTCAGAGCCACCGCTTAGTTTCCAACTTTAATGATATTCCCCCGGCATATCACTATGGTTGCCTGGCGACCGGATTTGAGCTAGGCCTCTCATTTGATTCCCACACATCAGACCCTGAAAAGCACTTTTTTTCCTCCCTCGGCTTTTGATTCCGGCTCCTCTGAAACCCTTCCCCCCGCGGTGCCGGTATGGGTGGGCAGCGCGGTGGCAGAACAAGGCCGGGGTGACGGGAGGCCGGGAGGCTCCTGGTCACACATCAAGGCCTGGAAACAAAGCCGCCAGGAGCCCTTCCTGACAAACACAAATTCCCTTCAGAAAAAGCAAATTTGGTCTTCCCGTCGTAGTGTGGGTGTCATTTTAAGACTTTCCTTAGACACTTTACTAAATCTGAGTCTTCCCTTTGTTTTTCGGGCCGTTTCTCACAAAAGGCTTCCTATTATCAACAAGTTGCTATTGGAGTAAGCAAACAGCTCGTGAAGGCCTGCAATAATCTAATAAGCAGCAGGCTTGCGTGCCGTATGTACCCACATCTTTATAGGATGCAAAGTTTGTTTGCATAAATAATTTTCCACTTTAGTTTGCTTAGTTTCAATTAAAGTGCCCTTTTAAAATGAATGGGTTTGCTCAGCCCTCCACCCTCCCCACAACCACGCACACAAACTCACCCTAAAAAAGTACAGTATAGCCACAAATACATTTTTCATAAGCTGTTCTAGCCCAAACAATAGAATTTTTGAAACATTCTGTTTCCCGGTGCAATTACAGGTCTGATCAATACGGCGGGCACAAGGGCTACGCTGACTCTTATTCTTCTCTTGGCTACGACTGAAAGTCTTCACAAAGTTAAAGGCTTGACTTCAGTGGAAGCCAGATCAGCTTACACCAGCTTAAGGTTTAGTCCTGAATCTTTAATGCGCTGTGGCTAAAAAAAAAAACGTTGTTAGCTATAACAAATGTTTGTTAAAGAGTTCTAAAAACAAAGCGCAGAATTGTTTCAGCAGCTAAAAAAATATCATGCTAAAATAATGTAAATCAGATGGGGAAAGAAGAAACATCACTGGGTATATATCATATATGTGTGTGTATATATATATATATATATATATATAAAAAATACATAACATAAATCATTTTCGAAGATTACTGCTGAGACAAACGCAGTTAGCCGGGTACTTTACTCAAGGTTTGATATGAGTTCCGCAGAGATAGTGTAAATACAATGTTCTGCTGCTTGTTCACCTGGATTTCAGATCATTCCCTTTACAGCCTGTTGACGGATATGAAAATTCATAGTTATCTGTCGTAAGCCACTACTTGAATGTCTACATGAGCACAGTTTCACGGAAGTTAATGGCAATGCATCAAGAGCAGGAGTGGATCAAACCTTGTTAGCCTACTCCGCACCCAAACGGCCGCATCTTTTGTACTGATTGCAGTCTCATGTTTTAGAGATCCTCAGAAATACCCAACTCCTTAAGTTATTTGGTTACAGCAGAACCTTAGCTCGTTATTTTTTAAAGAAGTTCATAGCTCTTGTGTTTGAAGAAAATGTGAACTGTTCCTCGAAAAAACCCAAGGAACCGAGAGTTCCTTACACTCAGGGGTTTTGTTTGTGAGTTGTCTTGCTTTTGTCCTAAAGCTCTGGCAGTCCTGACTACCCCCGGTGAGAGACATTCAGCTTTCACTTGTTGCTATCACAACCCAGGATAAGAGTGCGTTGGGCACAGACCGTCCAGACAACGACCACCGCAGGCTGGGGATCTCAGTCGTGATGCACAGCACCGCTTGAGCGTTGCATGGCGAAATGAAAAAACAGCACAATGATAATATGGAGCCATGTCAGTTTACAGGGCAAGAATGACGCAGCGGGATTTCAGAGTGTGAGGTTTCTCTCTCCATCAGCTGATCCCCCACTTGCAGAGAGAACACAGCACTGCCAGCGTGTGGAGGACCTTTCGAACGACTGTCGGCAAGGGACCGTCATCCTGTGGCCCAGGCTGAAGAGCGGAGCTGGCTCCTGGGTGTAACCTTCTCTGCACTGAAGTGGCAGGAGCACCTTATCCCTATCCACCCTATCCTGGGCTTCCCAGTCCTATGGAATATAGAGCAGTCTCTACAGTCCAGCCTGTGTCCTAACTGATAACATCAGGGCTGCCTGACACCTCACATGTTTTGCACTGCCTCTTACAATAGTAGGCTATGCCATTTATTGCTGGTTACAGCCTCAGCTCAGGTTCTCAGCTGAGGAGAAGTTCTGTTCCAGAAACGGGACTTGCAGCTGGAAGTAGTCACATCTCAGAAATCTATTGAGAAAAAAGGTTGCCAGCTAGGAAATGTAGGGCAGACATTGCTAGAGCTCCACGGCCATGCAGAAAAGTCTCAAAAGCTAGTGAAAACTCTTAGAAGCTAGTCATGTATTTGCACTCTGTGTGTCAAATTAATTTTCCAAGGTGTTGCAGACGGGTGAAACAAGGAGTTTGTTTCGTGGCAGGCAGTGCTGCTGGCGCGAGCTACCGCTTCCGAACGCTAACTCCTACAGGACAGAAAGTAAGTTCTGCTGCAGGAGTAAATTGTTTTGCAGACCTGCGCTGGGACAAATTGTGCTCAGTTACACTGATCACAACAGTAGCAGAGAAGCGTCCTCATTTTCACACTGGTGGGAAGGACAATTTTGCCCACAGCATAGCATTTCATGGAAAAGGCAATTAAAAAATATCCGCGTTTTGGAACGCTTCAAAATACACTCGGACTGTGTTAGGTCTAGTTGAATGCAGCTCAAAAGCACCTTATGAAACGTCTGCTCACAAGAACATAGAAAGGATTTAGAGGTGTAGTCCCCATCGCCATCTGCAAATCTCCTTGTTGGGAGAACCAGTGTCTGATCTTGTGTTAGAGCTCACAGTAGGACATCTATAACCTTCCTCTCCCTTAACCCCAAGCAGGTACCAGATCCTTACCCTTTACTCAGCAACAACTACGTCTTCACAAGTTAACAGATTGAAACCAAGTCGTTCTTTTTCTTTTTTTTTTTTTTGAATCAGTCACTTGCAGCAGCTGTTATCACTGAAGATCCACTACCTGCCGCAGTGTTTCTCACTTACTTATTAAGTTGTTAAGGAAGCTGCTTTGTACAGCACATTCCTGACACATTAAAAAAGAATGTTTTCGGATTAGTGCTCAAGCTTCATTTTCCTTTTTGCTGGAAGTTTTAATTAATACATTAAACACATTGTAGCTGCGCAGATGGGTAAAGGAGATATCTATTTATACATCCCACTGATTCAGTTATTTAATGGTGAGCAGCACTGCACTATATGTGCTACAAGAACATGGCGCCCTTTGAGGCTTGCTTCCATATGGCTGAGTCTAAACTGGAATACGCTCACACACACGACCCCGTCTGCAGTAACGGGATGCGTACCACATCGAGTTACCCTCCCCCACCCACTGGATGTATTTTCCAGACAGAAAGGTGAACGTGCACTGGTGCTTGGCTGCCGGCAGGCAGGCGCTTGGTGCTCTCTGGAAATAGGATCGCCCGGTAGTTAACTCGCACCCTTCCAGCCCCGGGCAGAGCACCCGAAAAGGGAAATCTGCCAGGTAAGGGCTTTATCTGAGAGCTTTATTCTCTCCTATTACAAGGAATGAAGACATTAGCGTCACCTTACTTTTTGTTGTTGCTGGTTTTGTTCTTTTGCTGTACCACAGTATAGTTTTGGCTTTGGCTTTTCCCTGCAGGTCAGAAGTTTGGCATGGCAAGCATATTGGGGACTGTGATAATAGACTCCAGATATTTTTTTTATCTATTATTTAATTGTATGGTTTCCAGTCAATGCTGGGTACTGGATTTGATACCTGGGGGAAGCCCTTCTGTTTTCTGTGATCCTAAGTGAAAGGCAGGGAACATGGCTACAGTCAAAGTGGGTAAGAGACTGCACGAGTACACAGAATTAGTGCTTTCATTCACTGTCCATGGAATCTTTTAGTTGTCTAAAAAAGCCTCTTAACTATAAAACAGATTACCATTTCATTTACTTTGAACAAAAATGTGATCAGAATTTTAATACAAAAATGGACCTCATCAGCTTCAGAGCTGCTCGCCAAGAAATAAAGAGGAGAAGTAGTTCTGGACACACTATCTACACATAAGTATGTGTTGCTGATCATGGTATATTTAGAGCCCCGGATTTTAGAAAGAAGTCTGTGCTGATTAAGTGATAGGAAATAAAACCAACCAGCTATAGAAGGGAAACAGCACGGCCAGCATCAGGCATTCTGGGGGAAGGGATGGGAGAAGCGGTACCTCAGACTTCCAGCACCAGAATTCGTGTGTCTTAGTAAGCCCGACAGGTTAAGAAACTCTTTGCCTAAAACATGACTTTTACTTTGATGTGATCCGGTTTAGGTCACAGAAAGTTTGGCCCACTTTCCACTGATTTGGGATCCAACCAATAATGAATCAGAAGCATAACCAAGAATAGATCTAAGGAGTTCTGACTCACAAGCCACCTCTTTCCCAAAACACCCACTCCCTCCCAATCAGACAGACGTCCCTTGTTTCTAAATAAATGCATTTAGTTACAAAATGGATTTATTTATTTTTAGCAAAAATTGCTCATAGCGACAAAATTGTCCATTCAGTTAATGACAAAATACGTTCTGTTGCATAAGATTTGCACTCGTGCATCAAATTGCCACTCTTATCATAATGAATATATAGGTTGAAATTACAGGACATCTAGCGATGCTGATGTGTCACTGTCTGAACACCCCCTTTCTATTCTCCGCTTTTCTTTCACCCTTTCGGAACGCGATAGTATACCTAAATACTATGAAAAGTTACACACGCCAAAAGAAAGATTGCGTTTGTATTGCTTCAAAATGCAAAAACCAGTTGCCCACATCGACCCAGTACAGTTCTGTCACCCTCCTGTGGCAGAAGCAGCTGTGAGAGAGCCAGCTACACCCGGAGCTAACAGGGCTTGATTTCTAGTGCAGCCCGTCGGGGGCCTCGCATACCCGGAGCGCAGTGCTCCCAGGTATCAGCTCCTCTGCCACCAAACTCCGGCGGAACGTCTGCGTCATGCGAGCAGATGAAGAATAAATCCTGAGATGGTTCCTGTTCCTTACATCACCACGGATATCTCGAGTCAGAAAACTTTCATCTGCTTGTGTTGTTAAATTAAGATCTGTGAGTGATGCACAGAATTAAAATGAAGATAAAATTACCTCACTGTAATTTAATTATCTCAGTTATCTGAGTGGGATTGTGCGCTGGCTGCCCCAACGCAGAACCACCTCTGACGAGCAAGCCATGCTGGGCAAAACAAATAGCAAGTCAAATCACCGCATAAAATTTGAAAAAAAACCTAATCCCAAGGATGAAAGACACCGTAATCTCCTGTCCTCCACTCCTCCCTTTCCACTTGCCTCTTCTAGGATCAAAAAGGAAAACACTTTACCTTGGCAAAACCCTAAAGCTGTGTCCTGGATAACCCAGGTATATGTGAAACACAACCTTACTGGAATAGAAATCCCATGGAAACAACGTCCCTTCCCAACTGCCAGTTGCAAAAGGGTTTGGAGTGCCCGGGAAGATTCTGAACGAATTTCCAAATGCACAGGAAGCCTCCTCGCTTCCTCTGGTCTTTTCTGAAAGGTTTCCGAAAGAAAACCACCTTTGTACTGCACAGAGGACCTGACAACATGTTTAACCCTGACAACAGGCTCCCTCCTCCCCCCTTTTTTTTCTGTTGCAAGCATGGATCACGGAGAGAGAAAATCACTGCCCCAAATTCGTGCCAGAGCCTGGCCAGTACCAGGCCGCTGACTGCTCAGCCTCCAGCTCTGTGCTTCAGCCCCGAGAGCGGCCCTGCCTCTGGCACACGTTAGCAGACTGGAATGTGCTCGTGGTCAAAATCATCCCAGCCCAGGGCAAATACATGGGAAAAAGAAAAAGCGACATACATAAGCAATGTTTTCTTTTGAGCGCCATTGTATTGGGTGCAGTAGGGACACCAGGGACAGACTTGAGAGTGACGGCGGGAGGCGGTTTCTGTCACCAGCAAAAGCTGAATCCATCCAATAGGTCTGTGGACATTCTCTGGTTTAACATGTTTGCATGTGAGCAATGGGTTTCCAAAGCCTGCTCTAATTCCTAGCGACGGCTTTGTCACTAAATGATGTGAATGAATGCTAAAAATAATACACGTTCTGTGCCGTGGCTGCCCAGTGCGGGCTCCATTCAGCCCGGGCTTGCGTATAATTCCTGGTAACGCCTCCGCAGCACCGACGCTCGGAGAACTGCAGCAACGCTCCGGGTTTGTGTGGCATGGATCTAGAATGCAGATTAAATGTACTTCATACGCAGCCTAGTCTTCCTCTCCCTAGACAAAGGGTTATCCAAACTCAATGACATTTCATCTGACACGCTCAGCACTAGGCCCAAAACGTTTAATTACAGAAGGCAAACGAGCCACGGTGCAGCGCCGGACTGCGGCCGTGCAGGGATGAGGCTTCCCAGTAAAGGCATCTTACCACAAACTGTTGCACTCTCAAGACAGACGGTGAATAAACAAAAACCCGAGGCCACACATTTCCCATGGGATGTTTATCCTTTATGCCAAAATCCATCTCCCCAGATATCTGGTCCCCTTGACAGCCTTCACTTAAAACCAATCTCTAAGCTAAAGCTTTCTGCCTATTATTCGGGAGGCAATTTAATCTGGAAGAGATGAATAGGGAACAACATATATTAGGATAAAACCGTTCCTTTAATTACACATCACTGAATTTTCTGTCACCTCTTCCACAACGCATACATGGTCACAGAGAGGCTGGCAATGCATCACCCGGATAAAATCCGCAAAGGAGCACAAATTGCTACAGGCAGGAGAGGGAGCGTTCCCGCACCTTTCCAAGTGTTTCTATGGGAAAACACGGAGGGGAACGGGAGCAGGGTATTTGGGGGGGGCGGGGGGAAGTGGCCCTGGGTCGCTTGCAGCAGGCAGATCCGCACAAGGCACGCAGTGCAGGATT
>NW_009259122.1:128830-146446 GCF_000687185.1 Egretta garzetta | reverse complement strand
AGTGCTATATGACCAGCAGCTCTGGAGAGCCTGCAGCAGCTCACAGGGACAGTAAGCAGCCTTTGAACTACCATGCCCCCCTTGCAGAGGCAAGGCAAGGAAATGCCTTCGCAGGGGCACAGAGGCGTTGTGAGAGCAGCCCGAACCTAGTGGGGAAAGTGCTGCAACCACACAGAGGTTCAGGGCACACAGCAGCAGGGTTGGTGGGGTTGGCAGGGTTGGCACACAGCAGCAGGGTTGGTGGGGTTGGCACACAGCAGCAGGGTTGGTACCGCAGGGAGCAGAGCACGGGTGGGTGGTGGCTCCGCTCAGGGTAGCACGGAGGTACGGACTTCCCAGCGATGTGGGTAGCCCCGTTTTAGGCTTGTTTGCTTTGTAGAAAGAGGACTAAAACATCAAGCCTCTTCAATGCATCAAACTCGAAATCAAAATGGGACATGAATGTAGCTGAGGTTACAGTTAAAAACTGTAGAAAGTCACTTTGTGCAGAAATTAGGAAGACGAGGGTTTGAAGCTGCTATGCTCCAGTGGCTGGGATGAGCAATTGCGCTCATAAAAAGGAATTACCTTGCTTATTAAAACTTCGCAGGCTTCTGTTGTGTGTGGGTCATCCGACTGCTGCTCAGCAAATAGTACTGGGGTTTTCTTTTTCCCATTTTGTAAATAATGAATGAATAAGATCTTACTGTGACATGCCAGCTTAATTTTAAGGGGCATTACCAGAGGCCACCTAAGTCTGAGAGGGTCTTTTAGCTGACGTCTTGCATGCCCGTTTCAGCACCAGGCTCATATTCCAGACTTTTCTGTCTAAGTTTAACATATTTTAAGTCCTGATCCACCATGTGTGCTGTGGTAGGAGTCGATGGGAGTTCTGCCACTGATTTAAAGAGAAGTAAGACTGGGCAGACAAACATATCTTGGCTACTGTTAAAAAGATAGTAGAAAATGTAAAACCAAAAAAACCTTCAAGTATTTGATAGCTTAGTTGATGGCATTTGTGTTTGTAACTATCAGCCTTTAGAAAACAGCCCCCAGAATGACCTCCAGAAGAACAAATTCTCTGTACAGTAAGTTCAAAAAACCATTTTGTTTGTCTTTTAAACAACCAAAAAGGAACTACGCAAACCACATTTTGCTTTATGCACCGGAATATTAAAGCTGAACACTTACATGGGCACAGCCCCTCTCTCTTTTAAAGTCCACACGTAACCACTGATTTCAGAAATACTACCAAGCACCCTGGGCCAGCAGAGCAACAGTCTGCAGCAGCAGGGCTGCCCCAATTGACGGCGGCCGCAAGTGCAGCCTGTGGTGTTGCATCTAATCCACGTAGGTATTTCCACAGCCCTCATCTCGCAGGGTTCTGGGTGTGCCAAGCATCTGTGTGTACCCACTTTGTCTGCTTACTGCCAAACACTGCAAAGCAAACGGTGCCGCGCCATCCCCGTGCTGCGGCGAGGCGCTCTCGTCACCGAAGCCACCGCAGAGCCTCGCTTCGCCGCCCCCTGCGCCAGCTTGCTCCCTTGGCTGTCCCCAGGCAGCCCTACCTCCACATGCCGACGTACTGATGTAAGCATCCGAAATGAGCTTGCTCAGGAGAGCCCAGATTAGCCGTGTTGCCAGGCTCCAGCCACGCTAACCCCCTTTTCCACTCCAGCGGGCTGAGCTTCTGACATGCTGAAAAGCACCATTTAAAATTAATTAAAGCTCCTCACTTTGCACCAAATCTCACCACTACCAACTCTGTTTATTGTGTTTTATGCGGGGGGCGGGGTCCGGTCAGCAAGGGGTTCTGGGCTGCGCTACCAAATCTGGCGGGTGAGGAGATAGAGGACGCGAACGGTGTTGCCACAAATCGCAGGTTTTGCACAGATTGCTGCGCTCCTCCAGTGGAACCCATGTGCTACGCTGCAATGCAAGGCGAACTTTCTAGCAACTTCTTGAGGAAGTTTATTATATTATTTTTACTACTGTGCACAACATTGTAAAGTTTTACTTGTGGCATGTGCCAAGAGGATTTTTAAAATAATTTGCTACGAACTGCCACAAAATAGTTTAACACGCATGTGATCCAGCCAACTGTTTTCCAGTCCATTTGCTCCAGCTGATTTATGAATTTTTTTTTAACACCTGGAGACAAATATTTTCGTTTGGTTTCCTTTTCTGAAAGACCTTTTGCCCATCTGATAAAAACAACAGAGGACTCTAAAGATCCTCTCGCTGCATGTTTAACCGTCGCCTACAAGACGGCGTAAGGCAGCGGTGGAAATCTGCGCATACAAAATTTTCTTAGATGGCTGCTCATTGTGAAGGAGATCCCACCAGTGAGCTAATCCAGCACATGAAGTGTTCTTCAGCACTTCATATTTGGCAAACATCAAATTCCCCAACTCTCCACCAAGATGTAAATGGGATACTTGATATTCAACCTAACAGCAGGCTGTCCCATCCAGAGCAGTGTTCTTTAAGCGTTGGGCGTTGATTGTATAGCACTCAGCCCGTCCCTGGCATTTTGGGATGTGGTGTTGACAAACACCGAGCAGCAAAGACATGACACGCAGTAAAGTGGTGTAAGGGCAACAGTGAGAAGCAAATGCCAGGCATCAATGCAAGGCAGGGCTGCATTGGCGATCCAGCCAGCGCAGAGGATGCCCAGCTGGCCAAGGCCACCAGTCCAACACCACCGCTCACACTGGAAGCCGCTTGCAGCCCCACCTCACACTATGTTAGACGGGGCAGTAGCATAACAGGCTCTTCAGAGTTTTACAGTGAACAAATCTCTTGAATTCTAACACAGCTACAGTTCTGTGCAATCCTCCTTTCCAAACAAAACTAAAGAGAGGGGAATTTTAGGTGGAGCTTGAGTTCTACACGGCGGTGACTGCAGAGGTATAACCATTAGCAATTGCTGGGGAGTTCTGGAAGTTGTGCAGGTTTTGTGGATCCTGCTTTCCCAGTGACTCTAAACGACAATTTATTCTACTAGAGAAAATGTGTCAGAATCTAGCCCTAAGTCTAATGCGTCTTGGCTCTTCTGGGGCACAGTCTCAACTCCAGCTCAAGTATGTGATTAGGCCAGCGCCTGTTGGCAGGAGAGAGAGGGCAAAGGAAAACAGCAGCGACAACGTACATGGAGATATTTCTTTTTTACATTCACTTGTGCAAGTAAACACTTTGTTAAGAAAACCTTCCTTCAAGAGGAGGACTAAGCATCTGCAAGCATATTGACATCTGTGTGTACCTACAGTATGTACTTTAACAGAGTTAGTATCGTTCCATTTAAGACCGCGACAGAATTCTTCTCTGCTTCTAAGCATCCTAACCTGCACAAATGCCCTTGTGCTGGTCAAACCCACTTCTCCATTGCTCTGCCTTTTGTGCAGGCACCTGTACCTGCGCTGCGTGGGTATAAAATGCTTCCCAAGCAGAACGGCACAGTTTTATGTGCCTAGACATAAAGCACAGACAAACGGCAACACAAGACACAAGGCAGTAGAGAATCAGGCACTGGACACTACAGCCCCATGAGAAAGAGTCTCCAGAAGGTAAATGCTGCTACAAGTTCCCTTTTTAACCCTGAGGAGTCTTCCCATACATCCCTGAGAGAGCTCAATCAGCCCAGTGACAAACATTTCTACAGGGGGTACACAAGGGCAAAGAGTCCTAGGAGCTCTCAGTGGAGATGAAAAGCACCGGCACAGTACAGACCAAGCCCTCAGATCACTTCTGCTACAAACCTACATGATTAAGACAAATTAATTGCAAACTAAATGCCCTTGCATTGTTTATCAGGCTCCCACAGGCCCTGCTGCCAGCATCTCCTCTCAGCCCTGTGCCACCGCTCTGCTGGGACACCACAGCAGCAGACCAACTCCGTGGTGGATCTCCAATTAAAATACCCCTCGCTCTCTCTTTTATCGGGATTATTTTTTAATCTGGCAAGGTTTGTATCCAAGTGTGCTGCCTTCTCCCCCACAACACACTCCCATAAACCATCACTCCAACACAATGGAGGGGCAAGCCTGGGTCAGGAGTAGGTGGCCAACAGTACCATGAGCTGTCATTGCTCCTGGAAAAAAGGGTACGTGCACAAATACCTCTGATTACACAGAAACTGTCACTGTGGAGGAACACAAAATCCAGCCAACCTTCTGGCTTGTCCAAGAGCTATGCTATCTATTTTGTTAATATACATCTTATGCAATTCCAGGCACGTTCTCTGATCCTTAAATTATCAGTCCACACTTATTTTCAGAAAAATGCAAGTGCTGAAGCCCAGTATTTGCTTCTGTGGACATTTGTGCTGATAAAGTTCATCTACAGAGGTGCTCGTGGAGACTGAAAATAAAGCGAGCACCAACCAAATTTGGAAACCTGATCTGGAAATGCCACCCTGGGTCTTCAAGTCCAGCTTCCTGGTATTATCACAAAATCTCTTACATAAACCAGTCAAGATTCATTTAAAAAAATGTATTAGCCCATTTTTCCCATGGGGAAAAGTTGTTGTGATGATTGCCCTTCTCATGTTAAACCTGACCGGTCATGGCCAATTCCTGCTCATTTCTTCTCCTGTCAGTGCCAGTTCTTCACTGTGCCTCTGTTTTGCTTATCTTTCTGGTAAGACAGAAAATATCCCTTCTCAAGAGAGAAAAGAATTCATTAAAAAAGAAATTATAAAATATTTGTGATTAATTTTGCACCAGTACTAGGAGTTTTACCAACCTATGCTAACAGAGAATCTTGTGGAAATTCATAGAGACCCCTATGCCAAGGATTTAATCCCATCTCATGCAAATTTCCATCAGGTTTTGGGAGTGCACGGAAATAAAGAACTGGACTTGACTCTCCCATAAATTGTATCTGCTCTGCTCAGAGAAGCAAGGGTCCCCTTATCTCTCCAGCTGAGAGGAACAAACCCAAGAGTTCTCAAACAAAACACCACGGAAGAAATGCCTCTTACCGGTCCGTTACATACGTCACCCCAAACTAGCATCGCTAAGGAGGTTTTTATATTAAGCAAAACAGAGAAACATCTCAGTGACTTGCTCCTTTCCATCACCACACTCGCCGGTGACCATCTCTCGCCCTGCGTTTCTAACCCCCAGTATTCGAAAGTTTAAGTGTATGAACCGAAGCTGTAAACCAGCCTCTACCTGTAACCGAGCTGTTTATAAATCTCCCAGTGCTTGTTGCATCCTACTGACATGACAAATTTTCTTCCTCCCACTCACACGGAGTAGCACAAATAAGTATTTAAACAAAAGCAAAACATCATCAGTGCACATTCTCTTGTCGTGTCAGAATGGAATCAACAAAGGAATAATCCCTTGTTGAGAGCTTTCTCTCCTTCCCGCTTTTTTCCCCTGCTTAAAAGACTATGAACATTTGCTTCCCTTGTTTTCCTAAACAAGTCTTTGAAAAACATCAATTCATCCTGCAGGCTTTAGGAAGTTTACTGATCCTATCGGCTTAATAGCACACTGCTACACTCAAAAGAAGGCACTAGTGCTCTTGACTATTATGTCCTTTTTTAAAGCACAGCAAAGCCATCAGGCACTCTACCACGTCCTTAGTAGTCTACAACAAATTAAATAACAAGATAGTCAGGAATAACTGGGACCAGCTAGTATTTTTTCACCTCAGCGTTACATTTTACGTATTTATTTACATCATCAGAAGGAAATGATTGCTCAGCATCCAGCTGGGCCTTCGGTGGTGCTGTTCAAAGGGAAATCCTTTCAAATGCCAACACAAAGATCAAGGGCTAAGGTCCCAGTTCTGCTCCACTTGCAGATGCTGGAAGTTACTGATTTGAGGGGATTTTAGCCCTCCAAGAGCAAGCATATGATAAGAAACCCTCTCAGGCTCCCAGGAACCGGAAGGCCCAACCCCTGCGTTTTGGATTCACTGCGAATAACGGAATTCGGTTTTCTCCCGCAAATGGCAACGAACGGGTTGTCTGCATTTATAAAAGGAGGGAGCAAAACTGCTACCAGCAAAAGCATGACACTTGTGTTCCTCTTTCTCTCCGGAATTTCAGGGTGGGCACTACTGGCCCTGCATCGTGCCTTCCTGCCTAAACCCTCCCGCAAATGTAAGGTGGGCTCTTGCTGGGCAAAGCTACCTGGGAGCAGCAGGAGGACGGGTGCCGTATTTCAGCCCTTCGTATTTGCTCTGACATATAAGAAAATGGAAAAGATCGTTGTTTCCAGAAAGAGTGGTTCAATAGGCATGCCTCTCCTTTCACACTGAGGCAAAGCTGTTCGTTAGCCGTAAGTTCACAGCAAGACTTTGTGGAGCACCTTTTTGCAAACAAGACAAAAAATTCTCCACCTGCATCAGTGCGGGATTCTATTGCTTAGCCTAGAGGAGAAGACCCTGTTGTTTGGGGTTTTTTTTTTTTCTTTCTCTTGCAGTCATAAACAGACACTGGTGTGAAATAACATCATCCAGCTGATGACTTAAACAGCCAAGGGAAACTCCACCCCCACCAAATACTAGTGTTTGGTCCAGATGGGCCAAATTCTGATTCCATTTCTATTGGAAGGCTCCAGTAAATTCAACATTCTTCTTGAGTTTATATAGATACTGTTGTGAATGGACTCAGTGAGACCATACAGCTGTAATAATTAAAGTAAATGTCACTAATTAAGGTTAGAACATCAGTCTCTTACACCGCTGAATGCACAGCTGTCCCTCAACTTCTCAGGCCAGTTTTGATTTCAGACGTTTTCTGCTCTAGAATAAGGGGAAATAAGACCATTGGCTATTCATTTTCTATAGCAAAGTACAGAATTTTTTAATGGAGGCAAATCTCTTTGTCCCACAGATCCCGCACTTGTCCTTCTCATTTCTGTTACAGCGCGGCACTGGCTCCATCATTTCCATACCAGTAGGTATGGACAGGACAAGTCTGAATAACTTCCTGACTTCAGACTTCTGCAGCTGACTCATAATTGCATATCCCTGTCCCTCGGAACGGTTTAAAATGCCTGCTTAATTTTAAGCCTACAGTTCAGTACAGCTGACAGCCTGCGAAGAGACGCTGATTCAGTGGAATGCTGAGGTTTGCTAGAGAGACGCTCGTCCCCAGTGGGACTGTAATGCTCCCTAACCAACACCTTTATTGGCAGCCGTGGGTATTCATTGCATTCACTGGTGTTTGGTTTGTATTACCTAGTGCTATTTCAACAAACGACTGGTTAGCTGACGAACCGAAAGGGTGGGGAAGAGAGGAAACAAATAGCTTCAAGTTAAAACATCCCCATCTTCCCAGAAAACGGCAGCTACTTTACATCAAATTTGGGTCAGTGTTAGAGAGAATGTTTTATAACTTCAAATACAAAAATCAAAACTAAACAAAAGCACCTTCGCACTGTTTGAATATAATATTGTAAAAATAAAAGTTGAAAGCAATCTGATTTTATTCATTCTTTTCAGTGCAAAGAGCTGGGAAAATTCAATATAGATTTGTAAATAATTTCAATTAAATTAAACTGATCATTTTTAGCAAATAGAACACATATTTCACTCTAGAGTTTGCAATGCCCAGGTATATTTTGTAGGATAAAAGGTAGCAGTTAATAAGAGATCTTGGAAAGGGTTTGGAGCTTGGTTCCCCCGTCTCAGGCACTGGTTGTGGGGGCTTTTGCTGCCAGACACCGAGCGCGCACTTCTCCTGCAGGGTTAAGGCACGTGGCTATCCAAGAGGGTTAATGGTGCTCGTAGCAAGGCCCAGCAATGTGCCCACACATCTCACTGCACAGCCACACAGTTACAGCGAGCCAGTTGTAGCCAAATTATTTTGTTGTGAAGGGGGTGTTCACCCTGCAGTCCGGGGCACGTCGGGGTCCGGATGCGCTGCCTCGTGGGGAGCGGCGGGGAAGATCAACCCTGCTTTTCCCAGGTGAGCGGTACTATGAATTAAAAACACACCCGTTCATGCAAGTAAGGCAAGTCTCAAAATTATGACTTGCTTTCTAAACTGAAAGCCTTTTGAGTGGCCCCCACCACCGGCTGTGTTTCTGAATAGCGCTGTGGGATTAAATTAATATAAACAATCGGCTTCAGGAAGAGATCAGAAAGCACCCAAGGCTTCACAAGCACAGGTACGGCGTGCCACTCTCTACAGTCCTGCTCCGCGGCCCCTCGTCACTTCAGTGATTTGGAAATTAAGATTCTTGATGAGTCAAACTGAAGCGGATGCCAAAACTATTCAATATCGGGGAAATGCAGTTTAGAGTCAATAGGATTGGCCATCTAATGACGATTAAGTATGCTATAAATTTAAATCTTTGAACTACTTGTTGAGATTTATTCAGGCAGACAAACAAAGATAACAAAAGTCTTTTGTGTGTTTGTCATTCATTTCCGTTGCTCTGTTGTTGCGGTGTCAAATAATGTCAGTTATTTCAGCACAATTAATGTAATTTTAAATTCTCAACAAATTAAATTATAAAGACTAGCAGGCCAAGGAGGACCCTACCCATTTTTCTTGCACATTTTCTTTTTTTTTTCTCCCAGTTTTGTGGCAAATTTTAAATGACTGAAAGGCTACTTTCAGCCTTGGTTCTTAGAGAAACAGCCCGGTTTGGTAGAAAAACAATTTTCAGTAAGTTATTTCTCCCTGTTTTTACCACGGAGAATTACCTCTTGGAGTATAATTCAGGAAGACTTAATAATTTTTATAACATTTGGAAAATCCAGAGAGGAAGAGGTCAGGAATTCCAATGACCCTCCCCTACGCCGGGGTTATTTCTTTTCCTTTAGGACTGCGCGTGCTCATTCGGTGGAGGGGCACCTGCCTTGTTAAACCCTGTGCTTGGGTGGTTACCAACTGCATTCGAGCAGAATCGGAAGGAGGCGTTTTAAAACAAGGCCACAATATAAATGACTGCTGAAGGAACACCGGAGGCTTGATCAGGAAATATGCAGTTGTTGTTATCTCCTTCATAAAAGGATGTGAAGTCCTTCATTTAGAAATCTTGAAAATTAATTGAAGACAAAAAGATTGCCTATCTCTGGTCTTGGTTAATGAGAATGGGATCGGGAAAGTTATTCTATAAAAGCAACTTAAAGCTGGCCACCTTAAAGAGCAAAGTGACTACCCATCACGCCTAAATTACGGCGACTGCGTTGGATGTTATATAATTTATGAGGAAGGGGGGGAGATATTTTACATTTTTTGAGATCATGCCTCAAGATTTAGTACAGCATCTAGAATTTCTTTGAAAGTAATAAAGACAATGATCCATTGTGTACTTCTATTACTAATTATTCTGTAAAGATTGTCTGCTCCAAAAGATAATTAGAAAGGGTGAAATTTAATTCCATTAAACAGAACTCAGCTGGGACATAATGAAATTTTGTTGTGAAGTAGTAGATTCACTTTGAAGCCAAATAAAAAGCTTTTACATCGATGGAATGAATAAGATTGTAAAAGCTCACACCTTTTTTTTTCCCTTTTTCCCCGCACAGGCAGCATTTAAAAATAATTACATTAAAACTGAATTATACTTGCAACAAGTTTCAGTTCTGAGATACTTCAGGAAAAAGGGAGGTCGCCTTTGGTTCTTTACAGAGATCAATCTTTGGTATTTGCTTTGCAGAAGTCAACAGAGCAGGCAGAGAATAGGAGAAACCAAGGTCATCTGAACTTATACAGCACCAAATGTCCCCAATGCCACAACTCGGCCTTCCAGCTACTAGACGGAAAACAAAGCACCCCTGTGCTGCCCACAGCAGCCCCACGCAAGGCTCACCCCAAGCCAGCCCTGGGTGTGAGGAGACCGTCAGGGTGGCTCCAGGTCTTGATCGTTTTTCCAAAGCATCTAACTATAACATGCTTGGTCGAGCGATGATTTGGCAGTGCATGCCCCTGCCCACCCAAAACCAGCCCAAGAGATGCAGTGCAGAGCTGGAGAACTTGACCGTTTTGCCCAGGCCCCCAGCGCGGGCAGCGCTGCAGGAAAGGTGCGCTTGGAGCAATAGCTCCTAACTGGGTTCAGGTCTTTATTGTCTCATTTGGAGGTCATATGAACCTACTTAATGGCATAGGGCTTATTGTAAAGAAAAGAATGACATGAATACGTTAGTAACCCACTTCTTTGAGGCTAACCACTAAACACAATGCAGCAGTAGATAATACGCTTGGGAAAACTCTTTGGGAAAATACATGAAGCTGCCTGAAACCAACTTGCTTCAGTCCACTGGACCAAGTCCAAACATTATAGGCTCAAGTTTGGCTGACCGGAACATAGAGCAGCTCCTGCAGGGGAATGAAAACGTTTCACACCAGAGTTGTTGTGCCCTGTGACAGTCCTTTGCAAGACCCTGAGCCCTGCCTGCCCGTCCTGGGAAGAAGAGAGGCTGGGAAGGAAGAATAAATGAAGAATTGCCTGGCCAAGAGGTGCAGGAGGCTGCGGGAAAGGAACAGAAGCAAACTCCTAAACCAGTCTCCTCAACGGCTTGCTCAGCTTCAACGTTATTTTTTCCTGCCTTTAGACCACCAGATTAGACTTCTGATTGCTATCGTTAGAGCAGAGGGCTTAGGAAAGATTGCACCAGAAGGCACCTCCATACCAGACTTTAGGAACTTCCCTGCTGCCTGTCTAGCTTGTGCAGACACTGCCAAATACCTGAGCCCATCCCAACCCCCCTGTGGAGGAAGGAAAGGTGGTCATTGCTATCTTACAGCAGGGGAACTGAAATAGAGAGGGAATCAGTGACTGGCCCAAAGTCTGACTGGGAAGGCTGTGCCTTCCTTGGCTCCAGGTAAGCGTCCTGGGGACAGGGTACCTCTCCTCTCAAGGATCACACTTTCCCAGGAGGCAATTGTGGGTTTTGCAAACCCCCCAGGCAGCTGTTTCCCTCACAGCACACCGAATGGACGTCAGGTTATGTTTTAAGACCAATTCCTACGTTAACAGAAAACACCATTGCTAAATTCTGAACCCGAAAGGAATTTCAGTGAGCTGTGGCCTAACGACAGTGGGTGTTCAGAACACACGTGGCTTTTTCGAGCCCTGCGGAGCGTTCCCATGAAGAGACACTCAGCAAACGCAGCTTTGTGTACATTTCACAGAACTTCGTCGGCGCTGCTGCCTCTTCCCCAGGCCTGAGCCTTGCTCTGGACTGAGCTCACAAAGGAGGGGATTAGCAGGGCTACGCTGAGGCTCTCTGTCCCATAAAGAGCTCATTAACTCCTGATGGGCCCTGCTAAATCCCCCCTTGCCTTGGCGTTTTATCCACCCTCCCCACAAAAAATAGTTCTCATCTAGTGGAAAAATAAAAACCGTGGTCAAGGGTGGTAATGAAATAAGGCTCTTCTAAACAGAAGCTGTTCCATCAGTAGGCGACAACAGCTCATTAACGTGCTCCATCCTCCTGAAACTGAGTTAATTGCCATGCCCCAACCATCACTTCCAAATATCCCCCAAAACCGTAAAGTTACAACAACAAACCCCCAAGCTGCTCTTCAGTACAGCGTCTGCTGCTGAATTCCGTGTCAAGTAAATTTGAAATCTGTCTCCTGCCTGTTAGCTCAGCTCAGGAGCGCCAGTGTGCGCCCAGGGCACGCGGGAGCGCGGCGTCCGGCACGGAGGGGACGCGGGCTTGCTCACGTCTGAGCTCAGCTGCTGGCACAAACACGGGGGCTGTGCCAGATTCAGGGCACCCAGAACTACCCTGCCCTTTCACAGAGGCGAGTTTGCACCAAGGGGAGGGCGTCAGGGGAGTGGCAACGCAGGAATCTTCCTCGGAGACGTTCCCAACCGCTGCCTCCTCTCAAGGCATCTGAATGCTCTCTGCGCGACCTGCAGCATTTGGCCCTTCTCCGCTTCCTGGACATCAGTTTTAGTGTATTTGAAAAGCGAACGGTCTACATTTTCTAGGTGTTGATTGGAATAAATAAAAGAAAAATTGTCACCCTTCCACGTTTTTTGGAAATATCATTTTCTTGAAGTTGAAAAGGTAACAGCAGAAAGTTAAGGCAGTGTGTGGCTATAAGAAACGAGGCAGGAAAAGCCTTTACTTTAGCTGCCCGCACTGCCAAGCATTTCAACCAGAACGAGTACCTTTTTCTTTTAGAAAAACCAAGCTATAAATCCATTGCCCAGCTGCAAGGAGAAATTGCTGATAGATAATGTGTCTGATTTTGCAAAGTACCAGGCAGCTACCTTGAAGTGCTGCACACCCTTAACCCCCTCCGCACACAGGACCAAGCCCTTTTCCATACGAACTCCCATCAAATGTTTACATCACCCAAGCAAAAGAGGATTTAAGAGGTGGGAGTCGGGAGGTAACGGCTTTAAGGGCACATCACAAGCGGCAGCGTTAATCATCGATGGAAGCAAATGCTGCCCACGTGAAAGCTTCTCCACGCGACAGAAGCGAACGCACCCCTCGGTCTGCATCGCAGAGAAATTTTTTGCCTCAGAGAGTCAAACTTTCTATGGAGCCTCTGGTTCTCCAGCCTGGGTTTGTTACTGAACTTAAATAGCTAATACAGGTTACGGGAGGGAAGAGGTGGGCACTAAATACGGACACAAGAGCCAAACTACAAGGGACGCAAGTCAAACTGAATGCAAAGGCTGGAAACCCACCAAGTGGGAATTCCGCTCCTATTTTTGTCATTATTTATCTCCTATGCACTCTTCTGGATATCACAAATGGTCCTCAAAGTCAGAACTACAAAATTCACTCTTTTCTACATCAGGAATGTTTCTGCATTTGCTGTGAAGTATACATGGAAGGTGCTGGCAAACCATGGCTCACATGGGCCATCCAACCGCACCCACGATGCCGGAGACATACCAAAACCTGCACAGCACCCCAGCAAGGCCATTTCCCATCGGCCCCCTCCTATCGGATGTCAGCTAACACCAAATTCAAGTGTATGAGTGCCTGGAGGAGGGAGAGAGAAGGGAGGGAGGGAGCAGGGAGGGAAGATCAGCTGCCTTCAGAAATGGGGTATTACATGAAAGAAAGGAGCTCAAGACAGAAGGTCAGGTGTCCTCTGTTATTAAGGACAAGCAGATTTAGTCATGGTTCCAAGGCACTCATTAAAGTGAAATTCAATAGCCATTATTTTATTACCAACTCTAACCTTCTAATGGATACACCAGTCCTACCACCGTCAGCTTTTTGGACGCACGCAGGAGATGCCTACTGCAATCTGTGGAGACAAAGATATGATAGAGGGGAACATGGCAGCAGATTGCATTCTCTTTGAGTCTGCGCATCCCTTATTTAACAGCTTGGTGTTCAAAGAGCGAACAAGTAGAGCAAAACGTAGGTGTCCGAGTAAGGAATCGATCCCAGTCAGCGATACCCAACATCTGCATGGCACCTTCAATACGGCGGTGCCGTACATCTCAGGACCGTGCTCAGAGCTTATTCCTAAGGATCCTCAGATTTTTTTTGCATAACCTGTTTCTAGTTACTTTTCCCCCAGCACTGCCTGTGTCAGAGGGAGGGCTGAGGAACGGGCTGGACGGAGCCAAGCTCCCCGCTATCGTTCATCCTCCTTCAGAAACAGCGAAGGCAAAAGTCTGGCTTTGTGGCAGTAAATGGGACACATGCCCAAATCCCGAAGGGCAGAATTCCACCCTGTCAGGCTGTTCTCTGCAGCGTTAAGGCAGCCCTCCTACCCACACCCCCTTCAGAGGACAGGGGTTTGCAGGTGGATTCACAAAAATCAATGCCAACGGCAGGAAGGGGAGAGTTCTTCCAAAAATGTCTGTCTGCAGGGAATGGGATTCTGCTCTGCCAAGACCCCCTTCAGCTCCAATCTCTGCTACTTTGTCCTCAAACTCCAGCCCTTACTCAGGGAGTCACTCCTGCGCAGAGAGAACCTCACGGACTTGGAGAGTCTGTTTATTTTGAGCTTCTGAAGCTCTTACCAGTCTCCCCAGGCTGATGTTCCCAAAGAAAAGCACAAATCGACCCTTAAGGCCAAAGCCTGCCATGGGACGGGCATTCCCCTCAGGCTCCGAGCACGTGCTCCGTGGTTCCAGTAGGTGCTGAAGGACAGAAAGCCCACACCTTGCAACGAGGGGGGGACTGCTGCTGAGGAGGGGATCGTCCCTCTCAGAAAACAGGAACCAAATCATTTTTTGGTGGCTGCTTGGTTGGGGTTGGTGGTTTGTTTTATTTTCATTCTCTATTATTTTTAAAGAGCCTTTCCTTACGCAAAAAAGAGCATTCGCTGATCAGCACCAGTATCTCTCTGCTTTTGGTGTACAGTAAGAAAATTAAATGGCATATTCTTAGAAAGACATCTGTGCCTGGGGTGACTCACATTTGATCAATCCCTAAGAACTGTTCTTTTCAGGGGATGTGCAATTATTTGCTCAGCTAGGCTTAAACTTTTTATTTATCTAATCACCCCCCTGTAAAGCTTTGATCTGAGCTTCCAAAACCTATTTTTCTAACCACTTTAGCTACATATTTTAAGTCTTATTGTCTAATCAACTTCAGCCGGTAAAACGCGCGATGTCCCACTTAATGCATCCTATTAGGAAATCAAGCTGCCGCGTGGATTTTCAGATCTCTCATTTTGCAGCCCCGTGAGCCATTTGGAAGCATCATTAATGTCATTATTCCTGCGGAAGGGAGCGAGCTGGCAGCGGAGCGAGCCCTCCGCGCGGCCGCCAGCCTTGCCCTGCTAACATTTGCCGAGTGACTCAGAGGTGAATCACAGGTTTCTGCAGGTGCACGCCAGGGAGAGCTGGACCAGTTCCATGTCACAGTGGTTGCAAATGTTTACTTCATTAGTTCATGGGGTTACTCAGCAGTCCCAGCCAACTCAATTTCTCAATCTTACTGCATGGCAGTTTAAAAAAAGAAGAGAGTGGATAGCACCTTTGACATTAAAAGCACAAACCCAACCGTCAATTTGCAATTAGAAAAGCTGAGCAATATCGGAATGCGAATGGATTTACGTGTAGCTGTCATTTATCACACATTACGAAATACTTCCAAGTGTATCCAGCGCCAGGCCTGTCCCACTCCCCCACCAGGGTACGGGGTGCGCTCCCGGGACCCCTTCCCACAGCAGCGCACCCCGCGCCGGGAGCGGGCCCTCAGCCTTGCACGGGTGGTCACCCCCATCTGCTGGGAACGCCTCCGGCGTACGAAAACCTGCAGCGGTGTCTCAGCTTAGGAACTGCTTCCACAGCTGCTCTGGAGCCCCCAGATGTTTCCCAGTAAGGCTTTGCATAGGTGAGAGCAGCCGCTTGGGATTTGGGACGGCGTCTCCCACCCCCTGCCGCTGGTGTGGCCGTGAGCGCTGGACTCCTGCAGCCACTTCTGCTCCTTGCATTTCAAGCTGGCAAGTGCTCCCGCTGCCACAGGCAGGAGGGAATCCCCGTGTGCGGGACACCAGGGAGCTCAGCGAGTCTCTCTACCTGAAATTCCTCTGCACTCGATTCCATAAGCCACCTACCTACCCCCTTTCCTTGCTTAAGTTATTTTGAATTGTACCGCCTTTTGACCTCACATTAACTCATTCCCCACAAGACTGCCTCATCAGCAGATGTTATCACCTTACCTCACGTTCCTACTTTAAGGTTATTAACATATAAAGCGAACAAAATCAGGCCTCCCAGGACTGATCCTTGGCCTGTGCTGTACATCAAGCCCCCTCCGGCCAGCACAAACTCCCAAGTCTTTCCACTTACCTGAGCTGTTTGTCTCAGATGTAGGAACTTCTTTTGCCCACGGTCAAGGGGAAGCCTCTCCTCACCTTTTCCTTATTTCATCTTGCAGATTGTGTTTTGCATAGTTACCATACCCAAAAGATTCTGGAAATCCTGGCCAGATTTCCTCTCCGGTACAAAACCAGTGATGGGCTACAACCAAGTCAGCTCATTCCTGTAATTAAGATTGATCAAGCTATCTGATGCGCAATGCAAATACAGACACTAAGACCTAATTTTCACTCAGACAAGCCTGACCAGCTCTAGGAGAGTAAAATCCCGGCTAAAGATTAAAAGGCTGCCAAGAGAAAGCGGAGTTACGAGGCCCACAGAAGCTGAAGGCTCTGGTTATCCCAGACTCCCCCCACGTGCAACCAGTGGACACCTTCAGAAGGTCTCACTGGAAGCTCCCCCGCCAGAGCGCAGCGTACCGGGGCAGCCGTGCCCTCGGTGCATCCCGGCGACACGCTCCCTTACGGATGCGCTTCTGACCCCTCAAGCGCTTTTCTACCTAACTCATGAACTTTTGAAAATAACGGAGGATAAAAATGGAAGCTTCTCAGAAAACAAGGGCACTTGAAGTACATGTTCTAAGAGCGCCCCAGTGTCCCACTATGCTGCTCACGCTGCAACTGCAAACGAGACGCAGGGAACTGGTAACCTCTGTGGAGCCAGAGCGTTTCAAGACAAGTACGGCCACGTAGCGTTTATTAATAAAGCCAGCTGGATTATTCCAGCCAAGGATCCTGCCAGGTGTCATCTATACAAGAAGCGAGCTCCACGGACACTTGCAGTTCCAGCAGAGCTGCCTCAGCACCCCCTCCGGCCCTTTCCCACCCTCCACTCCCAACGGACAAGCCGAGCCCTAAAGCGCCGGGTAACCAGCCAAAAGCAGACAGACGGCGGGCACGGACAGACGGGGGCGGCCCGGCGGCAGGAGGCTCAGCACCCTCACCAGGCACCCCGGGCCCTGAAGCACCAGCCAGGCTGCGCTTGGGGTAGCACAACATTTCCTGGACTAAAATACGGCGGCTCCGGGGACCCTGCGTTACCGGCGCGGCGGCGGGGACATCGTGTGACACCCAAACTCTGCATCTGCCCGGTCTGTAACTGAGTGCGGGATTTTAGCAGCTTCTGCTCAATGCCAAAAAAATGGCAGCCCGGCGAGGCGGGTAGCGCAGAGCGCGCAGGCTCACGGCCGTGTTCCTAACAGCTCCCTTGGGAGTAGCTCGGTTCTGACTTGGCAGCGAAAGGAGCATCCCGCCAGGCAGTGACTGCGTGAGCACCCATCTTCCCTGGGGAGCAACTCCCTAAAAACACACTCGGAGACAGATTTTTTTAAATTCCATTAGAAAAGAGTAGTCCCTTAACCACGCTACCATCCTAAAATTGGCACCAAATCCTTTCCAGATCTTAAATGCAGGCGGTGGCAATGGCAAGAGAGGACAGAAAAGGGTCGGAAAGCAGTCAAAGCACGAGGCTGAAGCGGTGAGAAGGGCGCGCGGAGCTGCAGATCCGGCGGGGCTGCAAAGCCCTGGGCCGGGCGGGCTGTGGTTAAGGTCTGTTAGCGTGTTGTGCTGTGCTCGAGCAAACGACAGCACCCCTGCAGAAAGGAGCATGAGCCGTGATGGATCCATTCCTGCACTGAACACGCTGCCCCCAGGGTAAATAAGCACTAAAGCTTACTACAGCTATAAATACCCTGGGTTTCACAGGGCCGAGGGAAAGCCAGGTAGGTGTGCTTGGCATTTATCGTGGGGAAGTGGTGTCAGCTCCCCTCCCTGCCGCCTCCCCGCCCTAACAATGCTGTTTGGCAGCTTTTGCATTTTATCTCACCACAGATCTTTGCCAAAACTTGAAGCTGCTCCTGACAGATTAACCGCCACTATAAAAGAAACTGGCTTTTTTTTTTTTTTTT
>NW_009259122.1:127349-128672 GCF_000687185.1 Egretta garzetta | reverse complement strand
CTTTCTTTCTTTCTTTCTTTCCACAGGCATCGGCAGAATCATCTGTCGTCTTCGGCTCCGTCGGAATTTTTTTTTTTTTTTTTTTTTTTCTCCCTTCCCCCTGCGGATTCTGATTGAAAGGATAAGCTTGAATGACAATCTTCTCAACTGGCCCGAGCTGCACTGGGGCCTGGGGCTGGGAAAGGAGGACCAGGGCAGTTGGAGAGGCTTTAGCTAGGCAGTAACCGCACTTTAAATTCAATTATTTGCACAGTACAACAGACTGCGAGACCAGATTCCCAGCTGGTTTGCAACTTAGGTTGCGACTTGCACCTGTGCGAAGTGGGCACAAAATACTTCTAATTTGGCAGTTGGGAATCAGACCCCGTATTTACATTTGCTTCCTGATTCCTGACTTTATTCATTAGCCAGCATGTGGTACACAAGCTGATGAATTATTGTTTAGCTTGTTTTGAAAACACATCACTTGCAAACATACATAAGAAGATCTGCAATAATTAGCTGCATTTTATTTTCCATGCTAACTGCACCTTTTTGTGCCTTTTTCTGTGTACGTGCGTACACGAGCGCGTTCATGTCAAGTTACATTTAGTCCCTTATGGTTAATTTGGGGTCAAAATCAGGCCTGAGTGAACACCGCTGTAAAGGCAGGGATTTCAGTGGAATTCAATATACTTCCACCAGGGCTGAATTCTGCTTTTTGCCTCAAGGCACATTTCGGATTTCCAGTGTACAGAAGATGTTCTAAGAATTGGTTTGTATTCACAAAACAGAAGCAAGATCGCAGCTGGCTCTACCCTTGCATCTTGGCCGAGCGATGTTAAATCACCTTGCACCAACGATCACGCATGCATCGGCACGGAGGAGCCTGCCCGGGCACCTGAACCCGCAGCAGCGGCCGATGCTGAGGATCCAGCACAATAAAGGGGGTCTGGGCCCTACTGGCACCAGGCACTTGGCCTCTGCCATAGAATATGAAGAAAATTATTCTCGAAGTATGATATTTGGGGATTCACAGCTAAAGTCTGTTTTTCTCTCCGTTTCTATATAGAGAAAAATTCTCTTTCGAGTAGTGACGTCGCTGCCTGCTTCCAGTCTCTGTGCTTACAGCCCATCACTCTTGCCCGGAATATTTTTTTCCCCCCACACACACATTCAGAGTTTCTCTCCGCTACCTTCAGGGAACGCTGGAATGCCGCTGCCTATCTCCAGATGCGGTGACTTTTTCAGGGGCCACCTTTCGTCCCATTAGACTCGCTTCAGCGCAGACTGCTGAAGGTTGAGGTTTTCCCAAACAGCACGAGAGGGTGCTCGAGCCGGCCA
>NW_009259122.1:123772-127220 GCF_000687185.1 Egretta garzetta | reverse complement strand
TGAGAAGCTGCCCCCATGCAGAGGAATCCTCGCTGCGCACTCAGGCCGACACGTAGCTTCATGAACGGGGCTGAGGATCTGCCCCGTCTGAATGAGCTTTACGTACCCGAATGTATCTCAGTGCTTGCCCACGCCCATGCTCATCCTTCCCGTAAGCATCGCCCCTTCCCTCCCTTCAGGCTTTCGTTTGACACCGCTCCTACGCCCCATCGCCAGCGTGGGGCCCGCAGGGTCAGGGACCTGTGCTTCCGTAAAGCCTCACAAACAGCAATGGCACCGTATAAATAATAAACAGCAGCAACAACGATAACATAACGAGCAGGCGTCAGCTTTAACAACTCGCCCCGTAAGGGATGTTGGGTCCCCTGCCGGACCTTAGCAGCAGCTCTGTCGATGCAGACATGAAACGAACTGCAGGCCGGGGAAGGGCTGATCCGAATCGTTCACCCGGGCTAATACCTGCAAGCTGGGGGCTGGATCGTCGCTGAAATAGCAGCCACATCACCGGGGACGTGGGTGCCAGAAAAGTACAGAACTGCAATGGGGGTACGAAATGTAGGAGGCCACTTCTTCTCTTGAAGTCATCTTCCACGCAAACATTTTTAAAAAGTGTCACAAAAGCATTTGCTCACCCTAATTTAGAGGACAAGTAGCATCAAAGCTTTAATCTGGCAATTGAGGAAGCAAATCTGAGATGTCACGAACAGGGTGAAGACCTCCCAGAACTCCACTTGGTTTTAACGTGACGGCTTTCGGTGCATGGGTGAGTAAAGCGCCGGCGTCGAGGCTGCCGTCCCCGGAGGGAGAGACGAACTCTGCAGTAGCACCCAAACGCGCCGCTCCACCGCTGCCGTGGCATGGCCATGGGATGGCCGGCGGGAGCTGGAACTGTGGGAAGCCACGCGTGAGATGCGCTTTATCCCTGCTGAAGGTCCTCTAAGGTTCCGCCTTCCCAGGGACTTGGCCCCGCCGACACCTGGCACCTCCCGACAGCACCGTATGCTGCCTTGGTCGCATGGTACCAAAATGGGGGGGAGGGGGGAACTTTTATAATCTTCCAAGATTTTAGCTGTTCTCCAGGGTGAAAAGAGCTCCCACCACTGCCTAGAAGGTGACGTTATTGCACAGCCAAGGACTGCAGGTGGCACGCTTCCAAATGCTTGAAGGAGTTTGCTTGAAACACTTTGAAACGTGCTCCGGGGTTTGGTTTTGTTTAAGCTGGGGTGGGCAATCGGCTATTGTGGCGAGGAAGGTCGCAGCCACGGCTCGGTGTTTGCGAAGCAATTTAAAGGTCACTTTAACTGCTCCAGCAGTAGCGACCAGGAGAGATTTTGCAAAGAGAACAGGCATTGCAAGGTGAACCAGAGCGCTCTGACAGCAACTGCGATTCCTTCTCCCCTGTGCTCCTGAGCTCCCCTCACCCTTGCCGTGTCCGATCGCCTCCCAGCCGCGCAGCAGGGGATGTGATGGCCACCCGCTGCGTCTCGGGTCCCTCTTCATTCATTGTCCCCAAACTGCAGTGATCGCGCCTTGCCCGGAGCCAGCAACCCACGGCCATTAAATGCAGCTGCGTACCCACGCGCTGCCCGCGCAGGGACCCCCAGCGCGGCTGCAGGTATTTACCAGGCGATTAAAGATGTGTCTGAACCCGTCAGACATCTGTAACGAGCGGGGTTTTTGTGGCTTATGGTGTGAGGGGGTTTCCTTCAAACTGAACCACCCCTCACTGCAGTGGTACGAAAGGACGCGGGGGTGATAGCACAGCGTCTGCTTTAACCCTATATAACATCCACGTAGCAAAGAAGTGCTTCTAGTCGTCCTCTTCAGCGCAGTCGGTGCTTCTGACAGCCACGCCTGGGCCGAAAGCTTCTGCAGGTACAGTGGCATAAATCTATCTATAACTGCTCAGCTTTTATGTAGCCTCAGGTTTCCAGGGAGAATTAGAAGTGTGACATACGGTCAGGACTGCAAGTATTTTCTCAAAGTTGGATTAATTAACGCTATCGCAAAACCAGAAGGAACAAAGCCGCCAGGTATGTGGGACATAAATCACATCACAGTAATTAGTGCTAGAATATAGAAATTAAAAGACAAAATGAGGCCATAGGAAGTAAGCCTAATACAACTACGATTTACCAGAAATGCTGTAAGAAATAGGCCTGAAACTACAGAATTGCATTTTTTAACTGGCTAGAAGGACGGGTAGGGAACACCTGGCTGGGCCAGCCCAACGGAGTGAGGATGCTTGAGGAAAAAGAACATCGGCAGATGATGGCGAGACTGCCAAAATGCGTGACTCAAACACGTTACGGCAACACCAGCGCGCAGGTGTCAGAGGGCAGGGCATGGAGCGGCGATGTACGCCCGTGAAACACGCGGCAAATTTGAACCCAGCTCCCACGGTCCTTAGGTTATGGGCATTCACAATAACAAGGTCAATAACGGAGCAAAGCACGGAACGGGCCCACAGGGACGCGGGACCGGTAGCCAGTGAGATGGATGTGGAGCAGCCAGTTCTGTGCTCAGAGCCAAAGCCTGGGCATCTGCAGACCATCATCATTTTGGGGGCTCTCCCTCAGGTGCAAAGCGATTGCCTACTCCACCAGCACTAGGCTATCCCACCCGCTCAGCGTACAAACGACGAATCTGAGGCAGAATTCCGTTCACGGCAAAGTCCAACTCTATCCCAGCCAGCCCATGCCAAGAAGGGGACTGCAGACTGCGTACAAAACACCACATTCACGGCTGCAACTATCCCAAATGATGCCAAAAATAAGCAACATGGAGAAAGCAAAATGAGCATGGCGCACCAAAGTGCCATGGACACATCTGCTGGCTCCGGTGCTTGCTCCTACCTTTCCCAAACACCCTGCCACACCTCGGCCCTTTTTTGCTCCTTCAAGCTGACGGGCACGTTGCTGACAAGTGGCAGAGGCGAGCACCCTAGCAAACCTGACTTCTGGCAGACCTACGAGGAAACTATCTTATCCTGAGGAACCAGCTGATGCGTTCTCATCCACTCCGATTCCTCACGCCGTTTCCCGTTTTGATCCCCGCGCTGTCCTGCACGGTCGGGCAGGCTCTCAGTTTGCATTGCACGTGGCAAGCAACAACGAGGCACCGCGAGCAAGAACTCACTGCCCTAGGCGAGTCCTTCCTTAGTCTCCCAGTAGGACACGTGCGCCCTGGGTGTTCCCACACACGGATCTCCACTCCAGCAAGTCCAGTTATCCTCAAGCATGTGAATGGGGAACAGATTTTTCAAAGTATCAGAGAATTTTTCAGGTTCTCAAACAGCTCACAGCCTGATCCCTGCAAAGGTGCTCCTCCCGTGGATGTACCCGAATGCCTATGAACAGCTTTCAGCCTGGGGAGAAGGTAAGGCTGTTTGCTGGGCATCAGTCGCCGCGCTCCGCTAGCGGCCACCTAAGCCCTACGCAGCCGAGCT
>NW_009259122.1:118595-123288 GCF_000687185.1 Egretta garzetta | reverse complement strand
GGATACAGTGATTCAGCTCCTTAGCGATCTGGATTTGCTCCCAAAATACGCAATAATCGCAACGAGGTGCAGAAAGAGAAATGGAGAAAATGCGATCTCGGACCAGATGCTGCCTGGTTCCCACGCAGAGACGGACCTCTCCACGCGTACGCTCACGTCACTTGGCTTTAAAACTCTAAATTACCCTTGGATCTGTCACCAGCCCACCTCACCAACCTCACCTCCCGCGCCGCTGTCCCCACGCTGCATCGTCCTCCTCTTGGTCCCCCCGCCCAGCAGACGGGTCCTCGTTTCCAGGTATCGCCCACCCAGTCTGATGTCCCAACCTCTGCCTCCTCGCCTTAGCCATCCCAGTGGTCATTCTTCTCCCCTTCCTATATCAGTAGATATAGATATCTATATCTATTGATATAGAAATATCAATCCCCTCCCCCCCAGCCTGCTCCTACCTGCATTTATCTCGGTAACTGTGCTGTTTAGTGTGGCTCTTTGCATGGCAAACGCCACGTAGTGAGGTCTTTTATCGAGGGGAAATACTGAATTTCCTGCAGCCTAAGCCAGCCCAGCCCAGCAAGAAGCCGCACGCCCCTGGCTCGCGTGCCCCCCTGCCACTCCAGCACAGCGGGCAGCAGCGATGCCGCGATGCCGCCCCAGCAGCACCCAGGGGTCTCGCCAGCCGAATGCATGCGTGCCCACATCCACGTGCTCGCCCCCGCTCCCTTTCCCCTGCCCGGACGCCCCCACCGCCCTCACGCCCCCCCGCCCCGCTCCAGGCCACCCCGCACAGCGGCCGCGTCAGGAGGAGCAGGGGGGGCAGCCCGGGCCGGGGGCTCCCCCCTGCACCCCCTCCCACCGAGGGCTCTCTCTGCCCCTGAGCTAAAGCGCTGCTAGAGCCACCCAGACCCGCGGCACAGAAGCCTCGTGACGAGCGTGACTCTGCCCGCACCCCAGAAGGAGGGGTTCTGCATTTGGGCTGTGCAGAAGGAGGCGCCCGGCTGTTTGATTAATATTTTGTGTGCCGCTTTGAAGCGCGCGGCAGAGCCCAGGCCCTTGGCCCAGCACAGCTTGCTTCCTACCCTTTCAGCGTTACCGCACCGGTTGTTCCATCACAGCCTGTCCTCCCACCCATTAACTGGGGATAACAAAAGAAATCCCAGGGCAGCCCGGGCTAACGAGGAAAGCGCCCGTCCCAAGCAGCAGCCTCAGTCAGTACCTGCCTAACGCCTGTGTGGGGAGGAACGGTTACGGCACCTGAGAGATAAATACCACGTGCACGTAACAAAAGCGTGGCCCTCACTACGGTCCTGCTTGCTGAAATTAAGGACACCGCCTCAGAAAGCTTGGGACATTTTCTGCCCCAACAAACTGCCAAAACAAGGGACAAAGCAGAGCTCGGGTAGGGAAGCAGGGGAGCACAGAGCCACCGTGGCCGAGTTGTCGGAGCCACCAGAGCTCCCAGCGGTGCCACCGCGAAGCACACGGGCTGAACAGGCTGGGCTTTCCTCTGCAGGTAACAGCAGCCCAGGTAAATAAGACTGGAACCAACACTGTTGAGGTTCTCAATTCACCGAGAGGTAACTAAATGCCAAACGGCACGACACATTTCCCCACTGCTTTCCCAGACCTTCCACGAGCCGCCTTCCCTCCCAGCCGCCGTCAGATTGATGGCCACCTCGCTTGGCAAGGGCTGGCACCGCGGCTCGGGGCGGCGCTGGCGTCCCTCCTCGTTTTAAAGGCATTGACGGGTTGTGAACGGGTCGCAGGCGCTGTCGGGAGAGTTCGTCAGAGCTTTGCTTTGTTCAGGGAAGTTCTGGGCTTGTTCCTGGCCTGGATGTGAAATGAAACCAAACGGCGCTCAAAATGCAAACGTATCACCTGACTCCAGGAGTCAGTGGGGATATTTGGCCAGTCAGTTTGTGGCTTGAAAATTTCATATTAAGCTTGTAAAGCCTACCCAAAATATAATCAATTAAATGCATTTAAACCCAACAACCCTCCTATCTAAACATTAATTGCCCCTTTATCCAGTGCTGTCCTGCTTGTTATTTGGGCTCCTCTTTCGGAGGCAGAGGCGCAAGGGGGAAACCAGAAACAGAGCAAGGAAAATCCCTCCAGCCAGACCAAGCCCTAAGCCCGCAGGAATTGGGCCAGCTCACCCCTGCCAGTCCGCCTGTTGTGCTGGTTTTGCCCCGCGCGTGTCCCCACAGCCACCTCCCGACGCCGCTCTACAGAAACCCCTGCGCCGCCAGCACCAGGAGCTGCTGGGCCCAGCCCCTCAGCTCTGCAGCCAAAAAAAAACCCTAAACCCCTCAAGTTTGAGCTCACTGCAGCTCTAATGAGAAATAAAGCAGGGACGACTCATTCCGCTGCTCATCGGTAATGGCTGAGCTACTGGAAGAAGCCCCACCAGAGCTCCCCCGACCCAACACAGCGTGAGCGGTTCTGGCAGGAGCACGGGCAGGAGCACGGGGACCCTCTGGGCACCGACCGCCAGAAAACCAGCCGCAATGCATCGCAGCAGAGGCCCATGCTGGCGGAGGGAAGGGGGACATAAGCACCCCCAGGGTGCAGGTACAGCCATTCCTTCTTGCACAGGAGGGCGTTTTCACCCCCTGATTCCTGCCCGAGGGTGAAGGGCTGGTTCTGCCGCAGCGAAAAGGAAAGCAGCAGCCGCGGGGTGCGCAGATGTCTATTTTTGTGCCGTGCTCTGCTCAAAAAGAGCAGGACTTACTGGATCTGATGTTCACTTTCACCGTATCCCTTTTATCTCTGCTGTTGAACAGGGAGGAGATTATATTCGATGCAGGTCTGCGTTGCGGATATATTACCCGCGTGTCACCACGGGCCCTGCGTTTGCTGGCGCTCCTGGTTCCAGCTTCCCACCCAAAGCTGGAAGAGTTGTCCCGTTATCACCGCTGTAAAAGCCTGGGCTTCTGGTGTCCCCACGGCGCAGAGCTGCCCGAGCCGACAGTCGGTGAGCTCCTGTGGCGGGCGCCACGGGCACGCGCCGGTGCAGCCTCATCGCGCCTAGAGTGCAGACGCCTACGCCAGTGAAACTTTGGTGCGCCCATTCTAGGGCCCCGTCCTGCCATAATGATGCTGTTAAATGAGCTTACTGTAAATAAAGTGTCTTTTGGGTACCTGGATTCTTTGGTTGCCCGTTCCTCCAGAGTGGCTTGGTGTTACGCACCCAGCCTTCAGTTCTTATTTTAAAGAATCCCAAGAACAATAATCTGGTACCTGGCGGTTTATCACTGTCATATCCAGTGCTATGATCCACTACTGGGGAATGTGTTAGTCCATTTATATTTCATATTCTACTTCTCGTAAGGGTTTCAAAGATATTTGGGTAGCACTGGCCTTTCATAGATGGTCTTGGTCGAGGGAGAAAACATTTCCAGCATGATCAAGAGCTGCGGAGTGGGCTCGCGGTGGCAGGCCCCACTGTATTAACAAGGCAAGATTTGTTTTAAGTTCAGTGGAGAAAAGCTACCTTTGAATTTAAGAAGTTAAAGGGTGTTGCATTACCTAGGCACAATAGGATAAGTTAATGATGAAGTTTCAGTTTTAGCTTGGAAAGTGCTGGGTTTTGTAGGCTTCAGCCTGTCACTAATGGGTATATTTTAACGAGATACATGGGGATTTAGGGGAACAACTCCCATTAATGTTAATGGGATTCACACAGCTAAATCCCTGCGTTGGAAACGTTTCCTCTAACACGTCTGTAATGCAGCCTCTGCGTGTGCACGCACACATGCTCACACGCGTGTGCGGCCATGTCCGGTCAAGAGTTAAATGTATAGATAGGAACACTACGCTTCCACGCGTTGCCATTTCGTTCCGCGATACGTGACTAAAACAGAAGCAAAACCTGGGTACTGGAAGAGTGATTTTTTGCCAAGAGCGGGTAAGCCTGCTCCGAAGGCTTGGCAGGAACAGGGACATCACATCAGCGGCACACCGGTGGGCTCGCGCGGCCGGCGCCCCTCGCGCCCTGTGCTGTGTCCTAGGGCAGGGTGACGCTTGTACGGTCACTGCTCCTCTTCCAGCGGGATCCCTGGCACGGGAGGGCTATGGAAAATCTGGCGGGCGGTGCCTGGGGGCGATGCATATGGAACCGGTAAGGGAATGTGCTGAACGGCCATACACCCTGCCGGTCCGGCGCTGGGCAGCCGGGGCTCCCTGGGCAGCCATCCACGCCGGACCCGGACCGCTACGGGGGGAAGGTGGGCCAGAACGCGGGAGAGCCAGCGTCGGCACGCGCAGCTGCTATGGCGGCAGCAAATGGCTGGCAACCGCCCTGCAAAGAGCATTCTGAATAAGAGAGAGTTTAATTTTAGAAGCACGAAGTACTCTCACATGATCACCCAGCAGGTGGTAGGCGATACAAGCGGGAAGCAGCCAACCTAAAAGAGACACCACCAGAAAAGCAGCGTGATGCTCCGAGGGGCCAAGCAGCCCCCCAAAGCCGCGCGAGCAGGCTGCGTCAAGAGGAGCGGCCACCGGGACGCTGGCGTTTCAAAGTGCACCCCGGGGCACCGCAGCACCGAGGCTTGGACTGGTTCGGAGCTGAACACCGAGGGATGAAAAGGCAAACAGAAAGTTAAAACTTTTTTTTTTCCCCCCTTACCATTTCATCAGTGAAAAGGAATTAGGAGCAAGTAAAACTCAGGCATCAAAAATAACATCTGAA
>NW_009259122.1:114853-118585 GCF_000687185.1 Egretta garzetta | reverse complement strand
GAGGCGTTTGAGGAGAAGCACCAGCCAAAACAGGATGAGGCTACGCAGCGGGGCCAGGGCGTACCCGTGGGGAAAAGAGAGCACAGATTTTACACTCAGGGCTGGAAGTGGTGCCGCTCACGGGCAACCTTGGAGACCTACGTGATCCCTCAGAGAGCGCGTGGCGTAGGAGCAGGATGAGTCTGTTGAGCTTACAGGAAAGATTCACAGGGAAAGAAGCGTTAGCCCGGAGACACGCGTCCGGATGACAAGGACAGCTGAACAGACACAAACGCAAAGCGATAGCGAGTACTGGAGCATACGGAGGATGTAGTTTCTAGCAGAGATAATGACCAAGACATACAGGGTCCGTGAGCTGAGGCATGGAATATGGAAAGCAGAAGACAGACAACGTCTGCCCGTGGTGAATGTGGGGAACAGAACTCTTCTCCCAATGACAGAGGCATCCCGGGAAGAAAAAAATAAATATACATGCACTGATAATGGTTACAGAGCCTTCAGTGAGAATGATGGCATCTACTGAGGCCTGCAGCAGATTAAAAAAAGAATAAATCCTAGGGCCCGTGACCTCCAGAACAGGCTATTGGCCATGCTGCTGCCCTGGTTGCCACCGTTACCTGACCAGTGACCTGGTCTGGTCTGCATGAAGCCAGTGGTCATTTAATTCCTGAAGCACTGATAAGCATCAGCCTTGAGACTAAACAGCGGGGTCAGCAGAAGAATGGTCACCTACATACAGGGAGGCCAAGGAGAAGGAATAGTCTCTCTGCTGCGGAGGGACTTCTGTCCCACTTGTGGACATGGGGCCATCAAACCATGCCCGGGCTGAAAGAGACGGACGGCGTTTGGTCGCCTATAGAGGGGTCCATCTCTCCCTCAAGCTCTCTGCATGCCCCTCTGAGGCAGGTACCCCCTCGTTACATCCAGAGAATTTAAAATGTAAATGGAATCTAGGCTGAGAGAAAGTTTTTGTCACTATTTCTCCAGCAGCTAGCAGTGGCATCAGTCCCGAGAGACGCCTGTGACGGTGTGAAATAGAATGAGTCCGTAATTAAATAATGTTTTAAAATAAATCAGGTGCTTACTGCCCCAAAAGTTTGCCATTATCCCTCTAGTCTGTCTTTTAATGTGAGGGAAGAAAAGGTCAATCCTTGTGGCTCCAACCCCGGCAGCGGGGCGCAAGCCTAGACCTGCTGCAGCGCCCAGGTAAGTGACCCGGCTGCCGGGACGCGGTGTCCCCCCGCACCACTGCTGCTGCGCTGTTCTGCGTAACTTACTAAGTACGAACCGAGTAAGGAAATAAGTTACGCTACAGCCTGGTGACCAGGGCAGCGACACGGCTCAGTTCCTGACTCGCATCCCGGCCATTTCCCCTGCAGCTCCCGCCCGCGGGCTGGGCACGGGAGCCACCAGCCCTCCCGCCGGAGCAGCAATCGCTGTAGCACCTTGGAAGCGTGACCTGCCAGCGATTCTGGCGATGTTACCGGGATAGCAAGTGTCCTCCAGAAGCCTAAATTTACCTTGATAACGCGTGCTCTTATTGCAAAGACTCGCAGAACGGATCCAGACGTGCCTACCACAACCACCAGAGGGAAGGGGTTTTGATCGCTCAAAGTAAAAGAAAAAAAAGATTCCCTTTTGTTGTACTTGTCTGGCTCCTTCTGCAAACTTCAGTTTTGCTTTGAGTGCCATATTCGTTCTGATAACAGATCACTCCTCTAGTTCCATATCTCGCTGCCAAATGGGACTCACCTGTTATCGCTGATTGCAGGCAATTCAAGCCCAAAGCAAGCCTGTCTATCAACTACTGTTTTACCAGCTGATTAATTAGGGCTGCAGGGATCCTGTGGAGGGCTTTATCTGAAGAGCGGCTCAACCATTAGCAGAAGAAACTTCCTTGTACACTCCTAGCTCAGATAACAAAGTAAGATAACAGCTCGCAATCCTCCTCCAGCTAATGCAAACAGAGGCACTCCCTCGTATCCTAACACAGCCAGGCAAATCCCCATGACACAGCACCACGGCCCGAATTCCCCCATGGCTCCGAAAAGGAACAGCAGAGAACAGACAGCCACATGACACGCTGCCAACCAACGGTGTTGCTGCCAAGGGTGAATTCCCTGCCTCTCTTCCTTTCCCCTTCTTCCTTTTTCATCTCTCTCTCGGGTTTTGTTTTTTTAAATGACATTCAAAGCAGCCAGTTCCTAAAGAAACAGGAGGATGCCCTGTGGTCCTGTGCCCATCCTGGGCTACCACAGCCAAGCAATGCCTTCTGCCTTGGCCTTGCAAATTCTTGAACTCCTTAATATTCTTTCAGGTGATGATTGATGGTCCAGACCCTAAGAAATTCACCATTCTTTTGGTGTTTATGCCTCTTAAATTAATTCCACTATGTTTCTGCATCTGGCCCGTGAACTGCCCATATCTTTTGCTGTGATTTGGGACCCCAGGCAGATCTCCATAAGGCAGGTCCGGAGGTACCACGCACCGATCGCAGAACTCGGTTGTGCAGGGCAGTGTTATAGCATGCTCTGGAAGCCAAAACATGAGCTGGCTCCAACAGTGATTAAACGAATTAATGTGAAGAAAGGCTCATCAAGTATTAATGACATGCCAGATCAGTGGCAACCTGCATCTCCAGAATCCTTTAAATCCTTGGCTTCCAGAATGATGCTTCCCTACGAACCCAGCACCAGCCATCCTCACAGAAGGCACCACCAAGGAAGGTGGGCTCTTTGGCTCAGAAGGGCTGGGTCTATATCAAGGGCCAGGTCCAAAGGCCACTGATTTTCATGGGAACTCTTCTACTGATTCTAAAGAACTCAAACCAGACTCTTACAGAGAGCGCTCAGCACCCTGCTGCTCCCTACAGGGACTTGACTTCTAGTTTAAAAAAAGAAAGCAAAATCAAAACAAAACCAACCCCTGCCTCCCCCCCCCCCCCCCCAAAAAAAAAAGCCCCAACCAAAACCTAAAAAGCAAGAAACAAAAAGGCCATGAACCTGCACTTAACTGGATCTACCCAATGCACCTGCAGATGTTACTCATTCGGCAGGTCGGTCTTTCGTAGGCACCCGTGGGTGAGGGGAGGCACCAAAAGATTTGAAAGGTATCGCCACCTTCACCCAAAACCTCAGAGAGAGGTGAACATATCGTTAGATCCTTGTCAACGGGAGGGTAAGGAAAAGGCAGCCACAGGAGGCGTTTCCTGCAGGGATCAATTTTGCAGCAGAGAACTGAACAGAAAAGAGAAGGAACAAACGCATCCATGTCCTTCATGAGACATCTGCCTTTTTGAAAGGCCTGGGTACCACACGCCAGCGCTTTTGACCTATTTCAGGCATATTTTACCAATTAAATAAATGCCATATTCATCTTTTTAAAACAACCTTGCAGTATCAGGCTATTTGAATGATTTCTCCAGATGACGATCAGAGATTTTAACGCCTGGTTCCCCTACGTTGCTGAAGACTTTGCCCTTGCGAGTTGGAGCAAGCGTGGAAAGGCCAGCGGGGCTGAAGGGAAAGCGAGCGGCCCGGACCTCGGTCTCGGGTGCCCGCCGCGCTGCGATCCGCCTGGTGCTGTCACACGCGCAGCCTTCTCCCAGGTACAACAGTGACGAACAGAGCACCAGCGGAGCCCCGGGGCCAGAGCACCCAATTTCTGCCCAAAACCCGGTGCTCCTGCAGGCAGGCACCCCCGGCCGAGCGGGGCTCAGCAGGGAGCACGCCG
>NW_009259122.1:93268-114828 GCF_000687185.1 Egretta garzetta | reverse complement strand
GGGTCTCGCAAGGGACCCCGACGCTCGCCGGCAGCATTTGCGTCCCTGCCCCCACAGGGCCAAACCCTAACCTCGGGGGTCGATAGGAACGGAACCTGGATCACCCTCCAGAAAGCACGCTGTGACTGAAACGACGTTTTAAGCAGTCTGTAACCGTTACATACTTTTGTGAAACACTGAGGTTCAGCTGGATAAAAATGTATTTCCTTGGTCTTTTTCAAGGGAAAAGGCCTCGGACCTATTTTAGCACTTTGGAGAACTCCTTCCCCCAGAATCTGTGCCAGGGACTAATGACATATGGTATCTTTCCTAGATTTGCAAGTTGAAAAGGGAAGGAGAAGACCCCTTTCATTACAGCATAATAGCACGCTTGCGGGCGTTCAATAGCTGTAATGAAACATGACAGCCCCCATCTCCTGCCAGGGACGCCTGAGCCGGTGTCGGAATTGCACGCCTCTGAGCATGTGTCAAGTCACAACTAAATGCAAAATTCCCATATATTTGGGGGGAAAAAATAATCTTAGTTTTCATACTTTGCAGTGATCAGCCATTTTCAAGTCACCAGTTTCCATAAAATGTTGTAAATTGTTACTTGTTCTAAAAGAAATTTATTTTTTCCTTATTATCTTGGGATGCTTAAAAACATTTCCCCGAGCCCTGGCCCTGTAGTCTGTGTTGGTGGTCATTACATTTAAACAAAGAGCAAAACATACAGGCACAGATGAAGGGGGAAAAGCAGAGAAAAAATAAAGAGAGAAGAGCGAGGACCGCGCATTTGTCTGCTCTCCAGCGGCAGCCTGTCCTTCGGCGCGATGCTTAGAGGTGCCAGATGCAGACACACGTGCTACCCCGCAGTTTGAAAGCACACACACGTATCAGACACCAAAATGCACATCCGGATCCTGTTCTCAGTGCCCTAAATTTAGATCCTACCCACCCAGCTGCCCCAGCTCGTGGATCCACCACACTTTGTACTAGCCAAGGCGTTTGACTCTGGGCCACCGGTTTGTTTTATACAGAGCCCCTTGCCTTGATATTTAAATATCACGACCTATGCCGGTCGAAAGTCACAACATTTTCTTACTCCTCACAAGATCCACATCACGAGAAGCCCTGTGGCATCTTCATGACCAGTTCTTTAAGGTTAACATCCACTTGGAATTCTTGGAAAAGAATTTGCCACTTTCGTTATGTGAATACTCAGACTGCCACGCTAACTCACGATTCCAGAAGTTATGATCTGGAGAAGAGCACTAAGCGTTTCTATAAGCTCAGAGAGAAAACCACCCACGGCTGATGCTGCTGTGCGCCCACCGCAGGCCTCTCAGTCAAAAACCTGGCTCAAGCCTCACGCGGACCGAGGGGAGAAATCCCGCGGAGAGAGAGCAGGGCTGTGTCTGATCAAAGACAAAGCAAACCTTCAGCCCGGCTCCTAGAACCCTGGGCTGAAGCCCAGACTTTGATGCTTCCTGGTTGAGAAGTGAAAATACTAAAAAACAAACAAACAAACAAGCAAGCAAGCAAATAAACAAACATGCAAGCAATCATCCCCCTATAGATTCGCAGGGCTGCTCTAAGTTAACCCATTTCAAACTGCTTGTAAGTGACGGGGCTCCCCCCCGTCCGGGCAGACCGTACGCACGCAGTGGACGGGGTCCAAATTCAACTGTTTGCCAGCACTCATCTTCGCTGCTAACTTTAATTAACGAAACAAAGGCCTCATCGAGTATTTCTCAAAAGTTGATTTTTCTTTAAAAGAATTTCTCTTTGCCCTCATTTTTCCCTCTCTCCACTAAACCACTCAAACCTTCTTAATAGTCCTGTGGTGGCACTAATAGGATTCCATTATCTGACGCGTGGTGAGGCACCACAAAGAAAGAGAAAACCTTGCTTTCCCATGCAGGAGTCAAGTGTCTGCTCCTTTGTAAGGTCTCGGCAAAAAGGTCTCCGTTCAACTTAATTCCTCTCTTTACTGCCATGGTATAAAAATAGGGGTGCTTGAAAATAAGCAGATAAACTGAGGCTGAACAAAAAGTCAACAAAAGTCACATAAACAGAAAATACGTAGCTGGTTGCATTTTTCATCGCAAAGTCAACACCAACTGGTCAAAGGTCCAAGGACTGCAGCAATTTCTTCAGCTGTACCAGCATAGACTTCGATATCCTCCTAGGCCTGGGCCTGGGATTTGGGTATAAAGTGGAGAGTGCCCTCGATAGTTTGGCTTTGCACTGACACTGTAAAATTTACTTAGAGCTGAACACAAATTAGAGAAGAAATTAGAGAAGAGCTGTTCAATGTAGAAATAATTTGCACAAATCCATCGAACCGTAAGCTCTGGAAAATACATACCACCTACAGGCAGCTTTACCCACTCTTGGTTAGGGTTAGGGTCAAATTCTGATTTCAGCAACTTGGGTCCATCTGCTTTGATCTCCCCAAGGGCGGCACACATCGACCCAAGAACGGTCTCGATAACTGTGTGGTAGCCGTGAGCAAAACGAGTCGCAGTGAAAACAAACACCTGGGCTGTTCTCAACTGATGGCTCGCACAGTCACACGTGTTTTACATCTTTTGGTTCAGATTTTCACCTTCCTGCAAATTTGGAGTGATGCTGCTGAAGACAATGAGGATTTCTATTGTTGTAATGAAGGACAGAGCCTGTCCATAGAGATTTTTTTTTAATAAAATCTTCAAACGCCCATTTTATGTAAATTTCACAAAGTCTTTACTCAAAAATGAGCTGTTCACTAACTGAAAGTAACAACCAAAAAGAAAAGTTAAGGGATAAAAAAAAAAAAGGTTAAAACTGTAGGGACTGGGATATTTAATCATTGATAACAGTGACTGAATTGTAAAGAGGCTCAAAAGAAGGTGTGTGTGAATGGAGATGTCAGATTAGCTTTCCTACTGGTTGGGATTTCAATAACTGACGGCAGATAAGATACAATTAGTATTCATATATTGAGGCCAGAGATTTGGAACCCGTTTTCAAAGTATTGTCTAGCCTTGAAAAAGTTTGAGCTGCTTTATTACATCTTTACAAAATATATATTTTAATAAAACGAACTTTACTTCACAAGAGAAGAAAAACGTTGGGCGATTGTCTTAGCGTTTCAACCACCAGCAAACCAGCTGAGAAGGAAACGATCCCTGTGAGTCCTGGAAACTGCACGACCGCGCTGTCGAGACCTCCACCGTACTTGAAAGGTCCACGGGTCACAACTGCAGGAAGTCACATTCTGAGAGCCAGCTATGAGCTGTTCGGATGCCCCAAGGTATATCCCACATCAAAGGGGTGACCTCCTGCACTCGCGTACCGCAGGTCAGCTCACGCTTTTTAGCCGGAGGCCCTTGCTGCTTCCCTCTCGTGACACTGGGGAACAAAGAGACACTCTGGGCTGTCTGGGAGGCCTCCCTGGGTTACCTAGAACGCAGCTCGGCAGAACCGAGCCCAGCAGCTCTCTTACAGACATCGTCACCCCTTCCCAATGGAGGCAACGGCGTGGCGCACGCACACCCTGACTGCTCCCCGCCCGCTTCTGGAGCCCACTGAAAACAGCTTCCCCAAACGGAGCTTCTGGCCACCTTTAATAAATCCCGTCCTAAACTTTGCATCGTAAAAGCACTTCACATTATTTGCCTTTGCAGAGGTAAAATGATGACTTGCATGAACAAACGTTTCTAAAAAGCTACCAGGTCACCCGTTGGCCCTCTGCTGTTAAAATGGTTTTTGCAGCAGAACTAGCAATAGCACAGACAGCTTTCTGGGGATAGACAACCCAGTATGTACAAATGCCGAAGAAACAGAGAACTCTGCCGCTGCGCGTCGTATACCCCACACAGTCAACCCGTTGGGCGTGATTATCGTTACCCAAACATTAGAGCTTCATCTACTTGTCAGACTACTTTGGTCTCTCCAGAAATGTTCTCTGCAGGGAAAAATGGCACCAAAAGTTTACGTAGCGTATGTTTGATGAGAAATTACAGAATTTCCTTGAAAAACCAATGGAACCATTAATGCTGTCAGTGGAGGACAGCATTGCTGGATGGTTTTAGCTAGCTGCGTTGCCACGTGGGACTGCATTCTCCAATCTTACGCCAACATAACACAGAACACTCGCAGAGCACTGGATTCTACAAAACGTAAAAATACCACGAATGGTTTGAAACGCTCATTGATGCTATTATTCACTGATATCATTTGTTGGTGTTTCCCTCAATTAATTTCAGTCTACATTTAAAAAGTGTGGTTACTTTGGCGAATTTAGTGTGTCTAGAAATAAACCCTAATGACCAGCATGATTCCGTTCACCGCTCACAGCAGAACAGCAGAAGGTGTTGTCAAATGGAGAAAACGTAAATAGGTAGAGGTCGTGTTTCCAAAGCTTTCAGACGCCTTCAGCTTGGTGGGGTTTTCAGTTTAGTAGAAAGAATGAACTTCTTCCTTTCTTTTCACAGGAGATGGTGTAATCTCTCCCTACTATATGAATGCTCCATAGTTTAGGATTCACATTTGAGGGCCACCTAGCCTCCTGCCTCAGGCAGGTTTAAAAAAAAAAAAAAAAAAAGGCAAACAATAAAGGCAGAAATTTATCTACAGAGGAACTACCAACACGGGAAAAACCCAACCCCAACCCCCAGAGCACCTGCAAGTGCTAAGCGGGCATTCGGACAAAACAGTTTCAGTGGGCATTAGAACATCACCTCAGAAACAAAACGAACACATAAGAGAATTCCTTGGATTTCATTTTCACTTCACCTATTCTCTACGAAAAGCAGGGAAATTGCTGCAGAATTACAAAGACTCTAAAGCAGGAGAAACCTGGCTTTCCTCCCTGTCCTATAAAGGGACTGATCTGAAGATAAATTGCACTGCCTGTGAGTTTATTACATTTATTTTTCTCTTATGCAGGACATTCGCATCGGGCAGTTATGAACTGGCTGACTCTGCCCCGGCTCCTAGCCAGGACACGTACGGAGAGACCACCACTGCTGAAGCCCAGGGACACGCGTAGCTGGAGTCTCAGCTGAGAGCAGATTCCCACCAAAACTTTTTTGCATTTTATCCCAGAGGAAACCAAACCGTTAAGTTCACTTTACAAGGGTAGATTTTTCAATGCAGGATTTGTGTTTTGTTTTTTCTCTCTCCAAACATCGGTCAAAAAAATTCTTGCTGTTCACTTCAGCAGAGCCTGGTTGTCCAGCTCTCCTGGGCTGCGTCCGACCTCAGGGACCCAAAGCGCCTCCAGCAAGGGTACGGCGACTGACTCAAGGGATGACTTTCTCCACGAAGCCCATCGCCCCACCAGAGCCAAAAAGCACCAGCTGCTGTAGGAGCGGAGCCGAGCACCGCACAGGACCCTCAGCATGGCAGTCAAAGCCCACTTGGCAGCCCCGGGTGGGGGAGGCGAGGGAAACCCGGCAAGCTGCGCCCGAGCACTGGCAACATCTCCCACTTCGAGTCACTCATCCGTCACTACGATTTGCTTGGAAATACCAGGTTTTTACTTTCTGAGGCTGAAATCCTGTAAAAACAATTACTTGGGGAGAGAGACGCCCTCAGTGGTAACCAGGGAGCTGCACCGCTGGGAACCGCTTGCACGTGTCAAAGAGAAAATCTTGCTCTGGTTATTTCAAACTGGGAAGGGGCGGGGGAGATGATGGGGGGGGGGAATAATATCAGCCTGCACTCACACCCAGAAAGAAGAAGAATTGAGAAGAACTCTCTGCACACGTGTACACACACACGTTTGCTATCAAAAATATGGGTGTGCTTAGCAGTTGAATAGCCCTCTTCTATTTGGAGTATTTTTTAAATACAATTCCCAAAGCTTAGTCCACATCATTAATGCCATGAAAAGTGAGGCTACTGCGTGTCTTCAAAGCATAATCTTTTTGCAGAAGAGTAGACGTCTACCGCATCCATCTTACTGCAGAGGTTTTTATAGAAAGAAATTAAATAGGAGAGAGGCACGTAGGGGGAAGGTGGGGTTTGGTTTTTTTTATGTGCAGGAAAGAGTTCTGCCCTCACGTTAACAGAATCGCAATCAGTAAAAGAGCGCTGGGACGGGCAAGCTGGGCTCTGCTCTCCCTCTCGGAGGGTTGGGTTGGATTATCCAGGAGGGGTGGTTCAGTGCTGCGGCCAGCCCAGGCATAAAAGGGGATTTCCTCGGGAATACACCGACGGGACATCCTTCCACTGCTTTTCCCCACAGACTGTTTGTCACCCAGCTCCATTACACAGCTCCGCAGTAGCTGTGGTTTCCAAAACCAACATTCCAGGAGGCTGCATCACCCTGGACAAGAGAGCAAAAATGAGTGTAGGGTTTTCCTTAGCCCTGAAACTCAATGCATGAATGCAAGAAGGCAATGATTATTGATTTCAGAGTCACATAATATAACCAGAGGCCTGGAAAACATGTGGGAAGGTAGAGCTGAGGTTGCTTTTCAAGAGAGGACATGAAGATCGCCTTCAGATGCCTTTGAAGTTGCTGCAGGCCAGGAAGGGACGGTCTGCTCTCCATGCCAGGGCAGACAGACCAGGCAGCAAGGGCAGCAGCCGTAAGGAAAGAGCTGGATTAATCCTCAAGGAACAAACCCTGCTGGCGAGACCCGCAAAGCACTGACCCAGCCTGCCCGGGTGTTGCAGGGCCTCCACTACAACAGGGCTCTGAGAATGGACAAACAGCCGCCAGGAACGACGCACGTACGTACGGCTACCGCCTCCGAGGCCGATGGACCGACCAGATGCCTTCCACATGCTAATGCTGCTGCACAGAGTCACCACGCCTCGGGCGCACCTCTCCAGTTGCTTCCCCTTCCCTCTCTTCTCTTGCTTACCCCTCCCAAACATCTACCAATGGGTGCCACATCCACGGCTTGCCAGGCTCCCAAAGAGACGCCTCTGGCCTAGAGAAATCCAACCTATTGCAACCACCGGGGGCTCAGGGAAAGCAAGAGACAAAAGTTTTAATTGCTTTGAATGTTTTGATGTTGGCAGGATGCTTGTTCCAGGGGAAAGATGTTTGCCAGTACGCTGTGCCGGGGACAAGCCACCCCTTGGATTGTTTTGCCTCCTTGAGAACAAGTGCAGCTCAGCCGTTCGCCAGACAAGAGGTGCTGCGATTCCCCTTACCTCACCAAGAAGGTGGTGAGATCCAGAGCCAGCATCAACCTGAGCAAGGCACAGACCTGATGGCACAAATACTCCGAGTCCAGAAAGCTGAGGTGGAGACCGAGGAAGGAAAAAACCTGAGCTGCAGAGGCAGCGGCTCCTTACAACACCGCCAGCGCTCCCTCGCTCGGACGGCAAGAGGATGAGCTGAGGTATACCGCTGCCAGGAAATACCATCCCAAAGTTAAGAATATTTCTTGAATGAACCAATACTGCCCTCAAAATAATAAAAAAAATGATAGCAGATATTTTAATGCCAGGTAATACTGAATTTCTTTACCATCCTGCCTGTACGGTAAGGCTCAGGTTTCCAGACCTTTCACCACGACTCTTAGGGACAGCTTTTCCAAAAAGCTGTGTGCTCATTAAGTAGGATGAGGGATATTGCAAAGCTGGCTCCTATTATGTGACAGGTAGATGACAAACTTTTGAATTAGACAAACAGGGGATGTGCTCTTACATTAGAGCTCTCTCAGCCAGACATAAGGGGGCATCAACGGCCATCGCCCCGCTTCGCTGTCACTCTCCGCGTTAACGGCTCCTGTGCCTGCTCTAGAACAAGATGCACCCCACATTTTTAGTCTTCCAGCAACATCACTTTAATTTTCATTTTAATCTTTTGCAGCAAAACAAAACCTGCATCTTATTGTAAGTAATATAATTTATTTATACTTGATATCATTTGAAAAAGTGATGGCACACCAACAGCTCAAGCATGAAGCATTTTTAATTCTTCAGATGAAGTGACAGATGATTATCAAGTAACATTTACTCAATATTTAAATATTATCTGAAAAAAATCTGTTCCTTTTAAAATGCATAGGAAACAAAAGAAAATTTGTTGTTCTGCCTATTTTCTGCGGCCTCCTGGGTTTGGAGGACACCTGGAGCGACAGGCCACACAGCCAAGGAAACCTGAGCGACCCAGCCGTTCCACTGCATGCAACATTTTCAGCAATGTATTGCTTGTTTCTCGCTAAGACTCCTACCAGTCGTGGTTCTCATCACCCCCCTTGTGTTTATCCATCTCCTAACTCATTGCTCTCCCTGACAAGCCCTTTCTTGCCCGATAATTTGTGCTATTTTTCCCTCCACCTGGTACCATCTACAAGTGATAACAATTCTCTAACCATCCAATAAGTCGGGCTTTAATTGCTCAGTCTGCTTTCTAAGCATTTGCAGTTTGCTCAGGTGTGTCAAAAAAAAAAAACGAAATTCAAATATCTAGTGCAGTAATTCTGAATTTGGGCATCGCAGCTGAAACAGGCCCACGGAACTTAGAAAGGGGGTCGCCACAGAATGCAAAGGTAATCGGCAAAGAAAGAAGAAATAGGGTAACGGTCTAAAATGGCATCCAAAGTAGGAACCTGCCTCTGTACCATAATCCCCGCGTTCAAACACAACCCGCGTGCCCAAAGGCCCTAGATCCTCCTTTTCAAGTTGTGTGCTATTCTTCCTTTAAATCCTAAAGTCTGACACAGGTCAGGAAAATTTTCACCAGGAAAATCCTAATCCCATGATGGTAGAATCCAAAAGTTCTGAGGCCTTTGGAGCCCGTTCAGAGTTCTGGCGTATGCCCCGGTTCTGACAGAGCGCTCCCGCACCCACAAAGACTTTTTCGAAGCCCCCTTGCTGGTTACAGAGCTCAGCAGTCGCGCTGCTGCTTCAGCGGCACCACGGCAAGAGCAGATTGGGGGGTTCTGGCTTTGCGGAGGGGGACTGGGTGGGGAATAGATTTTTGTTAATAGAAGGTCTTGGCTGGGAGCCTTTTCTTTTGGCTTTTTTCCAGCAGAAAAATGCCATTTGGCATCTGAGAACAGGGTTTCCCTTCACCAGCCTGGCTCCTCCCAAAAGTAAGGATAAACCGTAATTGTTTTACTTCCAAATAAGTTCCAAGGAATTTTCCTCCCCCACCAATGAACTGGAAGTGACAGCGCCTGTGAATGCAGGGAATCCAGTGCACTGGAGATGTTTGCTTTACCCAATTTGTAGTTGAAAATTGAATTAATATGTGGGTGCTAAAATAAATTTTTTATGCCAATATTAGTCCCCTAAGAAAAAGGAGACATTTAATTCCCTTTTCACGTGGTAGAATTGATGAGGGCTTGGCTACAGAACAACCAATTTGTGAAGCTCCACCAATTCCAGAGTTGCCTATCTTGGTCCTGTCAAAGGCACAGGACAGCACTGGCTGCCCTTAACACCAGCCCACGCAGCTGGAATAATTCACAGGTCAGCAGGATTCTGATAAATAAATATTTATTTTAATATCCATCTATTATTAAAATCACCCCCTTTTAGAATGAAAATACACATTCACTTCCAATGTAAGCAAAGCCACTTCCCTTCAGTCTCCCCACAGACGGTGTCTGTTGTCGGGACTGAGAAGTAACGTTATCTAAGCGTGGGGGAACACTTTTAACTTGCCTTTTGCAAAATAATACCTGGTGGGAGAGGATTGGGATTTTTTTTTTTTTCTTTTGGTATAGCGTGGTTTTGTCAGTAAAAAACCACTAAATAAGTGTCATCGCTTAACCTGCAACCAGTTCACGGATGTGGCGATCTATAAAAACCCCAGAAACCCAACAAACCAACCCCAAAATAACCCTCCCCTCTCCCCCAAAATCCATGAAAAAACAAAAGGGGGTAAAAAAGAAATTAAGCACCTCGTTAAAACATTTTCTCACAGAACAAGAAGGGAAAGAATGTTTAGAGAAATATTCAAAATTATGTTACTTCTGCTACACCGCACCTTTGAAACTCCCTCTGCGCCAGACTGAGCTCCCTGGACAGAAACACTCCTTCCAACAGCCACTGCATCAGGCAGGAGAGGTTCCCGCGCACGGAGAACCTCCGTCCTTCGTGGCAAGCTCGGTGGCAGACCTTAATGCTGCGCGATGCCAGAACAGAGCGGCTGCACGCCAAAGGCCGCGCTCATCTCCCAAGCTTTGCCCGCAGAAGCCACGCGCTGCCGCCGCACCCGAACTTCAGGGCTGCCCTCACCACCGCGTCTGAGCTGGGTGGATATAATCTTCCTTTTCGTTTACTTGTCAACAATACGAATGCTTTCTATTCTCAGCACTTTCTTCCTACTCTGAAGATATGTCAACAGGCAAAAAGTACACTTACGGCTTGAATAGGTAATGCGGCTTCATCTTTAACCACAGGCACGTTTGTCATTATTCAGAGGTTCTGAATTTATACCTATTTCACAAATACACCCTCAGGACTCTGTGTGCTAGCGACAGTACACATGGTACATTGCTCACTTTAAAGTAGAAAATAAAATTTAGCATCAGTAAGTGTACGGGTATTACAAACATTTTCTAGACACTTGATTCTTTCCCCATATTTTTTCCGCACCTTGGGCAACCCCAAAATTTGGCCCTGCTAAAGCAGCTAACCCCAGAAATGTTGAAAGCTCTCTCTTAGAAAGAACAGCTATCGCAGGGCGCACAGGATTCTGAAGCCCGTTAGCACGGTGGTTCTATCGTTCCATCTATAAGCCTGAGAATATTTCACACAAACCAAGTCAAAAGTTTCCATTAATCCCTGTCAGCAGCAGAAGCCAATTCCCATAACACAGCATTAATTTATGCAAGGTACCCCACTTTGCTCAGGAATGTGGCATTTCATGGCATTAGACAGCAAAAAAATGACTAATTCGAGCTCGGAGACTCTTGCGCTACTCCTTTACAACATCACTCTTGCACTCCTGGCGATAAGACCCACAACGCGGAAAGGCCAGCAGGCTTGGGTTTGGCAAGGTCCCCATCCTTACAGCGAGTTGAGCTCTTGGCAACACCCTTTGGAACTCTCGGGAGTTTTAGCAGTTCCCAATCAAAGGGTCCCGATAGCTGACAGGCGGTAACGCTGCAGGGCTGGCTCCTGAACCGCGGTACCTCCCAGCGCACCAGGCTGGCCCTTGGTCACAATGTCTTTTTTGAGATTTAAGATTGACACTTGCTGCAATTACCCTTTCTGCAAGATCCTGCTCCAGAGATGCGCAGCCTCTCAAATTACCGACAGCCCTGCCACAAACCTGACTTTGTTCTCTTAACCAACCGCTCCCCGTGGCATTCCATTAACGGGCTATTTTGACTGAGAGCAGCCTTGCCAAATACCTTTCTCCTCATAAATTGGTTTGTCATTCCATTTCTGGCTGCCTTTGCTGAGTGACATGCAGATTTGGAGGTAATCCAATTAACAAGCGGAGCAATTAATATCACAAATGATCTTCATGCTGACTTTCTGAGACAAAGGGTTAAATGTTTCCCAGTGCCATCAGATCCAAACAGTACATCAACATTTCCTACCTCCATCCAGCCTCTTCCACCAGCAACTCTCTTCCAGCGTCTTAAAAGCTGTGAGTTGTGGCCGGTTACTGTTTCTCGGATCCAGATTCTCTGGATCTTTGCATCCATGCTCAGGTCAAAACTCATTTGTATGGAAGACAGAGACGCTATCCCCATCCACCTGAGGATGTAGCACCAGTTTAACAGGTTACAGCAATAAGAAATGACCAGCTTGAGTCAATGGAACCGAATTTCTTTTGTTCTTTCTGTTGGGGTGGTCAGTTCTGAAATACCGGGTTGGGCAAACTTCTGCCACTTTTTGAAATATTGCTACTTCACCTCTTGAGAAGAGCTGAGGATGCAGGCATCGTGCATGACTTCATTACCAGTCCAGTGTGTTTGGTACTAGAATTCCTCTATATTCCGAGAGAATGGTCCAAACTACAAAGCAAGTTTCCTCCCACTGACTTTTCTGGAAGCTAAAGTCAAGTAACATATTAGTTGTGATAATTTTACAAAAGAAAGATTTTTGATTATTGAAACGTCTTCCCAGGGCAATTTTGTGCTTGCCTCGCTGCTATGATAAGCATCAGGGGAGAAAAAAATCAGCTCCTTACAGAAGAGAAACTGTGTCATACCCACCTTTTAAAAGTGAGTCGCCCAGGATCAAAGCAGAACCCAGTAAAAGCTTTAGAAAAACTGTGCTGTTTTACATCAGGGCTGAATTTAGCTCCAAATCTTTGGCTAAGACTTTCAAAGGCAGCAAAAGAGACGGAAAAACAAGGACAACACAAGGTCACTGTGGTGGAACGAGAAGAACTGATAAAAGCTTGCTTTTCTTCCCTGGGTGTTCAAAAGTTGTTTAGTCCGTCCAAACACTAATTTTAACTACATGCAAGAAACAAGGAGTATAAGGCTCAACAGCGGCTGCCGGTGTGCTTGAGCAGAGACTGAAGGACAAACTCTCAAGAAAATCAGCTAAAGAGACAAAAAGGAACCACTGAACCAGCTGGCTGCCCTGACCGTGGCTCCACTCGCTTCTGCCCTTGGGAAAGCATCCCTTCTAGAGGGGCTATTTCCCTGATCTGTCCCAGCAGCAGATGGTTAATTCCTTGGCAAATGTAGGGAAGATACTTTGGGGGACTTCTTATTTCCATCACAAATTCCAACCTCTATAGTACCAGCACCACACCAAACAAATTGCTGCATCCCAGGACACAGACTTAGGCTTGACCACTCGATGCCAGTTGACAGGCTTGTTAAAGCACTCAGTGGCGTATTGTGCGTCCGAAAAGGAATTCCTGCTAACCCCCAGTCCGCATTTCATCCCGCTGCCAAAAGGGATGGGCAAAGTATGGTTTGTTTACTGTGGAGATGTTCTCTCACTTTCACGTGTTCCTAGAACAAACAGCATAGCTGTACTTCTTACCATTAACTATTTGGACTTGACTAGTCCCTTTCATTCCACTTGAATTTCCATTCAGGCCTGGAGGTGCCAAACCCCGGCTCAGCCCGGTGGGCAGTTGTGAGTGGGATCAGAAGTGATGCTGCTCGAAATCTCACAAAGGCAGAAAAACATTTTTTCCTGAGATTCACAGTGCAATAATTTCATGCTAAGGAAACTTGGAAAAGCATCCCTGCATCCAACCCAGCTGCGAGAAATATCACAATCCCCACGGAAGCCTAATGAGACACCCCTCTTACCAAAAGTCCTGCTCGTAGAGCTGAAGAGCAGCCTTCAGCCGGTTGTGGGAATTTCTGTGCACTGTTTTTCCTCTGTCTCCTCCAAACTTCAAGCTTTCTTACAAGCTTTTGAACACATGCAAGAATATTACGAAAAGCAAAGATGGGGAAGAGTTGTTTGGTTACTTGGATGTATTCACAAGGCATTCTGGGGCTGCTTCCTACATGTTGTATATAGCCAAGGTTACATGGATTTGTCCAGACTATTCTTAAAGACTCCTGCTAATGCCATATCCCTCTCCGAGATGAAGTTGCAGTCAAAGAGTTATACTCAGCCTAAAACATCTGGAGGTCCTCCTTTTCTAGCCATCATCTTCCTTCTACTGGAAAATGAGCTCTAAAAGGCACAGAGTACTCTTCTTCAGCTACAGATTGCATAAACTGCAACAGTGCTTGAAAGCTGTGTCCAAGGCTCTTGTGGGGTCTTCATCACACTTGTAGTGCCTTCATCACTGTAAGAGACCTGTAACTCCTGCCAGCGAGTGGGAGTAGCAGAGCCTTGACAGAGGCATTTATCCGCCTTTGGCTATATCACAACTTTCCTCTGCATTTTTTTGTGTAACCTGTCTAATCTGCGTGTTCTAGATCTAACTGAGCACAGCTGCTTGGTTCCTGGCCTGGCCTCGTGGCAATACATTTCAATGTGTTACGCCTCCTGTGCAAAGATAAAGTCAACCCCAGAACTTGGAACAGTCCTGTCCTGAAGAGACAGTGAAGAAAGCAGACAAATACACCTCGAGCTGCAGAGCACTTAGCACCAACGTATGTAAAAGAAAAGGGAACTCCAGTTCACTTGCGGGCAAATCCTACTGCCTTGGCGCAGTTAGTCCGACAGCTAGAGCAGTACTATGCCAGAGCATAAATCAGATCTTAATCATTTCATCCCTTTTTTCGGAGGAGCATTGCTGGTAGGATCAGAGCACACCAACCGGGACGCACTATTTGATCACTTCTATTTCCTAAAGCTCGAGGTTTAAAGGGAACCTCAGACCATTGGCTATATCGGAGTTAGTAAATTCTTTAACGCCAAGGCCAACTGAGAAAGAGCAACCCACGTCTACACCACTAATTATCTGACCTTCTGAAACAGGAGGGCCATGTCCAAACCACTCGCTGGAAACGGCCCCCAGCCTGCGCCACCTCTCGACCTGTTGGACGAGCGCTACCTGGCACACGCCAGACGCATGCTATTTTAGCGCAGTCTAGAAGATCACATGCCAGGACTCAAATAATAGCATGGGAACAGCCCCCAAGAACAGCTTCCCAATTACCACATGCCATTGCATTTCATAAGACTGGACATATCAACCAGAAATAAAACAGAATTATCATTTTTTTAAATATAATTTGTTCCCCTTTTACTCTATTGGCTGAGGTGCTTAAGGTAGTCACAGCAGGGCATTTTATTCAGCCCTAAATGCCATGGATTTTTATCCAGTTTTCAATATCTTTTGGGGACGCCAAACCCAGAACTGTATGTACCAGTCTGTCATCAGGCCAACCAACACTCAGTACCTAGAGCAAAATCAACTCCTATTCATTATATGCCTTTTTATAAATTACACATTCCCCTTCCTACCGCACTGCATCAGAACACGGATTTAACTGCTCGTGCTCCCTGACCGCGGTGTGGGATTCACGGCTAGGAGGGAACGGAAGAACGGTTTTAATGACGAAGAAATGACAGAAGTGATACGTAATCATTTTTGCTCTGCCTTCAGAAGGCAACAGAACAACACAGCCCATTAGCTCTACCACCGATCTTCCATTAGTTTGCCCAGGGTGGGTAACGGAGGTATCTGCTTGTTTTTACCACCGTAATCCTGAGCACCGGCAAAGCGCTCACGCTCCTCCTGACTTCCGGAACCGTCAGTATTCCAGTGTATAAGCATTCATTGCTCTTGTGTGTACCAAACAAGAGATGGTTTTCTCATCTCTGTCCAGTAATGGAGCTGTGCCTCTGTGCTGCTCTTCATAAAAAAATACATTTTTAACTTTCGTATTGTCCTTTCACATGGCTTTGTCCTGGGCGCTTTAGTGGCTGTTATCAACTTCTCCACTTCATAACTTCTGAGCCATATCAATTGCCGTTAGTGTCTGTTTCCCTATTCATTATAAATTGCTTTTTTATTTCTAATCTCTGCTTTCACTTCAATGCTGAGCCAGAAAAGGCTTTTAGGCTTTTTTCTTGGCTGTAGAGTCATGGATTTTGGACTATCTAATGTACCTTCACTTTGTAAGAACCCTCAATTTTCAGCCACACTTCTCATGCTCTTATGTCTTTGTGGAGACGATATCACGTTCTTCCCCCTTTCGCTGTGTATAAAGTTTGCTCCAGGTTTTAGTGCTTTTCCTTGCAGGACCCTTTCTTATGGATAAACAGCTTCAGGCTTGGAGCTGTTGCTCTGGAGATAGATTTTTACGTCCCCAGAATAACCCGACTAGCACCACCAGTGCCTGTTGCCCATCTCCAGTGCTAGCTGAGCGCCTGCACCAGCCTCCTACCACCTGAACTGCCCGACCTGCTGCCGAGCCGTTACCAAGCCCCACCGATTGCCCAAGACCCGACTGATGTCTGTAAGCACCTTTATATGCGGCAATACCTGACAACATCCCACCTTTGAGATATAACTAAGCCACGCTAATGCCAAGCTCAACTCGGGAGTCGACTCTTTCTGCACCTTTAGTGTTTATGAGATGCTCAGCAGCAGCATCTCTAAACTCAAGGTAGAGGAAAGTCCAGAGGAGCCCGGGGTTCTCTGGAGCTCAGGGTGGGTTGCGTTTCTGAACAGCTCCTCTGTCTGCCAGAAGACAGATGTGGTTTTGAGCACCTTTGAGCAGCAGCGCTGATGGGGAGCACCCTGAAATCCAGATCTGAATTTCAAATCCTCAGACCTTCAATTTTTCAAGTCACTTAGAGGAAAATGGAGAATTATCGATTTTATGAGGCCCTTGGGAAAAGTTCAGAAAGTGTGAGGTTATATTTGAAAATTGTTTGCAAACAGAAAAGGTGCCTTAAATTGCCTCTTCAGTTCACAGAAATAATAGGTTTCAGCAGAGTTAAGATGCTAGGAGTTTTAGAAGTGTCACTGGAAAAAAAATAATGGAAAGTGCTCAAACTGTTGGTACATCCTTGTAGCTCAGAGTGCAGTATATGCCTATTGTCACTGCTCTGCACTAATTACAGTGAATGGAAAAGGGCAACAATAAATAAAAACCAGATGGGGAAATGTCATCCAGTTAATCCAACTCTGTATCCTTCTAATTCACAGGAAACATTTTATTTCTGGGTCACAATGGTGAGTGCTACAGCACATTTTATATGCTGGGAGTTTTTACAGCAGAGGGAGTTCTTACATTACATCTTCTCCTGACATTTTCTGACACCAATTTTTTTTTCCCTATAGAAGAGTGTGTGCAGCACACAGGCACGCACGCGCCTCGAACAGCAGGCTAACGTTATCGACTTCTCAACTTAGAAAGTACCAAGCTTGCAGGTGCCTGCTCACGACTCACGTTGCTCTTACCACATCCAGCGGGAGCACCCAACGCGGGAGAGGAACAGCGAATTTACCCCAGAATCACATCACTGAGGCTTGCTCACGACTCACAAGGGGACCGGTTCAGAAGTGCTCGGCAGCCAAGTGTCCTGCACCCCCCACCTTCCGACTGTTGGACTTGGCAACCCGAGCACCTTCATCCTACCACCTTGTTTTGGATGCCACCAGCTCACAGCCTTGTAAATAAACGACATTTAAAAATACCAAGCACCCCATGCTCTGTGTGTAACACACCCAAACCCATCATCATTGCTCAGACTCCAAAGCCCACAGCAATTGCCAGGAGTAGAACTGGGCGGGATGATACCTGCAGGAGCACAGCTACGCCTGCATCACCGCACACAGAGCATCAGTCTCCTTGGGCTCCTTCCACCTGCTCCTCCGCCAGCGCAGCTGCCTTGTTTCACCCCCATTCCAACAAAGCTATCTACCAAAAAGGCACGGGAGGGACCAAGAGGCCAAGCCACGTTTCATCCCACACAGTGCTACTGTTGGTCTCTGACGGACCAGCAGACCATGCAACAACGTGCCAAGTCTTGGATATGGTGAGAAAGGAGAGTCAAGCTCCAGCCCTTCCCCTGCAGCTCGCAGAGACCCCTGCGCACCCTGCCCTGCTCTAGGGTGATGGAAACAGCTTTTGGGACCGTTAGCATTCACGCATTGCTCCGGCAGCCTGCTACGGGTTTCCTAAGAGGGCAAACCCAAAAAGGTAAGCGGGGATGTTCAGAAATCAGGAACTCAGCCTAAACTGGACAGAACGTCACAGATCAAGTGGAAGGCTCTAGTTTAGCTTGGCAGCTTTATCCCTGGTGAATCTCAAATATCCATTGCAAAAAATGAACACACTTAAGTTGGGGATACTTTTTTCCCCCAAGAAAGCCGTCTATCTCACACACGCATACGTTTCAACACAGTAAAAGGTATGTTGAGATGCAGACATCGAGTACCACGCAGTTCAGAAGATGTACCTTGTTGCCTGTAGCTAATTAACTCAAGATTAGCATTTTCAGTGTAGCAGAAGTAGTAGAAGGGATAAGCATCTTTTGAGTGTCAGAAACACTGGTTTACATGTACACCCAAGGAAAGTGGTGCAGAAGTGCACCTAAATCAACATCATTCTTATCACAATATCGACCACGGGCAGTTTAGAGCAGTGTTCCAGAGTCTGGGAATTCACAGTCCGTTCACAACTGCTAAGGAGTGGAGGGTGATGACGCACTGCTGGAGCTCAGCACGTGGGGAGGACGCGCGCCCTGGCCCCGACAGACAGCGGCTCCATGGGAGCAGCAAAAGCGGGAAACTCTTCCATCAAATTCCCGTGCCCTAACCAGCACGGCCGCCTTGCTTCCAAACCTGTACTAAGGGGATGTTCTGGGGAGCCAGGGCACACACTCTGCCAGACTGTATGCACTGACTGCTACAGCTGCTTCGCCTACCTCTGGAAAAATAGGAAACAAACCCTTCTTTGGGTGTTCTTAATTTCATACCTTCCTTAGAAATAATTAGGATCTATGTGATAAGGATTAAGGTGCTGAGTTTAATACACTCAAGGCCAGAACTCCTGTTAAGAAGAACGACCAATACCACAAACGTGTTTGAAACGCTTTGAGCATGGTAGCTTCCTCATTTGTTTTCTCCAAAACACCTCAATTCTTCTCTCCTCCAGCCTCATAAACGCCGGCCTTGGACCAAGCACGGCAGCACTACACATCTGCTAGGTTACGATCCGATAAAACAATTGGCCCCCAAGACCCCTCCGATGTGACCTGCTCGCTCTCCAGATTCCCTTTTCGATGGCGAGAGTAGATTATATTTAGCTCATGTTCCATTAAAAATCGCCTGTCTTTAAACAAGGTGCTGTTTTTTATTCTTTCTGCCTTCGGTTATATAAGACTTCGCTGCTGTCTTCTCCATGATAACACTCCAACAGTCTGAAAAATACATTTCAGGTGTTCAACATGAAGGAGGTTGTGCGAGTTTAACCTTCCTTGGGATCCTTGTGAGCTTTTTGTATTTAATACTTGTTTTATCTGAAGCCTGTGGAGGTTCTAAAATATTAGAAGACACTTTCTGAGAACTACCTTTCTAGTAGCCTGAAGATACAGCCTTGATGTTGGGCAACAAAGTTGTTCTCTGTAATCCCCTTGATGTTGCAAATGAAAAAGAGGATGGAGCTAACATCATCTGAACTTTGGGCAAACCATTTGCTCAAAAGCACCATCAAAGAACCAAGCCCTGCCAAAAAGGAGGAGGGAAAAAAAAAAGCAGCCTTAAAAAAATCCCAAAGCATACACAAAATGAAATTGGTGCAAATTAACTTCATTGTATTTGGAGACCCCCACACAACAAACCCCACCCCAGTCTATAAAGGAAAGCCAGCGAGGACAAGGATTGAAGTTGTAGCTTCACAGTGCCCATCTTTTAACAGCTTTCCTTTTTCAACACTTTAACCTAAAAAAAAAAACCCCTTCCCATTGTTATGCCCCTATTCAAGCTCCATCCGAAGTCATTCACTATGCATTAATTACCACTTTCTGCAATGCACCGGGAAGCTCCCAAACACGCTCCTGTTTTCAAAGGGGCACGCTTCCATGGCTCAGCTTTTTATATGCAGAGCCTGCTGCATTTTTTCCCTCTGCATACTTTGAGATTCCCCTAAATTTTGCATACTGTAACTGTTCAGCAAGGGGGGGGGCGAAAGACAAAAGGCTGATTTCATGCTTCCAGAACAGTTGTTTGCATCTCTTTCATTTTTCTTTCCAGCTGTGAGAGGCAGCAGAAGGCTCTTTAGCAGGTGTCCTGCCTGCCCTATGGTAATTTTTAACTTTCCTTCACTTTCTTTTATGTCTGTTGCATTTGTAGAGACATTTTCTTTCCTCTCACTGCTTTATTGCTGTTTTTCCTTTCTTTTCTTCTTCCTTTAAACAAAATATCTGAATTTCCCCTGTTATATCATTCCGTTGGGCTGCGAACTCGGATCATAAAAGCGAGCAAGGGAGAAGTGTTCTGAAGTCCCAATATATAAATTAAATCCCAGCCGTTTCCTATTCACCCCAGACTTTCATCACAGCCAAAACTGCGCAAGTGCCACGCGGACACCGCTGGGAGCGCGGCAGACGGACCCACCTCCAATGCCAAGCCCCGGCAGCCATCCCCCACCCTAAATCACATCCCCTCCCTCCTGCGGGGCAGGGCCCCAGCCGCTGGCAGCACTGGGCCCCGAAGGACAACCAGCACGCACCCCAGCCTTTGCAGGGTTACACAAAAAGCAGCAGTTACGGCTTAAATGGCCAGAAGTACATTTTTCTTTAAAGACAAAGAAGTATTTTCCAGGGCAAAACCGATTTTGATTCCCTGTACTGATTTTGTTTTTATTTGCAAATCCTCTGCGCATAAGAAAACGCTGTGAAAACGGAAACAAGATAAAGGAAAGGGGAGCAAACGGAGCGAAGCAGAGAGGACCGCGAACCTTCTGAAGGAATTCAGACACATCCGTCAGCGGGAGTTGGGTTTAGATTTTAAAGACGAACCTCTCGGCGAAGGCCAGGCCTGCACCTTGTCATGCTCCACGCTCCGGTCATGGCAAGCAGGCGACGTTAACCAACGCTCAAAATGCGTTTGGGTAAAAAACCTACAGAGTTTTTGTAGCTTTACTCTACACATTGTATTCTAAGGCATATAAACCCAACAACAGCAGATGACTTGAAGCCAAGAAGAGGGACCGTTGTCGACTTTACGGAGGTTAAAAGGCCCCCGCCATCCCCACAGCGTTACGGTCACTGAGGTTTGAGTAATCCCATGGCAGCACAAATGCTCCCGCCCCGTCCCTGCCCAAGGCCTCGGTGGCTGGGAATGGCGCAGGTGAGGTCTCAGCGGCGCTGATGCCCTCGCATCGCTCCCAGCGCCGCGCGAGCCGTGCTGCTGCAGCCCCGAGGAGCGACTGCGGGCTGCGATACCAGCGCTTCCCACGCCCGACCCCCTTCCCCTTACTCAACATAAAAATAAGCTTCTATGCAGTATGGTTTATCCATATAATTATCATAGTTTAAAGGCTGAGATTCACGATAACATCCCCTCATAAGGCCAAAATTAAACAAAAAAATTAAAAAAAAAGAGGAGCAAATATAATGGTCAACCTTTTAAACAGCTTTGGGATTGTTAATTCAAAAATCACCTCAAGTTCCCAGTGTATTTCTGTGACATTTTACAATGGCAACCTGCCGCTTAGAAAATATTTCCTACCTTCTTCCTGCAGTGAAAGTCGCATCCAAGAAATTATAAACCAGGAGGTAAGAGAGGTCTCTTGAGAGAGAAGTTGTCTTCGTGCTTAGGGGGGGTGGGGGGAGAAGGCTCGAGTTCCACCAACGCAGTTCCAGTGCAAGGACACATCCAGGCGAGAAAAAAATCCTGTTATGGAAACATTTAAAACTGTTTTTAGTCACTGTTTTTTAATAGTATCCTGACAGAAATATGGGGAAAAAATTATCTGTTAATTGTTTTGCTCATTATTATATTATTTAATAGAAACATTTCTAAAATGGATGGTTTTTTGTTTTCATCAATAATTTAAGCGCGTTTTGAAATGCAAACCCTAGGCCTTCTACAGAAGAACACTGGAGAACGCCTTCTCCTCGCCTCCTTTTCCAAGTACCCTGAGAGTTTTCACGTGAATTTGCTTCCCACGCTCCACAAGCGTACCCCACCACGCTACCGGTTGGGGACGCAGGACTGGCGAGGCCACGCGGCCAGCGGCCCAGGCGGAGCAGGGGCTGGACCCCGTCCCTTC
>NW_009259122.1:91124-93208 GCF_000687185.1 Egretta garzetta | reverse complement strand
CGCCCTCTACAACTGCCTGAGAGGAGGGGGTAGGGAGGGGGGGGTCAGCCTCTGCTCCCTGGTAACAGATGATAGGACGAGGGGGAATGGTTTGAAGCTGCGCCAGGGCAGGTTTAGGCTAGACATTAGGAAAAACTTCTTCACCGAAAGGGCTGTCAGGCTCTGGAATGGGCTGCCCAGGGAGGTGGTCGAGCCCCTATCCCTGGGGGGATTTAAAAGAGGGATGGATGAGGTGCTGAGGGACAGGGGTTAGTGGTGGGATGGCAGGGTTAGGTTAAAGGTTGGACTCCATGGTCTTAAAGGTGTTTTCCGACCAAAGTGATTCTATGATTCTATTCTATGATTCTATAAGTGCCAATGGGGACAGCCTCTTTGTTTCAGAATTACACAGTACTCAGCACGACGCATGCTGGTTCCCAGCCGGGATTTCTGGGTGCTGCAGTAACGTAAACAATTTGCATTATTTCAGGATTCTAGGATGTCTCCCACAGCAGGAAATCCCTTGACTGCTGACTGACGGAGGGTTGTGCCAGGGGAAGATCCTCTGCATGATCCGATTGCTCATCCCGGGTCTCCTAGCGTTATGAGGTGACCAATTAATCACATGCACTGGCCTGGATGGGTCCCTGGTCTCGCCAATGCTCCCATGAGCCGGCTTTGCTGTTCACAGGTTGTACCTTACAACAAGTTACAGCCTGAAGAACACCATGGCCCTTGGGTGGGGGAGAAGGAACCCACACGGTTGTTACACCACGGGAGGTTTTCTCTCATTTATTATTATATTTTCCCACAGTAGCTCAACCCCAAATAACAATCTGTGTACAGGAAACCCTGGTCTAAGCTGCCAAGCTCCAGCAAGCTGTTCAACTTTACCGCAGGTTCCGAATGGTTGACGTTCTCCCACAGCCACAACGAGTCAAAACCACCATTTCAACCTTCACTGTAACAAAGGGTCTAAGCCACCCCGTTTTCCTGGAAAAGCTTGAAAAGCCAGAGGATCCCACGGACTATAACCAGAGTAGAGAGTGAAGGACCCTGAACTTAAACCATACGCTGTTTTAAGCCATGAGGGAGGTGCAGAGTCCCACTGACAGATATTTAGCTGTTGGACGCGGCACTCCCGAAGGCTAATGCGACCCGCAGCCGGGAGGGCGATTCCCGACCATGGGGTGGGCACACGCAGCAGCCAGCGACTGTCCCTAAGCCAGGGGCTGAAAGGAGCCTCCACTGATGTCCCTGCAGTCCCAGCGCCCCAGCACTGATGTCCCTGCAGTCCCAGCACTGATGTCCCTGCAGTCCCAGCGCCCCAGCAGACTTCTGCGTGGGCAAGCTGGGTGCACTTACTGGAAGGATCAGGACCCAACATTTACAGGCATAACAAAGAATGCTTAAGTTCAAAAAATCAATGATGCAAGTTACCTGGAAGCCCAAACGCCCTCTTTCCCCCCCCTCACTTTAACTTCAGTGTTTTCCTGATGGTTTACAGAAAGCGCTCCAGGACCCACTGAGTCGAGCAAACACAAGTAACCACAAACAAGTTATACTATTTATTTTCTTAAACCAAACAAAACAAGAATGCAGTCCCACTATAAACACAAAGGGTGCATTCAAAAAATAAGTGTAGGGGGCACCCCTCTTAGGAGAAACAAGGCAATACATACAGACACAAGGTCTTCTGGCAGCCCTTCGCTATTATTTTCCACTAATGTATACTTTGGCAAATTACAGAGTGCCGCAGAATACGCTCCAGGCTGCGTGGAGCAGGCGCCCTCCGTGCAGAGGTACCACAGGGCCTATTAAAACTGAACATGTAATGATTTGAAAAACAGATTTATATTTGGGTTATGTTTTGGTATGGAAGGTAAAACAGCTTCTACTCTGTAGAAGAGTAGGGAGGGGTAATTAGGGAATGTTGTGAATCTGCTTGTGTGTTTGGTTACAAATGAATTAAAAATAATAAAAAAAGGTAAATGGAAAAATCTGCTACCTTATGTAGAGCCAGAACAACAGCCTGGCACTACAGCTCTTCTGGAAGACCATGCCTGTCGATCCGACCCAACAGCAAGGCTGTGGGTGGCAGCCCG
>NW_009259122.1:75659-90702 GCF_000687185.1 Egretta garzetta | reverse complement strand
CCAAACGGGAGGGTGGGGGGGGCCAGCCAGTGGCCAAAACACCCAGTAACCCAGCTGGGAAGGCAGCAGTTTCTGAGTAATGACAGCAGGATTGCCTGGGTTAGGCTTCTTCAGCGGGCACAGGGGAGAAAAGCTGATATGAAAACCTGCAGTGGTCATCACCATTGAAAGAAAGAGCCATCCTTCCCCCCGGGGATCGCCATCCTTCCCCTCCGGGATCGCTGTGACCATTCCCTTTCTCCACACAGACACTCCAAGCCCTCCAAAGCAGCTGTTTCTGGAGGACGCAAGGTCTGGCTTTCTGCTGATCCCAACCTCCAGTTTTAAGGACAGGGGCCGCCTGTGCCGACCTGAGAAGAGGTCCCTTTTTTAAATCATCAAGCAGAATTTTTGCATGGGAGGATCAAGACAGGCTTGAAGATTCCTCTTCAGATAACAAAGTTTGCGACTTCGCCCCACACCTTGGCGGTCACTGGCCACCTCTGTGAAGGCTGGGGACAAAAAGGAGGCGGCTCCTGACCCCGGGGCCCCCCCCGCGGCACAGAACTCCAGCATTGCACTTGGCCGTTCCGCGGGGCAGCGCGCGCTTGCTGCTTCCCCCCTCAATGGCTGCTGTTTGCTTTGCTGGAAGCTTTTTTTAATGCCGCTGTAATGCACGCAGGGGGTGATGTAGGCGTTTACACACACACAAAGTGACAAGACTCAAAATATATCCATTACTTGCTAACGATCGCACCAAGTATTAAAGGCACGGATGCACACCATTTTTATGCATGTATTTATAGGCACAAAATAAAGAGGCAGGGACTGAGAAAGTAAGCGGAGAGCACAAAGGCCCGAGGAAATTTGCTCGCTGCAGTGCTGTAGCTAGTTCCCGAGACCAGAAGCGAAGAGACACGAGGGTAGAGCTCTGCTGCTGAACTTTTATTCACGTTTCATTTAAACCCACCAGCACTGACCTGAACTAAAAGTACCGAAGCTGCAGGGAAGGTAATCTTCAAGGCTAGGGACTGTAAATCCTTCATTGTTCCATTAAATCAGCCTCTCCAGCCTCTCCAACTTAAACTGGGAAGTCTTTGGGGCAGGGACCCTCTAGCTACTTATTTAGTGTCCAGCACAAAGCGGTCTGGTATTTCGTGGGCACTTCTTGGTGCTCCCGTAACACAATTAAATATCCTGTTTTCAGTGTTTATATTGAAAAAAAGCTTGGCAGGACTACCTTGACTGCAAGCGTATTATCATGTCTTCCCAGCTTAAACACTTCTCCGGCAGTGTCTACATTAGCATTTGAGGTCAAGAGCGTGCTTCTGAAGCAAAACACCTGATGTCCTCATTTACTGCGCTTTGGTTCCCAACACATTGATCTTGCAGCACACAAATGGGATTTTTTTCACATGAAACTAAACTGGAATTGGTGGCCCACGTTTACACCTAATTCCACTTCTCATTTCTTAGGCTAGTTTATCACGCTACCCATGGGCACTTAGGTCCATGGGGCCAGGCTGGCGGCAGTTTTGAACCAAGACTGCCCAAAACGCGGTGTGGCTGCCCAGGCGCCCTCACATCGCTGCGGTAGGCACAACCCCCAGCAGCGAGACTGCGCAGGCCCAAAGGTCCCTCCCAGGCGCCAGCGAATCCCCGTAGGAATAAAAAGCCACCGTTGCTCCTTAACATACAGAGGGGGAAGGTGGCAAACGTGATCGTTGTTGTGAAGGAAACCACGAACTTCCAACTTCTCTTTAATCCTCTTCCCAAATTCTCTCTTTACAATCATACCTACAAACCAGGAGCTTTTTTTAAGCAATTAACTCAAACGGGAACGCTGCAAGTAACCCACCACATCCGAACCAGGGCCAGAGGGAGGCTGAGCACCACGTCCATAGCTGGAATCCACCTCTTCGCCCTGTACTACCTATCTTCAGCACTGCCGCCCCCACCGCAGGGTCCCAGCTGCTGTCCGCATCTAGCGTACATCGCTCTTCATGTGGAACAGGACGGTACGTTACTGGGGGTTGGGCTAGATGACCTCTGGGGTCCCTTCCAACCCAAACCATTCTATGATTCTATGATTATTCCCCCACACCTTTTTTTCTTTTTTTTTTACCAGAAAGGAGACTGACACAGCAACCAATTCCCCCAACCCAAGTTCATATGGCATTTGGCAACAAAGCAGGAATTCAGTCCAGCTGCCTGCAAGTCTGTGTAATTCGTAGTTTTCAGGCTTAATTTCTGTCACAGCCCTCAGACATTTAACTCTCAAGCTGGTTGTACAGCAGATGCATTGATTTCTAAAGGCCTGTTTGTCTTCCTACACCGAAGTGATTGCATTTTATTTCAGGCTTTCTCATTTGAAATACCTGCACAACACACAAAGCGCTTTGTCAGCCTCTGTGCACTCCTGGATGGCAAAACCCTCCGCACCTACACGATGCAAGTTTGTTATCGTGGTCAATTACCGGCGTATTAAGAGAATGGAGGGTAAACACTCAGCCGGTGTTAATTGCACCTGATTAAGGAGTAGGAAGCACCAACAAACCCCAGGAGCCTGCCTGCGTTAATTGTGCTTGTTTTCACCTGTAACCCATTAGTACTGTTCCCACCATTAAAGAGGAAAGCTCCCGGAATAAATGGGAACGATTTCTACGCCCCGAACTGGAGCAGCAGTACGGTGAGCGCCGCACGCCACAGGCAGAGCCTGGAAAGGCTGAGAGAGGGGTGGTGGGAAAAACACGCCGTGGGCAGCGATCAGAGAGACGGGAAACACGGACGGATCCCCGGGACGCGTGACCGCTGTCCTCTGTCAAAAACCAGGACTGCGCAACTCAGGGCTATTAATAGTTCATAGCGACTCAGTTCGGGCTCAGAAAGGCAAGAAAAGCCTCTTGCTGTTTGACCAAAAGGACCTAAAATCACCCTGAAAAAACTGCACAAAAAATAAAAAAGACTGTATGCTCTGTGATACAGTTGGGACTGTCGATCCCAGTTACACGTGCGATCAAAATGCTCCCCAAGCCATCGGTAAAACTCTCCCGGTGGGAGAAGGGCCAGGCTGAGCGGATTCCCTCCAGCTGGGGGGTGGCTGGGTTTTGTCGTCACGGCTGGGATAACCGATAGCAGCCCAGGGCATGTGCCACGCTACCTCGGTTTCTATGTCCCTGTTCTGAGAAGGATCAAATCTCCAAAGGCCAAAAGATGCCATTTTGTGGGACAAAGCCTGTATAAGGCAGACCGTAAAACTTTATCCAGTTAATCCTACACTGAGGCCAACAAATATTATCTGGCTCACATACCCTCCCCGGATGGAGAACCCATCCTCTCCCTTGGGAGCCTGTGCCCGTGGTTGGCTGCCCACGCTGCCGACACCACAAATCTTGCTTCCGACGTCCGTATTTGCCCCGCTACCGCTTCTCTCCATTGATTCTTGTACCAACTTTCCCTCCTGAGCAGTCCGCGCCTGGAGCATGCCCAGAACTTTAACCACCGCCTGGAGCACAAAGAAGCCTCTGCTGCTTTTGGCTCTCCCAGGACCCTTTCGTGCATCTGCACGCTGTCACGCCTCAAACTCTTGCACTCCAGTGGGGGTTTGGCAGAGGGATTCCTTCAGTCCAGCCCTAAACCCCAGAGTTCTCCCCCCAAAAAGGCGACTACGCATCCGATTGCTTCCTGATCTTCTTCCTAATAAACCGAACAGACTGTCCTGAGGCCTGGGGCATTTCACTTGCTCTTTTTCCTGCGCTCTCCTCAATTTTCAGGAACGCAGACACTAAACCTGGTGCTGATGTTACAGAATCTCCCCAAGGCCACTCACTGTAATGTATTTCTCCCCGCTAGCCCGGCGATGGGTTTCCAGCAGTACTGCCCGAGCCTGCCTCTGCACCAGTTTATCACTTCGTGCGTAACTGGTTAGGGGGAGCCGCACACCCCTCTTTAGTGACACTATTTTTTTGAGCTTTATATCTGTTTGGTTTGAAACCCTTGTCTTGAAGATTGTTGCTCCGCATTCCAACATCAGCAAAAGTTCTTTTCACCTTCTGTGTCCCCTGCCACCAACCTCAGCTGCCTAGAGGACTTTTGTCCAAATATGACTGAAATCCATGTGTGTGCATTCAAAAAAACATATTGAAATAATTTTTTTTTTTCTCCGCACCTTTTTGTTAACTCTCATTTAAAGTAAAAGAAACCTCTTGAGTATTTTCTAGTAGCCCTCGGAAGATTTTTTTTTCTTTGCAGACACGAAGGTTTTTCACAATCCCGTCTGCTTTGTGCTGCTTTCAAGAAGCGATGACTGGGCCTGTCTGTTCAGAAACCAATTGGTTTACTGAAACAAAAGACTGTAATTTCCACATTTTCCAGTACAGCAGTTTAACTCCTCCTCTGTCTGCTAAGCCACACGAGTCCAATCAAATTCAATGAAACAACTAGCCAGAGCTACTACAATATCAAATACAGAACAAGTCACGCATGGCACCAGCGCTCAACCCCAGAGACACCTCGCAGAAGAGATACCGTGCTGACCAGTCCTTTAACCATCAAATCCCCCTTGTTAGGGCTTTGACTCAAAATTAGGCCATCGCTCGCCCATCAGCGCCACGCTTTCCCCAAGAATCTCACGTTCGGAGGATAGCACGCTCAGTGCTGCTTCCCTGTCGGTACCTCAGTGGCGTAATTACCCACCCGCGACTTGCGGTGTCTGGTCTGGAACTGACGATGTGCCAGCGTTGTGTCAGTTGTTTCTGCAAAACTTGAAATGCTGGTACCATGGCCCATGCCCGAGCATCGCAAGAAAAAGCTGGTGTCCTTCATCAAAGCGCCTAAAGAGACGGAACAACCACCCAACGCTACACCCAGTGACCCACCGACTTGCCTCGCCGGCACCACAACAGCTCTCCAAGCACTCAGCCCCACGCTAACATGTCGGTCCTTGTCCCGGGGGCTGTATTTTAATTCGTGACAAAACCTGACGACTGCAAACAACCATCAGACAGACAGGATGAACAAACCCTGGTATCGTCAGGTCTGACCAGCTCGGAACTCCACTGATGCCATTGCTGGCCAAGGCTGTGCCCTCTTCGCAGCAGCCCACACAAAGCCACCAAAGTACATGCCAGGCATTTTTTGTTAATCTGAGAGATGGATATAAAGGTCAGAACTGAGAAAGTTTCCAGCTTTAAAAAAAAAAAAAAAAAAAAAAAGATTTGTCATGAAAATTGCTTCTTTTTTTTAGCCATCCGGTTCCCCAGCTCTCCCCCAAATGCACCCCTAGCACTGTCAGCCAAGACAATCCCTTTATCAGGCCCCTACCATGAGCCGCCAGCACTTCTTGCACCCCTGCAGTAGCCACCAGGGAGCTCAAGACCCATGGGGAGCCACAGGTGCCCAAAACCCCTTCGCTAACCCAGGGTACCGGCCCCCAGGCTCAGCCAGCAGCCAGTCGGCTGGGCCAGGCTTGGTTTGAGGAGCGAGCCTGAGGAGAGCTGGCCCTTTTCCATCACAGACTGAACTTCGCCACAGAATGGAAGGTTTTAAATAAACTATCTGTTTCTTAATATGCAAAGTAGCTCATTGCATGATTTACATAAAGGCCTAATACGCAAATGTCCTGGTGTGCCTGACCGCCCGTGAGACATTATGTCTTGAATTCTAGTTCTGCGGGAAGAGGGAGGAAGGCGTAGGAATGTCCGTGTCCAACGGCACGTCCTGATGCTGAGCCGTGCCTCCCTGCTTCAGCCTTGTCCCAGGTCAGCTCCCAGGGGGGATTCCATAAGGTCCCATAAGGGAAAGGCCATCCTAGGGATGAGGGTTCAAGGATGCCGGACACAGGCAGCTGCCACCCGCCTGGCTCCCACTTGTTCTCTATCCAGGAGCTACTGAGGCTTTTGCAACAAGCTCATCCCTCAGGGGAAATACCATCAAAGACCCATGCCCAGAAGAGGCGGGGGTGGCAGCGTAAACGCTACGATGGGGTGGGAAGTACTCAAAACGTGAATGGGATTCGGAGGCTTAACGGCTCTTTCCCCACAGCAATGAAAACATTTATTGAAATCTCCTTGGAGCCAGAGGCTGAACACCACTGGCCGTGGGCACACGCAGGTGTGCGACGTGCAACGCCATCACAACGTGAGCGATGTGCACACACAATGTGAGTACGAAAGGAGCACGCTCAGCTTGGCGTGACTCCGGCATTGAGAGGCGGCAGTAAGGCCATTGATCACAGGTCACAGCGAACGTTCCCTCATAGGAGGGCGGTTTGGTTTTCACAGCTTTGGGCATTTTGGTTTTCACAGATTTAGTTGTTCCGGGGTGATATTGCAAGTATGCACAGATCTTAAAAGAATGCAAATGGACTTTAAAAGCCTAAATGTATGTAAGACTGAAGTGCTGCCACAAAACGGGGCCAAACTTCCAGATCCAATGCTTGGACCTGGGCTAGTATTTGTTCAGCAAACGGTGAACGAAGCCGTGGTGTTTGCTAGTGAATTCTGGATGGGGCAAGCGCTCTGCCGGGGTTGCTGCACTGAATCCCTCTTAACTCAGCCTTCAGATCCACGAGCTCTTCCCTTGCCGACAGGCCTGACCCCGGGCTGCACGGGGACAACACCGAACTGGGCCAGCTCCAGCAGGGTTTAGTGGCCAAAGGCAATTTCAGCTCTTAGTCGTCTCCTGGCAGTGACTCTTGTACCCACCATCCCAGTCACCGAACTCTTCCAGGTACGAGTCACTGCAGTGAATAATAATGCCTACTTAAGTCGATTTGTTCATTAACATTTCACATTTTTATTTAGCTGAGAGGCAGAGAGAGGGGAAAAGTGGGTGGGAGAGAGTAAAATTAACTCTTCCCCCTCCCCCAAGCCTAATACTTATCTCCACCCCCAGTGATGCCCGAGGGGGCACAAATACGCCAGGGCTGCACGCACGCGATGCCTGGGACCCCAAACACCGTCCCCATCTGAATGGGGACATCTCTGCACAAGCAGTCAAGCTCCACTTCTCCCGATGGAAGGAGCTGGAATCCTGCTCACGGAACTCGCGGGAAACAGCTCAGTTATTCATGTGAGCCCCACAGAATCATCTCCAGAGCCCTCTCCAGGACCCGCAGGCCAACCCTTGACACGGGAGCATCATCCTACAGCACGGGAATCAATCCCGCTTTTGGAGAGAGGGGTGGAAAAAAGGACGGTGCAGGCCCACTGCAAATTGCTAAGGCTGTCCTCTGGCTCCGGCGCGGCCCTAGGAAGTGCCTCTCAGCTCAATTTTCAATTATGTTCTCATCACAATTTACAACAGACAGTGTGTAATTTATGGCAATTACCGTTTCTGACGTCCCCCTTTAAAAATTTCAGATAAAGAGACAGCCAAAACCTGAACGGGAGCCAAGCTCACCTGGCCTGCCCGCTGCACGGGGCTGAGATGGCGGGGGGAGGCGGTGGGGCTGGCAGGGCTGCGAAGGGGACGCTTTGCCCAGCCGCGAACGCGGGCTGACAACTAAATCAAGCAGAAGAGGAACATAATTGTTGTGGATGCATCCCTTTATTTGTTAATGCATATATAGGATATCACAACGGCCGAACGCTGCGCCAAGGGGTAACGGGGAGCACGGGCTGTCATTCGGGGTGAGAGACCGGTGGAACAGCGGCTTTGCCGCAAAGCCACGCGAGCTCGCTTGTGTTACGCTTGCCTCTCCGCTGCAAGCAGCATCTGGGGTTGCTCCCCCCCCGCCGCAAGGTAAGCACGTTGTCATGAAAATAAATAAATAAATAAATAACCCCCTAAAATAGGGTAGGGATTTGTGGAAGGAAAGCTGAGTATTTGAAAGGAATGTATGTAATCCTTTTGCTTTTTGTAACCCAAAATACTGGACTTTCGCAGGTAGTACGCAGGTGGCCTTACGCCAATGATGACACGTTGTGGTATTTTTCATTTTCCAAGGTCTGAAAGTAAAACCGAAAAACCTTGTGAAGCAAAACGAACGTAATTTCTGGGATGCAGTCGAGAGCCGGCAACAAATGCTTTGACAGACCTACATCGTCAGCCTACGGGAACGCTGCAAAAACCCGGGGCACTTTCCCAGCAACTTCTTTATTATTAAAGAGTTTTCTTTTTCCAACAGCTCGGAAACTTCCTATTTCTGTATTTCCAAAACAAAATATTTTTTTATTTTTCTTAAATCTGTTTTGCTTACTTTAAAACATCAACCAAGAAAGTTGACATTGAAAAAATGCCTGTGCCACAAAGTTCCTTCTCCAAGAGCTCTAAACCGGGCGGTTCGGCCCAGGCAGGGCCCCCAGGTCAGCCCATGAAACCACAAAACGCCCGTGGGAGAGAGGGGGACGCCAGGGGAGGCTCCGCAACAGCCGGGGGGGCTTTGCCACCAGCTTCATCTGAGTAAAGATTACCCACGTGTAACCTCATATATATGTACATATAAAGATTAAAGATCATCTGAAACACTGAGGATGGCACTATTTAAACTGAAGATTGCTTCACACTGGAACACACATCTGAATTTGTAAGCAAAGCCCTGAGCTACAGATGGTGCTGCAGAATTCCCCCCCAGTTCCCAGGTGGAAAACCAATAAATCCTTCTGAGACACTCACCAAGACCTACAAGGACCACTAAGCCACTCTGCCCTAGGGAAAGCTGTCTCGCAGTGTTTTCGGAGCTCACGCTGCTCTGTACGGGTCAGTAAAGCACCGCCAGTAACCTACGGCTTCATTTTGACCAAGCACAGGCCATGGGGGGCGCGGGACAAAACCCAAGGATGCTCGGTTGCGGGCCCTTGCTTAGCATCCAGCATCAGGTCCGCAGCCCAGCTGGGAACTAAGCCCGCATCTCCCAGCTGAGCATCGCTGCCTCGGTGGAGAGCACGGGCAGCGACAGGAGGCGTCAGCGTGCCCAGGGCGGTGCAGGTACCCCCTGGCAGGGGAGGAGGGGACTGACGGGATTTTCCAAACTGGGGAAACTTCAGCAAACAGCTCGCAAGTGGAACGAACTGGCTTTCGCTCCCAGGTAATACAGTCGTACGGGTATCACCTGAAAAACACGCTAAGGCCCCGCACGCCCCGCTCTGCTAGCGGGCTCCAGGGAAAGGCTCCACAGCCTCCAGAAAACCCGCCGAATCCAGCAGTTTTACACGAGGCACTGCGAGGGCTCTGAGCGGGACGAGGGCAAACGCTGATGGGCAGGCGAACGGGCGCTGTCCCGAGGTTCGGCTGAAACCAAGCAACAAATACCTCCCCTGGGAGTCAGCCCTGACGAAAATCACCCACTGAATTCTTCCCATGAGGCTCCAATATCAGTAAAGAACGGGACCTGAACCCATCATGGATAAAAAGGTAAATTTTGGCAACAGTGAACAACAGGCACAGGGCAGGTTGAACAGAGGTCAACTTCACCACTTCAGGCTGATAACCCACAGCTCCTCTCCAGCAAACGATGCCGTCGGGCAGTTAATTAGCCTGAGTTTCCTGCTGGACAGGATGTTTGCTCCCATTTAGGTCTCCCAGCAGCGTGGCTGCCCCGGGACCCAAACCACCACGCACAGAGCAGAGGCGAGGAGCGCTGTGCATGCGGATTATTTCAGTAGTTTTGCCCCGTATAAGGATTTTGGGTCAGCTGATAGCGAGTGATGGATGCACTCCCTCAGCAGGCAAGACCAACAACTGAACTTCTTGCCTTGCTAAAGTCAGCTCAAGCTCTCCGAGTTCTGCACGACCAAACGTGACCCAAGCCATGGGCCGCAGTCCACAGCCAAACCAACCACTTCAGAATCTCTTCTCCTCTTCTCCCCTCTACAGGGTTAGCAGTGAAAACCCGATTCTGAACAGCTCGTGACTCCGAGTTACCAATCTGAGACGCGAAGAAATAAGCTCACCTCTGCTACTGGATGCAAGACAGACAAGAGACCACAGGAACATTTTAATACACCTCCTTGGAAAAGGGTCAAGTAAAACCAAAAACATTTTACAGAAACCTCACAGAGCAGGGCACATACAACCGCAATTTCACAGGAATTGCATTCCCCTTGGAAAAGCAAGGAAAACCTGACCACGCTGCTACAGAAAGCAAAGGAGCACACGCCCGAAAGCACAAAGTACGTCCTTAGGCTGAGGAATAAAAACAACAGTATCTGGTTTTGGCTTACTGACAACAGCAGCCCAGGTTGTAACACGGAATGCTGGTGGCCAAAAGCACAAGCAGGCTGCTCTCGTGTGCCAGCACGGGAATCCAGTCGCTGTCTCTAGGAAAGGGCTGGTTTACAAAACAGCTCTTCTGTTGGACTGAAAGAGCTTTAAGAGCGGCGCTAGCTGCGTGCTTCAGTGACGGCCCAGCACAACGGGATCCAGAGATCTGGACTGGAGCCTCAAGGCATGACAACAACATAAATAATCAATGACACGATATATTTTGGATACAGACACATGGGACGCAGGCTGCAGCTCACCAAAGTCAATGGAAAGATCCCCATTGTCTTGAGTAATTGATGGGAACCAGAGATACGGATCAGCCCTGTCTGAGCTCTACCTCACTGCTTGTTGTTCACTTCACAACACATTTTCCATGTCTTCTCACCATTAAATATTAAGAGTGTGTACGCCAGTATTCTGCCTGTGCAGCCCAGGCTGCCAAAAGCAGCACCTACAAGATGGGGGTTTTTTCATTTAAAAAAAACCAATAAATAAAATATTCAATAAAAATATTATTTTAGCACTACAATAAGACCATAGCAAATATGAACAACAGAGGGGGTAAGTTTAATTAGTATGAAGCAGAAGTGTCTTCTCCGAGATGGCCAGCAAGAACTTTCTGGAGGCCAAATCGGGGGAAAAAAAGTATAAGGAACACTCTGGTGTGTTGCAGCATCTAGACCAGCAGCTCCCAAAGAAACACCGCAATGTCAAGTGGAGTCATCAGACCAACAGAAACTAATTCTCTCCCTTTGTAAGAGCATGCTTTGAGCTTGCATGGCTGGTTTGCAGGAAATGTCAGCCTCTAAGTGGGATGACAAGCAAAAAGAAGCTGAGTAATTGCTGGTGTAGACATGTTTTAATCTAATACGCCTTCAGGTGTATGGGATTTCAGGTCAGCAGAAGCAACCGTCCTTCACAGAGACAACTCCAATCTAGATTTCTCAGCTCTGGCTGCGTTGCATGCAGGTGAAATCCTGACATCAGCAGGGGCAAGCTCAGTAAAGCCAGGAGGCAGCACGACAAACCAGAATTCTGCAGGTCTGAGGTTCCAGCTGCAGTACAGCACAGCTTAGATCTGGAACGCAGGCTTACCATTCCTTCCACCTTGCCTTTCCTTAGTGGCAAGTTTGCATTTCACTTGCAACAGAAAGGGAACGGAAGCGGCTGCAAAACGGGAAGCACGAGACCCATCACTCTGCAAAATCATTGGAAATTTGGTGGATATTTGTGGTTCAATTACTGGTAAGAAGGGGGGGGAAATGCCACAATTCAAAACGTGCCTTGTCCTGAGGGGCAAAGAAAAGCGAAAAGCAAAGCTGAAGCCACCAGGCCCTTGCCTGGGCGCTGGCAGCCCTCGCCGCAGCTAACTCAATAATTACATTGTACTGCCAGCAACAATTCAATATTTTTTTTTTCTCGCCTGAGGGTTCCAACACATTTGCACCATAGGGAAGCCTTTTCTCTTTACATCTCAAAACTCTACCACAAACTCTTCCTTTATTCATAACAGCCAGATCCCCAGCTGAGATAGGCACTTTCATATTGCTCTAGATGACAGTTTTCTGTGTTCTTTCCAAGCTCAGGGGGTTTAATAAACATATCTGGCAATCTTTCGATAGCTGGAGGGCCTGGGATGACACTGTGTGCAAACAATATGCTCTCACTGCTAGGGAAACAAGTTTATTCAATTCAATTAATAGATTACAGTCAAGATACTTGTTATCCTGCAATGAAAAATAGGAAGAGAACTCTGAGAATTAAGGTAGGTCGTAGGATTAGCACCTGGCAACACAGCGAGCCAGGCAAAATACGACCAAACCCCCTCTCGCTGCTAGAGGACACCAAAGAACAGCGGCACGGCGCTCCCGCCACAGAACTGACTTTAACTCCCTCAAAACCGCCCTTAGCCCTCGGAGCCCGCAGTGCCTCGGGTGCAGCATCTCAAAACCAGATCTCCTCCTACCAAACGGGGATACACCTTCCCATTTACCCCGCTCCCAGGGGCGGCTTCCATCAGGGATGAGCAATAACTCCTCCTCGGCAACACGCCGCTGTTCCCAAGCCAACTACAGCTGCCAGGATTTGGCTCCATGTTTTAAAAAAAAGTTGAAGTAAAATTCTATTTTGAACTTAAACTCTATTCAAACCAGAGCATTTCCTTGACATAAACAGTTCATGGGATACAGGATTTACTTCCATAACAAACGTTTCCAGTGCAATCACACTGGTCTAACGGGAAGCCCTCCCGCTTTCCTGACCTAAAATACTCCGCGAGCCAGTGGTCCCGGGTGCCCCCTGCTTTAACCATGGATCTGCAACAGCTTGTCCCTTCCCAACTGCGTGCAGAACAAGTTTAAACTTGCAGGAGTTGCCACAGGAGAAAAATCTCCTGTAACTACCAGAGTGACAGGTAAATTTGCCCGAAGGGTGATTTGTGGTCAGGGCACCCCCAGGAACACACGAGATAGGAACACGTTTCATGCCATGGACTTGCACAAGTAACCCAATCCCGAGAGCCTCCGCTCCCACGTGTGAAGCAGGGATGGAGCCCACGCTCTCGTGGCAGGAGGGGCTGTGCCTGGCCGCGCGTCCTCCCTGTGCGACGAGGGGGTCCCCAACGACCCCTCACACCCCAGCTCGAGGGCACACGTAATAGTCGCTGTTTAAGTAATACTGTTCCTATTTCGGTAAACAGAGGCATCTCTGGTTTCTCAGAGCCTAACCTACCGCCATTTAAAAATAGATCTTAAAATAAACGGAAAACAACATTCTGAAACAGATACACGTCTAACGTTGATGCTGGCCGTCCCACAGCCTGCGTAATACAGCACGAGGGACAAGAAGGGAGAAAAGTGATGGGAAAAGGAGCTTTGTTCAGAGAAGAGCATCCCAGGAGGCTGACACGCTCTCCTAGAGGTGTTCTCTTTGAGAGAGAAGCCCCCTTTGGGCCCTGCCTCGGGCCCCCCGTTAACCCCTCCAGCGCCCCGGTCGCAGGACGGGGCTCCCCGAGCCAGACGAGCCTCGCCGCCACTGGGCAAGCGGGGAAGGAGGGGAGTGCTTCCAGGTGCTGGCAGCAGTCCAGAACTTTCCCACCAAACCCCTCCTGCCCCGTGGCAGCGCTCAGCGTCCGTGAAGTCACGGAGGCAGCGGTTACGCACCCGATGCTGCTCAAGCTCCCCACCGCTGCGAAGAGCTCTGTCCCTCTTTCGGCCTTGGGACAAAAAGGCCCAGTGACCCTGGCAGAAGGTGGCTCGTGCAAGCCGTCTGCTCGTGGCCATGCTGCCCAGCCCAGGACACGCAGGAGCTGCTCTCATACCCCCGGGGGCTCAGTGGCTCTCAAGGGGGCACTCGGAGCCTCTGTGTCTCTCGCTCCAACCCATGCGGCTCCACCATCCAAATATTGGCGTTTCCATTTGAACAAGCGCCTGACCACCGGGGAGAATTTCACTGGGGTCTTGGGCTGATTGAGAACTGGGTCACAGCAATTAGTGCAGTCAAGTGAATAAACAAAAATTAATTATTTGTTTACCTAACTTAGCTACTCCTTTGTGTTTTACACTAGCCAGGAGCTCGCTATGAATTTCTTTGGACTTCATGCATGTTCAGAAAATGTCTTTTAATATTTTGGGGGTTGGACTAGATGCCCCCTGAAGGTCCCTTCCAACCCAGACCGTTCCGTGACTCTGCAATACGTGCAGTCTGTGGCCTGCTCAGGAACTTTCAAAACTTCATCTGTGTCTCTGAGCGTACAGCCTGAGCTCGTGGTATCATTGCTCATCCACAGCTAAGAAACACTAGAGTGCAACCACAAATTCATGTAAATTTTAAACTCAGTTGCTAAAAAATTCCAAGTCAAAAGTATTTTACCCCACACAGTCCAATTACTTGAAGGTTTGCAAAAATCAAACCCAGGTACCATTGGAAAATGGTTGCATTCTGAATGAATTACGGTGCCTTCATATTCCTGATTTACCGGGTGCAATTATTGCATCGAACACAGCGAGACCTGGCCCATGTCCAGAGCAGTAACGCTCCTCTCCAGCTTCAGGTTCTCTTCCTTCGTGGAGAGGAGTAAGGATGGGAAATCAGGCGGGGTGGAACTTTTAGGTTTTTCTCCAGCAGAGATTACTACGAATCCACAGAACCTGACAGGCAGCAGCATCCCTCCCACTAAGTTCTACTCACTGGGTTGCCAGTTTTACTGACCATACCGAGGGGTTAAAAAAAAGGGGGGCGGGAGGGGAAGGGGAATCACCAAAACTACCCTGGATATCACTGGGTTTTTTCCAAATGCCTTCATAAGAATTTGATCCTGAAGTAAAATACAACCCCAAAATGCTCCCCACCCATGCTCTTCTCTGATGCTTTATGGAGATGCTTACATTTTGTACGCCAGGTCCTGCCGACGTTGCAGGGAGAGTTAGGACATCTCTCCAAGGTTACAGCTCATTTCTCACCAGGGCAAGGAAACGGCATTTGTTCATGTGCTACAAGAAACGCAGCAAACAGGAACAAGAGAATCTGCATTCCTTAATTCCTGGATAAAACTCAAATCCTGCTCTGCCTCAGTCAGTAATAAACACGAATTCTCTTTCGGCAGTCAGGACCAGTGCTGCAGCGCGTGTGAGAGCAGAGGAGGGCCGAAAAAACAGCACAGAGCAGGAAACTGAGGCAGAGGAACCGCACAAATACAACTCCTATTCCCATTTCCCCTCCGCTTCCAAGCGGGAGTTTGTCCGCTCTGTAAGAACTTGCTGGCTAGAACAGAAGTTCTGTTGGAAATCTCGGTGTGCCGCTACCTTCAGGAAAGCAAGCCTCATTTCTTAAAAAAAAAAAAAAAAAAAAAACTGTGTTT
>NW_009259122.1:71530-75254 GCF_000687185.1 Egretta garzetta | reverse complement strand
CTGGGCAAGCGGGGAAGGAGGGGAGTGCTTCCAGGTGCTGGCAGCAGTCCAGAACTTTCCCACCAAACCCCTCCTGCCCCGTGGCAGCGCTCAGCGTCCGTGAAGTCACGGAGGCAGCGGTTACGCACCCGATGCTGCTCAAGCTCCCCACCGCTGCGAAGAGCTCTGTCCCTCTTTCGGCCTTGGGACAAAAAGGCCCAGTGACCCTGGCAGAAGGTGGCTCGTGCAAGCCGTCTGCTCGTGGCCATGCTCCGCAGCCCAGGACACGCAGGAGCTGCTCTCATACCCCCGGGGGCTCAGTGGCTCTCAAGGGGGCACTCGGAGCCTCTGTGTATCTCGCTCCAACCCATGCGGCTCCACCATCCAAATATTGGCGTTTCCATTTGAACAAGCGCCTGACCACCGGGGAGAATTTCACTGGGGTCTCGGGCTGATTGAGAACTGGGTCACAGCAATTAGTGCAGTCAAGTGAATAAACAAAAATTAATTATTTGTTTACCTAACTTAGCTACTCCTTTGTGTTTTACACTAGCCAGGAGCTCGCTATGAATTTCTTTGGACTTCATGCATGTTCAGAAAATGTCTTTTAATATTTTGGGGGTTGGACTAGATGCCCCCTGAAGGTCCCTTCCAACCCAGACCGTTCCGTGACTCTGCAATACGTGCAGTCTGTGGCCTGCTCAGGAACTTTCAAAACTTCATCTGTGTCTCCGAGCGTACAGCCTGAGCTCATGGTATCATTGCTCATCCACAGCTACGAAACGCTAGAGTGCAACCACAAATTCATGTAAATTTTAAACTCAGTTGCTAAAAAATTCCAAGTCAAAAGTATTTTACCCCACACAGTCCAATTACTTGAAGGTTTGCAAAAATCAAACCCAGGTACCATTGGAAAATGGTTGCATTCTGAATGAATTACGGTGCCTTCATATTCCTGATTTACCGGGTGCAATTATTGCATCGAACACAGCGAGACCTGGCCCGTGTCCAGAGCAGTAACGTTCCTCTCCAGCTTCAGGTTCTCTTCCCTCGTGGAGAGGAGTGAGTAAGGATGGGAAATCAGGCAGGGTGGAACTTTTAGGTTTTTCTCCAAGCTCCAGCAGAGATTACTACGAATCCACAGAACCTGACAGGCAGCAGCATCCCTCCCACTAAGTTCTACTCACTGGGTTGCCAGTTTTACTGACCATACCGAGGGGTTAAAAAAAGGGGGGCGGGAGGGGAAGGGGAATCACCAAAACTACCCTGGATATCACTGGGTTTTTTCCAAATGCCTTCATAAGAATTTGATCCTGAAGTAAAATACAACCCCAAAATGCTCCCCACCCATGCTCTTCTCTGATGCTTTATGGAGATGCTTACATTTTGTACGCCAGGTCCTGCCGACGTTGCAGGGAGAGTTAGGACATCTCTCCAAGGTTACAGCTCATTTCTCACCAGGGCAAGGAAACGGCATTTGTTCATGTGCTACAAGAAACGCAGCAAACAGGAACACGAGAATCTGCATTCCTTAATTCCTGGATAAAACTCAAATCCTGCTCTGCCTCAGTCAGTAATAAACACGAATTCTCTTTCGGCAGTCAGGACCAGTGCTGCAGCGCGTGTGAGAGCAGAGGAGGGCCGAAAAAACAGCACAGAGCAGGAAACTGAGGCAGAGGAACCGCACAAATACAACTCCTATTCCCATTTCCCCTCCGCTTCCAAGCGGGAGTTTGTCCGCTCTGTAAGAACTTGCTGGCTAGAACAGAAGTTCTGTTGGAAATCTCGGTGTGCCGCTACCTTCAGGAAAGCAAGCCTCATTTCTTAAAAAAAAAAAAAAAAAAAAAATCTGTGTATCTCAATTAATCTCACTGTTCTTAAGAAAACAGCTGTCACGCTTAAATTCTAGGTGTTGTAAGGAACACTGCCCCGTGGGTTGCTTGGCCGACCGAGCCACACGGATGCTCCTTACCTGCCAGGGGGGCTGTTCTCAGGACAAACCCTCCCTGAGCCCGGAGGACGCTGTGCTTGAGGAACCGCGCATCTGAGAGCAGTTTGTATCGGTAACTGCTGTTAAATGAAAACCAGCACATCCCCAGTCGGGCAGCTGCTAAGATTTTATAATCACACAATAGAGAGGATTAAATACACGTGAGGGGTGCATTAGACTGAACTCCGTGCTCAGCTGCAACTGCACAGCCTCCCCATTTGCAAACGATAAGGGGTTGGTCCCTTCCTTTTTTTAAAAAAAAATAAAAAACAACCTCAAGAAAGTTCCATTTGAGAGAAAACGATTGTGCTTCTCCCTCTACCGTTCCATCTCTCGTAGCCAACATCTGGTGGAAATTCAGAAGCAGTTTTCCCCCCTTCCCCCTCGCCCCCCAGTCAAACAAACAAAAAAAAAAAGCCCCCAATACAAAACCCCGCATATATATCTGATGTATTTTATACATATTCATCCTCATAACTTGACAGATGGGAGGAATCTTGCAGTCATTTCTGAAAGCAGACAAAAGGCCGTTGGTTCTGCTCCACATGATGATTTGTGAAGACAGAATATCACCCGCTTCCGTTGATGATTATATAGTTCTATCCATCTGTCTGCCACTGGAGGTTGTGAGAGTGAGATACAGCTCACACCGTCTTCATAAACAAAAGTAGACTGTGCTGTCAGTAGTCAGACACGCCAACTAATTGGAGCTGTCGACAGACACAATATTCTGTGTCAACAGCTCTGGTAACAGTTTGAAACAGCAATGATATGTTGGGTGATGGTGAGGATGACACATATGTCTCTAATAGCATGCTAGAAATCTGACATAACTAGAAAAGAATTACTAAAATGTAATTCCCAGCCCCTAGCTCTGCTGTTAAGCCTTACCAGGCAGCACAGAGAGGGAAGGGACGCGTGCGTCCGCCAGAGCGCTCGTACGCATCTTCCCCCGGATCACTTCGCATCCTGACAGCTTAATTTGGTACTCGGAATGCCCAACTTAAAAACTAAGCTTTCCGCTGAATTTCAAGGAATCTACCAACATTCCTACACAAATTTAAAGCTTCATGGAGCGACCTTTCCCACCGCTTTCCTACGAGCTGGAAGCAAACTGAGCGGGGTCGAAGAGCAGCCACGTGCAATGGCCGGACCTGACTGCATCTGTGCGGGAAAGAGCAGCCCTGTCCCACCGAGAGGAGGTTGGGTGGACTCTTCTGAAAGATAAATCATCTTCTGGTCTTGCCACAATTAATGAACAGCCTTAATTTTAAAGTTAAGCCCAGGAATAAATATTTGCAGGATTAGGGCCTCAGTTTCTCTTCAGCAGCAGATAAGAAAATCCTTCTCCATCATCACTCCTTTGGGATTTGAAAGCAGAAAGAAATTGGTGTAAAAGGTTGATAAATAAAGCACCAGGGGAAGAGAGAAAAACTGGCGTTTGCTTTGCTCTGCGCACACATCGATCGGCTCGGCTTACACGTTTAGCTGGATTTATCTGGCTCCTCCCTTGCCAAAGGTAACGCGACATCGGGCAGGTTAGGCTAAATAACAGTACAGCGTATGCTGGTTTGCTAAGACACAGCTTTTGTTTTTCCTCCAGAGAGTGAAATAAACGCTATACAACCATCACAGCGCCCGTGACAGTAAAAGGCAGCCGTCCCTGGGGCATCAAGGCCACCACGCCCCCCCCAGGGACCAGCAGCGGTGGGTCGGGCGCCTCACCCCAGGGCCCGGCGCCCCGCGGGCTGCGCT
>NW_009259122.1:52874-71430 GCF_000687185.1 Egretta garzetta | reverse complement strand
CTCCCCACCCAAACGATTCTATGATTCTGTGATTCTATGGCAGGTGAACGGCAGGGCGAGCGTCAACCCTGCCCCGGCGGGTGGGACAGCGCCGAGCTCTGGGGCAAGAACCAACCTTCTCCTTCTGTGTTTCTGCTACAGCCGGAACCCCGAGACCTGGCGGCCACCACGACGCGGATAACGCACCAGTGACAGCCCCTTTGCTGATGCATGTGACCGCACCACAGCCTGGATCCAACCAACAACGTTTCCTCCCCGAGAAGGAAGAGGAGGAAGCAATCTGGAAAAGCCACGTGAGGGCTCGGATGAAGTTATTCTGCGAAGCCCCCAGGAGTGAGGCTTGCAGGGCAGGGGGCCAGCCCACAGCGTAGCAGCCTGCAGCGCTCCCGATTTGGGAAGGATGAGCTGGATCCCAGAACCTCCTTCCCCAGATCTCCATCGGCTGCGGCAGCACAGCTCTGCACGGGAGGGAGGACGCCAGCACCCACCCGGGGGGCTGACCGCGCTAACCGGCAGCCTGACGCTGGGGGGGACCCGTCACCCCACCAGCAGCCTCCTGCCAGACTTGGGGCCGGGGGGAGCGTGCAGCGATGGTAGCTGAGGTTAGGGAGGAAGAGCCTAGTCTGGCTTGCTGCATCGATCCCCATGTCATCCCTCGCTGCTGGCTGCTGAGCGGCGCGGGCAGCATGGCGTGCGGCCTGAGCTGGCTGCTTCCAGCCAGGAGAGGGCACGCACGGCAGTTCCCTGCCGGAGAGCTCTGCAGCCACTTGCTCGCCCCATCTTCATGGCTCTTTCTTTGCGCTCCTGTCCCTTGTTAACCACCCAGGCTGACAGCGTTCAAAACCCTAATGAAGAAAAGCCCAGCTAAAGAGATAAGCCAACATCAGCTGTTGCCAAAGGCACAAAACTAGAAAAATCTGTCAAAATATTTTAAAAGGAAGAATTTAAAAAAAGCCAAGAGTGTGAAAAAGAAAGTCAAGCAATATTATTTTCTCTGCGTAGCCAAGGAGCAAGTTGCGACCCCAGAAGAAGTGTGTACAAACAGTGCGTCAGCCGTTCGCCGCCAGCGCGACTCCAGCAGCTGGGCTGTTTGCAGGAGATGCAAATTTGGAGCCATTCAGGGAAGGAAGAATGAAAGCCTTGGCACTCACCAGGCAAACACTAACTGGTACGGGAAAAGGGCCAGCAAAAGCCAAACCACACAACACAGCGAGTGGCCAGACCTGGGACAAGGAAGACTTGGACAAAATACCTCAAATGATCCAGCCCAAGGCAAACTCTGGACACTTCAGAAGTTTTACTTTTCGGTTCCAAAACATAAGCAAAAGACCTTGCTACAATCACGACGGGACTGGAGAGACGGCAGCGTGCGCAGCCCACGGGCGCTTCCCGGCATCCATCCTGCCTTACCCTCGCCCGTCCCTACCGTGCCTGGCCCTGAGCCATCGCCAGCCGCAAGGACAGCTCCATCAGCTGCCATGCTCACAAGTCAGTGAAAAAATACCATTATTGGTGTTATATCTGCCCCCAGAGACCAGCTGAAGGAGTTTGGGGAAGGTCAGGCTGCTTGCAGCCTTAATCCAAACACCTCGGTGGGCCCCAACGCCGAAGCGGTGCTTACCACAGACCCTGTGGCTTACAGGCAAAGCACCGGGGCATTTCAGGGCCCTGTGCTCCTGCTACTCCCAGAGACGCCCCGATTTTGCCCAGTCTGGTTTCTGCCCACAGAAACCTGTGGCAGAATTACACCAGGTCTGGCGTGGCTTTTCCGTAATGAAGCGAATCCAGGCTCGGCATCAGCACCCCTCCCTGTTAAACCCCGTGCATTTCTTCCACCAAAACAAGCCAGGGCCTAATGCGTTTGGAGATGCGTTCGTTATTCAATCTTCCGCTGCCTTTTCATGCTGCTTAGGCTCGCTGCCTTGTACCACCTTGGTATTTAATAATTATTCTAGCTGTCTCCAAAGCCCTTTCACCACACCTTGTGTGGCACATTACAGGCAGCTTGGATTTTTCAGGTACAAATTGCTAAACAATTACTGATGAGAGAAAGGTCATAATAATAGGTTACAGAAGCCTTTGCAGCCTGCCTTTACTTCATGGCCATTTATAAAGAACCATTTCATTCCATTGTTATAATGATGAGAAGGAAGTAGTTTAAGGTAGTTATAGACAAGCAAACAAAAGGCCGGAGAGCAGCGCTGTATAACTTCTACTTTCACTTCCTGCCTACTCCATTACTTCTGGCATTATGGGAGAAATAACATGATTGGAATGACCTAAAGGTTATAACGGGTGGGGAAGGTTTACCTTGTCGAAAGCAGTGTGAGCACTGTTGGCTAAACCTTTTTGAAAGCTGAAAGTGGTGCCGTTTAACAAAAATACTAAGCTGTCATTGAAAAAAGTACATTACTGAGAAATAGTATTTCTTCACGGGCTTTCTTATCTCTATTTTCCCCCCTTAAATGTTTCTTTTTTTCTTTGGGGGAAAAAAAAGAAAAAAGGCACAAAAATGAAATCTCTCTGAAAAGTTGAAAGAGAAGAGGACAGATTTTGCACTGGTAGGAACCCAGTTAACTTCATATAAATACTGCTGGCTTTAAAATGGCAAAACCAAAGTCCAAAGGGTCCAATCTACGGCATTACGAATCAGGCAGGCAAACTTCTTTGGGCTCCTGGGAACAGCCTGGATACAGGCATTTTTATCACCCCTAATTTTTGCGAGAAGCATCTCTGCCCTAGCTGGCTTTCTCAGTATTTCGGGTACGGGATCTGATCCCAGTGAATCAAGGAATTTCAAGTCACATTTCACAGAAATGTCCAAGTTATTCAATAAAATTCTGCCTCCAGGAAAAGAAAATCCAGGACAACTTCACTGACCAGGAAAAAGGGACCTCGACCACAGCCAACGCAATGGTGATGGAAACAACATGACAGTAGCTTGGCACTTTCATCAGAAGGGTGAGAGTCCCTCAGCCTTGCTTAAAAATTTCTAAAAATTGTACAAGTTACAAAAGAACATGGAACTGATGGCAACAGAGCAGCAACACTGCCCAACATTTCCACCCATGTCCAAACATCAAGAGACTTTTGCTCAAGAGCAGCCCAGTAAGCTGGAAGCAAACCCACCTGAAAGGTAAGTGGTACTGTAAGGCAAGCACAAGGTAAGAGCTGGATCTCCATCAGGAGGTGTCACGGGCCTCCTCCTTTCAGAGAAACTTCATGGTTCACCCTGAGGAAATCGCTGGGGGCAGACTCCCCAAAATACCATCTTCTGTTTATTTCCCATTGACTTTCATGACATTAGGCCTTAATTTCTCTAAAATTCACTTTCCCTTCCTGTGAAATGGAGGTTAGGACACAGGTTTACCAACTGGAAGAAAATTGACCCTTGGACCATGCCCTTCCTATACTCACATGGCCAACCCTACCCAGGGTGCAAAGCAGACAAGGTGGCCAGCCAGGCAGATTCCTTACTACTTACCCCAAAATACCTCAAAAGGCTCTGTCACATATTCATCAGGAATCAGACAAGACCGGCCAAGCTTTTCTGTTGAAGGTTAAAGCCTCACTTATGGCAGGGGTCAGCAGGAGACGCGCACGGCCGGCCTGCAGTCCCCATGGGTGCAAGGTGCATGGGGTCCCAGAGCCAGAGCCTCCCCAAAGAGCCCATAAGAGGAGAGTTTGCTCCTTCTACAGTTCTGGCTTTAGCATGGGAAGAATTGCATCCTTCGGCTCATCAGACTGAACGCGGGGCAGAAGGATTCCATCACAGATCATTTTTATATTGGCAAGTATAGAAGACAAGTGAGCCCTGGCTTTGCGCAGATTTCCATTTCTTGCTGCCCAAAATTTAATCTGCTAAATTGATAGTCAATATTAGTTTATTTCTCATCAAAGGTTATTTAAAAAGTAGAAGCAAACAAGTCTGCAAAACAATTTAAATGCATCAAAGTTTATATCCCACATGATGGGGTAAATCCCGCTCGCCTCCGGAAACCCCGCCAGCCAAACTTTTGTTCCCTTGGCCGGTTGCTGGAATAACGGCCTCTCCTTTGTTTCATCCTGACTCGATTACTATAATTATTTGCTCGCTAGACTTCCAGCTACTGCCCTGCTTGCGAGGAGTACAGAACACAACCGCTAGACGACACGCTGCACCTAAGTCTTTCCATCACATTACCCCTATATCCCCATATTAAGAGAGCTCCATTGCTTCCCAATGCAGCGGCGGCCAGATTTTTTAGATCTTCCTACTAATTTACAAGGCTTTACATTGGAAGCCTCAGATAAATCTTTTGCTGCTCCATGTCTGAAGAGTCTTAGGGCTGTACTTGTATATGCTTTTGTCTCCCCCACAGTGTTTTAGACCCTGAACTTGTTTAGCCTTACTCACATGAGCAGGTTTACAGACTTCAATGGGACTACTTACATGAGTAAGAAGTACTCATATGAGTAGATATTTGCAGGCTCAGACCCTAAGTGACTTGGAGAGCTTTACTATTATTCACTTCTTGAAAAGCACTTGCAAAGAAACAAGAGAGGACTTACCGTATTTATTCAGAGTTATTATATATTCACCATGTCTTCTTCTTAAGCCCTCTTTGTTCTTGAGTACATGCACTCTATCTACAGTAGCAATACAAAATATTTCTCTCAGGGGATTTTCACATGCGAAAATAGCGAGGGTTTGGTATCTTGGGCTGGTGGGGGTTTGGCGGTGGTGCGGTTTGTTTCTCCCTGTGAGAATTTGCAGATAGCAACTTAAGACAAAGGAGAGTTTGTTATCACTTCTACTGCAGCAGCACTAACAAGCGTGGGCCAGGGAGCCAGGCTCCCCCGCTAAAAGCACGGTTCACGCACCTCGCAGGCACCTCTCCTGCCCTAAGGAGTTAAAGCTGCACTGTCTCTACAGATTAAATGGAACCCTGTCTTTTCCCCCAAAAAACACTTGTTTCCTTCATGCATTTTCAGCCATGGGGACAATCAGTTTTGCCACCAGACTTACAGCACCCACGCCTGGAACGGCTCATTTTTATTAAAGTTGGTATTTCCCACCTGTAGGGTACACATAGCCAGGCTCACACGTTTTTTATATAATGAGAGATGCTCTCTTCTCCAGGAGACTTGTGTTCCTTGGGAGAAAGAGGGGCAGAGAAAAAAAGCTGCATTGTTCTGTAGCCTGCCATGCTAAGAAGTTGCCCTTGCTGGGAATGCTGGCTATGCCACGAGAAATGTGCAAGCGGGGCTCGCTGAACACCCCAGATCTTTTAAAATAAATTAAACGTCTTCTCCAGCAGAACACAATGGAAAGGTACGGATGGATCATTAAAAACCAGAGGCTCTCCGAGACTCTCAGTGGTGATTTTTTTCTCTCTGAAAAAACCAGAAGAGATGACAGGCTTAATCCTTCGCAGCGCAGCATGCTCCTGAGCACCCTCCGTCGTCACGGCGGACGGGATGGAGAACGTGGGGGCACCCGGGACCACGAGGCCGGCTCGTCGCCCTGCAATGCTGTAGGCTGCTGGGGAGGGGAAGCCTTGCATTCCCCCCCCAGCAGGATCTGCCCCTCGGCTCAGAGGGCCCACAGCCTCCAGGACAGAGACCCGCACGCTCGTTGCCGCTGGAGATTTCTCTACAGCAAACATTTCGCACGGGTTTGTGTGCCATGGTGCTGACAAGAGCGCAGGCGACGCTGTTTTCCACCCAGGACGAGCTGCACCCCAGCCACCATCCAGTCCCAACTGCCCACCCGCTTGGAGGGTCTGCCCTGACGTCTCTGCGGCCACACGAACCAGAAACAACCCGGACAGGAAAGGCGAGCGCCCAGAAAGGGAGGGCTGCTGTACGGGTGAGGTGGAAAGCTGCTACCGTGCTCTTCCCTCTATCCCCATTTCCCATCAGCCGGGAGGCTAGAGACTTCCTTTTCCCAAAAAAAAGCCTTAGGTGAAGCAAGGAAGGGCTGGCACGGGGAGGGCACAGCCGAAGGCGCTGGCGAGGTGGTGTGGGGAGGAAGCAGGACGAGGCTGTTTGGGTCCAAGCTCCGGCCCCGGGCTGCTTTGCACGCTCTTGCCTGGGCACTTGAGCATTGCAAGCTACCAAACACCAGCCCAGCTCCGCAGTGCTGTCTGCCGGCCGTCACCCACTGCTTGTTTCGCTTTGGGAGGTAAACCTAAGGGAGGGACCACAGCGGGCAGGGAAAAGCACAACTGGTACAAATGCAGTGTATTTCTACTGGTACTGAGCCTGGCCGGGGCCTGCCCTGGCCCAAAACGGAGCGGATGCCCTGGGTGCAGCCACCCTCCGGTGCATCCTGCACTGCACAGACCTTTCTCCGCTTTAAGCTAGATGATAAACCTGGGAAACTTTCTGCTGGCTGAAAGAGAGAAATAAAGCTTGCTCCCATGGCTTTTTTCCGAGTTCCCAAAGCTCTAGTGATAAACTGATTTTCCTTTGAGAAGCACTGGCGTACCGCTGCCTTGTGTCAATTTTCATGGGTCACCACGAAAACAAGATGGGTGGCATGAAATTAAAAGAGTTTCTGTTCAGCTTGCAGCCTTTGAAATCCTTTAGGTCTGAGAGATGGCAACCTTCTTCACCCCCCATGACAACCTTCTTCACCCCCCCAATGCCGCTTCTGAGCCACGACCCACTGCTGCCCGGATATCGCTCCCTGCATCCCGAGGGAGAGAAAATGCCTCCTAAACCAACCCGCTCGGCAGCTGGGTTTGGGCAAGCACAGCGTACCGAGAAGCAAGACGAACACTTAATAACAAACTTACTTTAATCAGCTTTAATCGAAGTAGTTGCTGTTTAAGGCTCTTACAGTTAGATTCAAATGGCACGTCCTACCATTAAGCTTAAAGAGAGAAGGTAAATGGAGGTACCGGTACAGCAGTAACAAATAAACATGAAATATTTTCTTTAAGAAAGGTGTCGTTCTGCTAATTATATCTTTCATCAAAGATTTTCTAATACCGATTGTCACAGTTTCTATTCTCTGCTCACATTTAATATTCCAGTAATAAAACTGATATTAACAAGAAAATGCCAGTGCGATGATCAGTATTCCGAGGTAATGAGATATAATCTGCTGTGAGGATACCTAACACTCTCCTAGATGCAGCAGATCAGCCTGACAACGATAATATCAAACGGCAGTGCGTGAACCCAAAATCACTTCCTGAAAGTCTCTCCGAGGTCTGAATTCTTTCCCATGTCTAACACAGGAGCAACAAGATGCCTCCGTGTACGCTTACTCCCACTTGTAACTTAGCTCTGGCATTTCTCAGGCTGCATATTTTTATCCTATAGTATTTTTTAATGTTCGGAAACTCTACTTCTTTTTCTTCCCCCCACTCCTCCACCCACAGGTCAAATCCATGGTACTTTATTTTTGGTCCTTTAACCCCCTTGAATCACACCGCACTGCCGATGCCACGGCCCTTAGGGATGAGACCTGGGCCGGCGCAGGCTGACCGTACAGCAGCGACGCTCAGGAGACACGGGAAGAGGGAATGCCTTTGAGAACCTGGGGCGTGTGTTTTGGAGGACGAGGCATGGAGAGCCAGGCTTTCCAGGGGAAGCGAGGACTGGTGCAACAACTCCAGCCACCTGAGCGTACTTTTCTACTTCTCAAAACCCTCACGTTTTAGCCAAGACACCTCAGAGAAGGACACTTAATCTTATTAAAAGTGACCATAGTGGCTACCTATGTCGGTGCGAGCTACATTGAATTCACTGGTGGATAATCAAAACTGAGCTGAGAAACTGTCTGCCATGGTAATTTCCTAATCAGAAGTGCTGCGCTTGCACGACTGAAAAATTCTGTGGGAAACATTTAAATTTAACAGGAAAAAAAAAAAAATGACCGCAAACCCAAATGATTTCCCCAGATACAATGCTCCTGTTCATCTCCCTCCTTATGAAAAGACAGAAGTCTTCCAGAGGAGAGGAGCAACAGGAAGGAGCGAGGGGAAGAGCAGGGTGCCAGGGACAATTCCCCAGGTTTCCAGTGCCCCTTACCTTTCCGCTGCCTGGCCTCCCTCCCCTCTCCAGCTTTGCAAAATTCCAAATGGGACAGGGGCTTCCAGAAAGCCAGCTAAGCTGCCAAAACCATGCTCTTTCCTTTGCTCCCCTAGACACCGGACTCTCCAAGGGACCCCCAGCCACCCACCCACTCACATGCACAAGCACACACATAAAAGTAAGGCTTTTTCCCCCCCACATTTCATCTGATCCACCACATGAGCTATTGTAAAACCTTGGCTGTTCTTCCATGAGAAAAGACAGGTCTAATTCCCAGCCAGTTCATGGCAGAGAGCTGCCAGCACCTCTGAAGTCTAACGCCAGGTTTAGGAAGCGCGTGAGATGCACCCGGTGCTGGAGGCTTTTCAGAGGAGTGTGCAGCGTCCCCCGCCCCGTGGAGCAGTGGGGGACCCGCAGCCCCGGGGCTGCCCCCATGCCCTGTGCCCCCCCGTGTCCTGGTTTTGCCTGGGATAGAGATAATTTTCCTCATAGCAGCTGGCATAGTGCTGTGGTTTGGATTTAGTACCAGAAGAATGTTGATAACACACTGATGTTTTTAGTTGTTGCCAAGCAGTGCTCAGACTACTCCAGGACTTTCTGAGCTTCTCCTGCTCGGGCAGGGGCAGAACAAGCTGGGGGGGAGCACAGCCAGGAGAGCCGACCCCAACGGACCAAAGAGCTATTCCAGACCATAGAACCTCATGGGTTAGTCGGTCGGTGGGTGGTAATTGCATTGTGCATCACTTGTTTTATATATTCTGTATATTCTCTTACCATTATCATTACTACTATTGTAATAGCAATAATCTCTATCTCAACCCACAGGTCTTTTTTTTTTTTTTTTTTTCCCCTTTTCCCCCCCAATTCTCTCGCCCATCCCACTGAGGCAGGGGGGAGCGAGCAGCTGCATGGTGCTGAGCTGCCAGCCGGGTTAAACCGCGACACCATGTGCAGGGCCCCCGAATGCCATGCGCATCCTCCACGGGCGGCGCTGAGGCCACCTAAGGGAGCTCGCGTCTCGCACACCGCTGGGCCTATCTGCAACTGCACTTTGAGTATTTCCGTCACCACGGGCGCACAAGTGAAGGGTAGGTGCGGTGTGGCACATTCTTCCTTACAATTGCCTGGAAATCAAGACGCTGGGCTAGGACGAAGCTGTCCCCTAAACACATCCCAGTGTTGGAGGGGTCGGTAAAACGAGAACCCCGCTTTGAATAAGCAGGGAGCATGTGTGAACAGGCGGATACATTCCCATGGCTTTGAGTGACGGAGGTTTTACCACTTCCTTTTACTCTGTAATTTCATATTTTAAACATGAGGAAAATAAACCTTAAATACAAAGCGTTTGCTTTTAAGCAAATCCTGCCTTATTTTAATGGCTTACGGTCAACATTATCACGTAACACAGCGCCGTTCACGGCGGGAGGCGGAGGAGAAGAGCTCCCCCGCGGCTCTGGCAGGCGCCCGGTTATCGGCCGCTATCCTGCGGCTGAACGTCACCCGCGTTCCTGAGCGACCGCTCCGCCAGCCGCAGCGACTCCTTTCCAGAACCAGACACAGTTTGCCGACATTAAGCTACCTGCAAATCTCTGTGGGGTTACGTGGAACGAAGGAGGCCATGTAAATGTAAAATACCATTATCTGGCACAAATTTGGTACCTTCGGTGCGTTACATTTCACTGCTGAAGCCCCGGAATACACTTGTCCCCGTAAGATCTAAAGGACCAGTTCTGTGCTTGGTTATTCCCATTACACACCAGTATGCCTCCACTGACAGCACTTAATTACAGCAACGTACCAATGGAGTTTAAAAGAGAAAACACATCGAGAAGGGGAGCGGGAGAGCCCGGAGCAAACCGCAGATGAAGCGGGGTCTGTGCTGGCCCGACTCCGCCGTGCTTCGCGGAGACGACCGACACCAGCTGCCCCTCCGCTCCTGGAAAATTAAGGGCAGAAACCTAAACATGTTCTGGAAGCCCTGGCATTGTCAGGCTAAATGTGTCCACATGCCTGGTTCTTTTCTCTCATCCAGTAGAGGATGCAGCTTGTTAAGGCTTTTTCCAGCAAAATATATATGTTTAATTTATGTGATTAATTTCTGTGTTAATGAAGGCTGAAGGCCCGGGAAGGCTGAATGCATCTATTTATCCAGGGGCCAGATAAAAATTGCTGCTCAACTTGCCAGCCCGACCCTAATATGGAAAGCCCCAGCCTTATTCAGGGTGAGAGGACAATTAAATTTTTATGCTCATTTAATCCTGTGCCCTTTCAGAGCAAAGGCTGACAATTGTGCCCGATTTCTCCGAATGTTTGCTGTTACATAACCTTGACGAAGCCACCAAACTCAATTTGCGCAGGGCCTGTTGACAAAACTCCAACCGCCACAATATTCTGACGCTCTCTGGGGTTAAATCCTGGATTTAGAGGTTACAGGGAAAGAAAGGCCCAGCACTCTAAACCAGCGCTTTATTAGTTCCTACCTGCAGCAGCTAAATTCATATTGCTGCGTATATCTAGCCAACAAATCGCTTCTATACGAAAGGAAATGCTCTTAAAAGCCTTTCTGCTTCTCAAGCACCGTCCGTAAGGCTGGTGGCGTTTTGCCCCGAGACTCAGAAAAATTGATTCTTTCAACAGGTTAATTTTAATTTTTTTCCCTTTTCCTGCTCCAGCCTGTCACCTGGTCCCTTCCTCTGAGCGAGATTCATTTAGGGGAGCTGGATTGTGTTATTATCTGTGCCGCTGCGGTTTAGTGCAGAGTCAGTTTATCTTATTACTGTTACGTTCTTCAAGAGAGATTCATTTAAGTGTGACCTGGCCTATTCTTCTAGGTGCCTCTTGCATCTCTATGGGGCATTTAAGAGTTGTAGAACTCTCTAATTTATTTAAGCAGGGCACTTTAAAGCAATATCTCGGTAATTTTCATTGAGCGTAAGGAGCCCTTCTGTGTTTTCAGAATGCTTGAAGTTTTTCTGCTCTCCTAAGGACTGCAAATATTTGAACAACAAATAAAAATGTTTAAGAAAAGAAAGTTCAAGACAGACAGGGAGGCAGCGAGAGGCACAGAGAGACAAGAGAAATGAGTGCGAGCGGATTTTTTTTCTACATGGAAAACTCTACCAAGAAAAGCCACAGCAACATTTTGGTTGGCAGAGAAACCCGGCCAGTCCCCCAAAATACTGGTGCGTAACGCATTTCCCTCAAATCCAGGATTTTCAAATTACCCTTGCGTATTCGTTGTAATAAGTTCAGAACAAATAAGTTAGGACAAGGAAATACTCGCAAGTAACTTCTACAAACACTGCAACGAATGCGTTCTCTATGAAAGCCCACGGGGGACGACGGGGATGCTCTCAGCTACAAAGAGGGCCCAGAGGAAGCAGAACTCACAGCTCTGTGCAGGCAACACGGGAAAAATACAGCATACGAGTGATCTCCAGCACGTCGATGCTGGGGAGAGATGGACACTGGCCGGGCTTAGTGCGCACACTCTGGCTCTTGCGGGCCTTTCCGACGCACACCTCTCCCTCCATAGGTTTTTCCATAGGGAAATAAAGGGGCTGTGAAAGCCAAACTTAGGGAGATATTTAATCAAGATAAAAAAATGAAATGAGCGGATACAGAGCAGACCCTTAAAATAAATACAGAGATAACCGAAGAGCGTTCGGCGGGAAGCCCAGGAGGAGCAAGTGATGCAGGCCAGCGTGGGACACGGTGCCGTGCCGCGGGCTCCGTGCTGCACAGGCAACGCGGGAGGTTTAGTCCAGATCCTTACGCTCCTCTCCTCCTCCAGACCAGTTAGCACAGCTGGAGCACCAGGCCGGCTTCCAGCGCCTCGAGCTTTGGTATTTGCCGTTGATCCCGCCGCATGCCGTACCGCTTGCCCCTCGGCCGACGTCGCGCTCCTGACCGGCTGCCATGCACCTCTCAGTCAGGGGACTCGGAACTGCCTATGCAAACTAAGGAGAGGGCCCTAAGTAATTTAGGGTAATAAACTTAATGAAGATTGCCCTACCACTTTCTTTCCTCTCCCATATTGCCAAGAATGTACTTAGCCAGTGGGCGTTTGTCAACTTCCAACTGATTTTTTGCAGGATTTGGCTTGGCTTTTTTCTCAGCTTCTTATAATTTATTATACATGATGAAAGACAAACAAATACATAGCTTGATTTTACTTTTGGAGAGGGAATCCTAGGAGTGCCAGCTCCCAGGACACCAAACACACCAGCTGTTCTTTTATTTTCCAGTTCTTCACAGTAATGACAGCCTCAGCCCGTGTTGCCAAGCCTCTTTGGAAAACATTTTAAAAATAAACGTAGCACACATGAAAACATGCCAGAACAGCCTCCTCCTCAACAAAGATCCCCCAAGAACAGAAGATGCAAGGGCTGGCGGGTAGTTGGGCTTCACTCTGGCAAACCAGAAAACTTACTTACTAAAAATTACAGTGTTTGGCAAGCCAAGAAACAATGATTCCCCCAACCCCAACTAATAGCTCCTGATTAATTCGCTGGAAGTCAAAACCAAACAAATCGGAGTCAGACTCAAGATACCGGTGCTAGCCAGGGAAGATGATTAACCCTGGTCTGAAGAGCCAACCACAAGAACTATTCAAGAAGATCAAACACTGGAACGTGTCGGCATGGGAGGTGGTGGACTCACCCCTGATTTTACATGTCAAAACATCACGCACAATGCTTGGACTAAACCAGAAGTTATTGGTCCCAAATCAGATCCTTTGCAAGCATTTATAAAATGTAATATTAATATTTAGTATTAAATTAGGTGAACACTTGCTCTCTTCTTTGAAAGCCATTTTTTCCATACGTCTGTGAATGAAAGACTTTGGAGCACAGACTTTAGCGTCCTCCTCCTCAGCCTGGTCCCGGGAATTCATCCGCGATAGACCATCTATTGTACTCACTTAGCAGTTTAAACCTTCAAATGCTTACAAGTCCTTTTTGGCCAAGCTTCATCTACTCAGGGTTTTTGAGTTCTTTCCTCATAAATAAACCTCTTCAGCTCCTGGCAATCTTTCAAGGCATTGCTCCCAATTTGCTTGACTATTTTGCCATCCTCCTGGATAGCCTTCTGTTTCTCCAGTAAAGCACAAACCAGGCAAGCTCTCCACAGCTCTCCTGAGGACAGCAGGATTTCTGCCCACTGACAATTCAACCACCAGGCACTTCCAGCCAACATTTGGCAAGTTTAAATTCATCTCCCTCACTCACCCAGGATTCTCTCTTCATAGGTATTCCCAACCCCATCTATATAACTACCTAGCAAGTGGTTTTCCCCACAGCCCTTCTGTATTTTCCGATGTTTCCTCTCTCATTTTACAGCTTTGCCTGCAGTTTTTGGAATCACCAGCACCTATAAATAGGGAAAGCGCAGAGCTGGTTGGCCTGTTTGCTAGTTCGTAATGCTGCGAACTGCCGTGAGAATGCAGAACCTCAAAGCCCCCATGGCCGGGAAACGCAGGAGGATGGGATCTTACTTAGGAATTTTCAGTTGCACGGGGAAAGCCAGGGCTTGGCCTGAGTGCAACGCTGTGGTTGGTCTCGGGAGACACGAATGGGTTAAGTGCATAAAGCACTTCATTTTCCAGCCACAGCTATGGTACCTTGGGTAATTACTGCAGCTTAAGCTAGACCACACCTTAGATAAACCTGTAATGCTGGCGTTTTCTGCAAACATTTTCTTTACTGCAAGCTGCGGCTTGCCTCTCGCAGATATTTGCTCTCCATTTCCAGCTTGGTTTTTCCTTAGCTAGTTTGTACTCAAGTTGAACCAACAAATCAGAATTTGTTGATTTAGTTCCATACCTCTTCAGCCCTTGCTTGACACAACCACACCAGTTAGGCGGGAGCTACAGCTGGGGGGGCCTGAGGACTCGCTTTCTGTGCTCCGGGGGGAAGGCTGGGGATGAAAGAGGAGGAGAGAATTGTTCCACAGAGGAACATTTTGGTTTTCTTAAAGGTAAAAGAGGCCAACTTGGTTACAGCTAGTGCTACGAAAGTGAATTCAGTTCCAGTGACAGATGGACATGTTCCTAGCTCTCCATCGAACGTTGTCAGCATTCGTCAGAAGTGCCGGTGTTAATTTTTCATCAGACCTCGTGGGAAGAGAACACCTCCGGGTATAGGCAGCTGAGGGCTCTGCAAGCAGCAGTAACCGTGGAGCAGATTTTCAGCGACCAGTTTGCCCGCAGGTCTCGGTCATCGCCCCTGCCAGGGCTGGCAGAGCAGCCGGTGCTGCGGCACCCAGGCACGCTCCGCTCCGGGCAGAGATCTGCTGGACCCGTCCCCACCACCCCAGCTCCGTCCGCAGGAAATGTCTTAAGAGATGATGTACAGAATCACCCCGCGACTTCTGCCAGAGGGAGGAGCAGTTGCAGATGAAAAACCCTTTTCCTTGCAGGGCCAGACCTGGGGAAGGATCTCTGTCCACAGCATCGGGCTGCCCGCAGGCTGATGATAGATGCACCACACGATATTAATTGCAGCGACAGTCACTAATCTGACAACTCCAGCTTCCCCAGTACATTCCAGCAAAGCAAAGCAAGGCAATCCTCATGCTACCTGACATCTGCCCTTCAAAACAAACCCTTATGAGAGCCAAAAGCATATACCAAAAGCTAAGGAAAGAACAAGGATAAGATTTTTAAAAAGACCTGGCATTGGCCTAATATTTCACCCAAAGAAAGCAGTCACTGACTTCAGTTAGAGCAGAATTTGGCTAATGCTGACCATGCTGGGGCATCACAGCTTGGACACAGATGACTAAAAGACCAAATAATAATTTATTTATTTTTTTTATAACAATCATATCACTTAATTTTAGTAAAGCTCACATTTGGAAACAAAAATGAGTAGTTTAACCTTATCTAGTGTTTTTAAAAAGTCACACTGAACAAGTCTTCACCCAGTAAAGGAATAGATTTCTAAGTAAAGAAAGGATAAGATCGCCATAGTTAAGAGCTAAATGTTCATATGAGTCAGAAGATTCATGACCCTTTAGTCTTTGAGCTTGAGTTTGGACACCTGGACCTAAAAAGCCAAACAAATCTAATTTTCCAAGATTTTGAACTTTCAAAGAAAAAACTGACCTAGCAGCAGTTGGGGAAGCCTCAGTGTGCTAACGGGAGGCCGTGGGTCATATGGGCGCGTGGGTAAGAGTCTGAGCCTGTAGAGGCTTCATACGTACGCTGCCCAAAACCAGACCCCTTCCTGGGCGACTTGCGGGCAGTGACTTAGCACTTGATTTAAGATGGGCATCGTCTGACATGTGGCCTTCAGTGCACTAAGCATAACAAGAATAAATAACAGCCTTAACAGCGGGAATCAACTACATAGCAGCAGAGTTAGTCTGTTAGGTGTTGTAAGTGCCTGGTGCAAATAAGATAATCCATCTGGGTAAAGCTGCAGAGGTACGAGACACTTTGGGGAACCATCATGATACATCTTGGATGGCCTTATCTGCCCTCTGGTCACTCATTTATGTCCCTTAAGACTGCTACGAGCATGGCAAGTTCCTCAACATCTTCCCCAACAGAGCAAAGCTAAACAGCAAAAATAAAAACCTGCTTCGGAAACAGCAGTGGTGGGAGGGAGGGGTTCCCTCCAAACCTCACATTTCCTACAAGAATTAAACTTGCTTATACCATCCTTCCTGGCAATCCTTAGTCCCCATTTTAGAAACAATTTCCTCATTTAGAGGAATAGCACTAAAGGGCAAGGAATTGGAACAAAACGCTCCCAGGAATGGGAGATTCCCTCTTCCAGTGGGGCCACAGACTTGGCTTCCAGACCTGCCAGGCTGTGGGGTGATAAGGTTTAAAGCTATGATATTTTCACCTCTACAATAGCTATTCTAAGCTGCTGACAGACAGTTTAAACAAACAGCCCCTGAGACTTCTTCATGTAGGACGCGGCCAGCACGGCACATGGCTCTGCCGGTGGGGGAATTTGAAACGCACACTAATGCTCCTTCGAAGTTCTCAGACACCCCAGGAACGCGCTCTCTCTCCGCACGCAGCGTAGGCTGTCCCGTTACAAGAGCTTCAGAGATGAAGATGACAATGCCAGCCGGTGGCTCCTAACTGACACGAAGCCTTGCCCGGTACTCGCACCGTCCTTACTTCCAGGTGCGCCAGCCTGCCCGTTCTCAAACACAGATTCCCAGAAGCGACCGACGCTGCGTCACCGCGCTGTTTCGGGAGTGGGAGATTCCCCCTGCCAGTGGGGCCACAGACTTGGCTTCCAGACCTGCCAGGCTGTGGGGTGATAAGGTTTAAAGCTATGATATTTTCACCTCTACAATAGCTATTCTAACCTGCTGACAGACAGTTTAAACAAACAGCCCCTGAGACTTCTTCATGTAGGACGCGGCCAGCACGGCACATGGCTCTGCCGGTGGGGGAATTTGAAACGCACACTAATGCTCCTTCGAAGTTCTCAGACACCCCAGGAACGCGCTCTCTCTCCGCACGCAGCGTAGGCTGTCCCGTTACAAGAGCTTCAGAGATGAAGATGACAACCCCAGCCGGTGGCTCCTAACTGACACGAAGCCTTGCCAGGTACTCGCACCGTCCTTACTTCCAGGTGCGCCAGCCTGCCCGTTCTCAAACACAGATTCCCAGAAGCGACCGACGCTGCGTCACCGCGCTGTTTGCATTCTTTCCGGTTTAACTGGCCCTGCGCAGCGCTTTCAAGTCAGGGCAGTTGTTTTATATATGAGCTACTTATGAAATTATTATCATTTCAGAAGATTATCCATACAAAGGATAATTCTGAACCCCGGCAGTTTCACCTATAACAGATACACACGATGTTCCCGATTGAAAGAATTAACATTCACACGGCCCAAAATTCAGTAGAAATAAAAACAGATAACGCAGGAGTTCTGCACTGCCTATATATCCAAGTAGTGTCACCTGAGTCTTAAAGACATTATTAATTGCTAAACAAAGCAGGTATTTCAATTCAGGTTACAAATAACCTGAACTCATCCAGAAGCTCAAGATCACCTTCCATGGTGACAGCCCAAAGCCTCTGGCACGTCTTGGACAAACCTTCTATCTTCACCTCTTGCGTACAATGTTAACTGGACGATAGGAGATGACTGCAAAAACATACCTCAAAGCACTGGAACACGCTCCGTTTCCAGCTGAGAACTTCACTCCAGGTATCGGAGATGAGCCATAGGGAGGTACGAATTGGATTCATGTATTCTTGAAGAGAGCTTTTCATATATTTACATGTAAACCCACTGCAAAATGCGTTCCTTTCCCATTGCCGAGAGGTGTAAGAGAGGTGTGCAAGCAACTAATCTGTTCTTCAGGTTAAAATAACCTGGGATAGGTTCAGATCCTACGTCCCACAACTAAACAACGCAGTTTAAAAAGATTTCATAAGCAATAAGCAGCACAACAAAGGAGTCTTTCTGGGGCTAAACGCAAATTGTTGTAGTTCACTGATAGCAGGGGAAGGTAATTCTGCAGTAGAATGACTACAGCAACGTGGGGTGCTAAACTGCATTTTGAGTTTCATCAGTGGCAACTGTAATGAAGCCGACCTTACTGATAAAATAATTCCTTCCACCAGCAACCCCAATTCCACCACCCCGTTAAGGCGTACTCACCTGGCTGTAGGTGTTTCTGGGTCCCTGCTATTTAATACACAAACGCATCCACAGATCCTCATGGCTGTACCCAAATCAGCAATCAGGATAGGGCTTACTTCATTTACTACATCTCAAATACACCGAAATGAAAACCTTTCTAATGCAAATTTTAACAGGATCCCACATTTTTTCCTCTGTCACTTTTGTAACTTTCAGAACCAAAACGTACACAAACAACTCTGTGCACGATGACAAAACGCATGGTTTTGTTACTTTGAGACTTTAGCATGCACTGAAGGATGAACCTTCACTGCCTCGTGCACAAAGCGTGATGTCACGACTAGGCAGGTAAAGACATGGGCAACTAAAAAACAAAAAACCAAAAACGAAACAAAAAAAACCGACCACAAAACCCAGCACAAACCACACTTAAACCTGACATTTCCCTACCTCGTGTCCCCTAGCACATGTTTATTTTCTTAAAGTTCATAAAGACTATTAGAGGAAGTAAATGAATACCTTCAAATGTCCGCCGGCTCCCAGCGCTGCCTGCCTGTGCCCTCGCTAACGCACGTGGGCTGGCTCCCACAGCCCGGGCGGGGAGCTCCACGCTGCCGCGGCACCGCGAGGGCAAGGGGAAGAACGCTGGAAGCCACCGCCGGTTTGTGTAGGCAGAGCGGCGGTCTCGCGAAAGAAAAGGGGCACGACAGTCTGGCTGTAGATCTCCTCCCAGGCACAAAGCTCAGCAGTTAACATTCTCAATGGCCAAAGCCTCTCATGCCACAGCAGAGCCCCCCTTCAGTTGTGGATGCCCGTTTCGCAATAAACCCATGCCTTCATCAGATTTGGTCTCCCGCTAGCGGTTTACCACAGAGTTTAAGTGCTCCGGCAGAGCCAGCGGTTC
>NW_009259122.1:37883-52851 GCF_000687185.1 Egretta garzetta | reverse complement strand
GCGGTTCAGTTTGTAGCAGGGGTACCGTGGAGAAACCATGCCCATCACAAAAACTAAATGGTGAAAGCACCATTTAATCAAGAGGGGGCACCTGCCAGAACGTCACCTCCTCCTCCCTCGCCGGTGCCCGTGCAGCTCCACCCTGGTGCAGAAACGCCGCCCCTGCCCCACGAGCGCTGCGCTCCATTGCTCTTTCTCCAGGACCTGAAGCAAGCTGGGTACTGTCAACCCTTGCGGAAATTTTAGTTGTGCAATCCTTTTCCCCCAGATCAGCAGGGCTAAATTTGAAGTCCAGACAGAAGGGATTGGCCAGCTCAAACTGAAATATGGCGAGTAAGGAACATGCAAGGACTGAAAGGACCCCACGGGCTGGATACAGCAGAATTTCTCGGGGCTTCCCGCTGAAGCTCTCCAAAAGTCTTCTGCTCACTCAGTCTGCTCTTTAAAAATAAATAAAGCTTACACTGAATAGCTGTTCACCTCCAACACCTCCCAGAACTCCCATTGAGCAGACCAGCCCTTTGCAGGGAAGGGAAGTGGGGAAAACCCATCATCTTTAATATCTCATAGGAACACAGAATCGTTTAGGTTGGAAAAGACCTTTAAGATCACCAAGTCCAACCATTAACCTAACACTGCTGTCCCACCACTAAACCATGTCCCTAAGCTATTCTGAATCTGCATTTTGGCCTTCAGCTGGATGCATTCCTTGGAAACCTCCAAAACACACACCGCAAGCGCAGAGCCCGTAAGTGTCCCGACAAGAAACCGTGGACACACTTATGTCTAAAACTGCTTGAGCTCTCCGTGGCTTTAATCCTCAGCTAACAATTCTCCAGTTAAAACTGTGACCAGTCTCTGCAAGGAACAGCATCAGCATTTTTCAGTGGCATGGAGCATACCCGGCTCTGGTCGCATTCACAATGCGGTCCGAGGGTATTAACTTCATCAGTCCGCTCCTGCTGATGCTGGCGCATTCTCTAAGGCTGGAGATGCAGTCATTGTTGGTGAATCAAGGAGCCTGCTTTGAATTTCCACATGCTAAAAGGAGGAAAATCAATCTCAGATTCAATGCTTTCTCCCCTGCCTCCTCCCAAATGGAAAAAAACTGCTCCCGAAGGTCACGACGGCACTACCCTCCGAATCTTACAAGAAAGACATTAGAGCAGAACACGGTCCTGCACTCCGTCATTACTGGGGGATATTGGAAGGAGGACAAAGGAACGCGCACACACAAGTGGAGAGTGGGTTCTTTTCCTGTATTGGCCACATTCAACTTGTTTGTTCAAGAAAAAGAAAAAAAAAGAAAGAGTGGAACAAGACATGCATGCCTGATGCTGTTAGTGCTTAATACACTGGAAAAATTGCTTAGGAACAGTTCATCCTTAAAATTGCGCTGTAAACCCATCAGTCATTGAGATCGTAGGTTATCTGTGGCATAGATGTTTCTCCTAGCCCACCATATTTAAATACGTTCATTTTTCTTGTGGTTTTAGCTTGACTTCCATGCTTTTGATCCGGATGGCTCATTGAAGTTTCCCTCCCTTTCCTGGCGCTGCTGGGCCACGTATGCCAGCCGCACACAGCAAGCGTTACTGGTACCCCGAGAGCATCGGCTGCGCGAGAGACCCTGCCCTGGGGACAGGGGCAGCCTGCCTGCAAGGGCTGCTCCCCCCCCAGATCCCGCTCGCTGTTGAACGCCCCAGCTCCCAGAGAGCACTGAACCCAAGCGGGCAGCAGCGGTAGGGAGCGGTCTGCCCGGGACAGCACGCCACGGGTGCTCTGCTAGACGTGGGGCGTGAACACATCGCGTAGGCTTTCAGTGAGGGGGGCGGAGAACGCGTGCAGCCTAAGTAGCAAATGCAGCACACCTCTGCCTTGCAGCTGGGTGGCTCACGGGGGAATATCCCAATTCCTCCATATATATCTCTCTATATATTTATATATTTTATTTTTTTTTGGAGGGGAGGTATGTCTGGAGTTTTGGCACAGAAGGGATATTCAAACCTTAGACCACAAATCAAATTTTAAAAATTAGGTTTTAAATACTTCAGTGAAGTTTCTACTCTCTTTTTTTTTTATGCACTCTGATGTTTCCAGAATAAAAGCAATACATAAAGAAGCCAAAAACGTTTGCTGTTGACATTTGTTTTAAATAACCCAGCCTCGTGTACGTGGAGCGGAACTGGATCGTGAGCTCCGGTTTAGCACAGTCCAGTGCCGTCGCAGCAACAACATCACACATTCCTTGCTTTGATGGTAACAAATCTTCCAGTTTCCAGCCTAAATTTATTCATGGACAGTGTTTCAAAAAGCAATGCAATAAAGTATTGTGCTGTGACTTAGGCCTTTTGTGTTACTTAGATTACAGAAACAATGAAATGTGTCATAAATGTCATCCGGCTTCGTTTTGGTGTGCTGCTGACCTGCATTCAATGGCTGACTCGTCTAATTTAAGTTTGAAGCGCCTGTTAATTCATGTCTAGATTGCAGCTGAACAGGAGCCAAAGTTCACCCTGCTTTGGTTTTCTGCAAAATTTACATCAAGCAAAACACTTAGCATTTTTTATTGTTCTGCAAGCAACTTCGCACCAGAGCTGAGAAGCCTGGGTCAGCACACGTGGGCTTGCGCGTAAAAAGCCAGGAAGCTCAGATGAGCTCCAGGCTGACAGTGGCCAACCTTGGCCTGGGCATGAGGTGGATTCAGCTCCAAGATGCTTCCTCTCACCTTGCAGACCTGACCCCTCTCAAACAGGAGGGGGCTACGGCGCTGGGGAAACTGCACCGGGATTTCTGTTGCAAGGATAGAGGAGGAAACGGTGCAGGGTCAGGTGGGGCCAGTCAACAGCTTCTGCGTGGCTTCAAGCACAGAGGAAACCCTCACCGCAAGGAACGGGAGGCACCCACCTTAAGGCAGGGGAACCTTCGCTACCTGGGTCTCAGCCACCGCAGGTTTGGCCACTGCCCTGAGCCAGCCCGTAGCTAACCTGGCATCATGCACCATCCTGTGAGCTGGCAGGGGCTGCACCAGCTCTACCAGAGAAAGACTCCAGAAGAATACATGTTCTCCTGGGCACATTACAATACCTACAATACACGAGCTAAAAGGCGATTCTTTCACAGCAATAGCGGCAGGGCCGTGTCCCTAAGCACATCCCATAGCCAGCACTGGCGTGGGAAGGGGAGGCTACAGACAGCAGAGCAGGTTGAGTTTCCCTAGCTGAAAACAAGGCAGAAAAGCAGGTGCAAAGTTCTGCAGGGCCTGAAGGAGAAATGGGGAACAGGTGTCAGAAACATTAGGAAACCTCAGCAAATACAGAAGAATACATCGCAGCGTGGCAAATCACTCCTGCAGCACTCTAGCGAGCAAAACTCAGGAAAAGTCTTTTCATTGATTTCAGAATTTACAATTTCACAACACCCAGGTTTTATCAGGTGTTGTGGCTGGCACCTCAGAAATTTAAATCAAAATGTGTCTCCCAATCCCAGGTAAATCTCAGTTTTGCTGAGTGTGCTGAACTTAGGCTGTAAACTACCTTATTTCCCCAGTGAACCGAGACAAATTTGCTCAATGAATTCTGAAATATGCACTTCAGAGTCTCCTATCTAAAGTACATCTTGAAGACTATGATTGCCAGAAGAGTCCTCCGAGCCCTTTCCCGTCTTTTAAAGCCCTAAGAGAACATACCTGAAGTTACGTGTCTCTCTATACTATATATATACTATATATATAAACATACCATGATGTTATGAAGGGAGATTGTCAACAGGACTCGAGCATCTGCCCGCTCTCACCAACGCCAGCAGTAAAGTCTCCAGGAGCCGTTAAGTGATCACCGAGCCTGTTCAGAAATCACTCATGCAATGTATGGCAGAGACCTCAGCGTGGTCAGGCAGAGCAGCCACGCTAGAGCACACAGCAGATCCCCGGCTAGGGGGGCTCTGCTCCGAACCGCAAGTGAAGCGAATAGTCCAGGGATTCGTGCTTTTTCTGAGGAATGATTCTGCATCACCACGTGCTGAACTCATACCAGGTCACCAACGCAACGGTTCGAGGGTAGCCCGTACCCCCAGAGAGGCGCATTCCTTGCCACACACCAACTGAACCGCATCAGAATTCACAGTCTTGACTCCAAATGATGGGTCCTTTCAGTCCAGCTACGTGGAGCAGTTATACGTGAGGATTGTGTGAAGGGCATAGTAGCATGGCTTCCCCAAAACTGCGTCTGCCTTGTTTAACTCGGGAATATAAAACTGAAGTCATTCACACAAAAGAGAAAATTCCCTCAAAATACAGGAGGGGAGCCACCATCCGCGTCCGATACCCCCCTTCCCCTTGCCCCCCCACTCCTCAGACAAGGTAAGAAACTTCACCTGGCGGGAAAAGCAATTTTTCCCACTGGCTCTCCTGCAACTTCTCGGCAGCTAATTATCTTGTCTTACTCTGCCCGTGTGGGTGGGCTCAGAATTGTGCCCAAAGCCAGCACAGAGAAGCTGCAAACACCACTTTTTCCCCGACTCTCCCAGGTACAGGACTCTTGTCATTTGTTACCCTCTAAATTATCTATGATTATTTTGTTTAGCAGGCTAATGTGGGAACTCTGCTTAATATGACAGAAAGAACAATTTAACTGAGTTGTGCTTTGTATCACACGCTAGCAATCAGCACATTAATAAGTCTGGAAGATTGATATCAGTTTGAAAGGCAAAACCTACACAAAACAATTAATTAAGAAAGTTAAAACAAATGAACTGCTCAGGATGGAATCGGATCCAGGAGACGAGATGGTAAAAGCCCAGAAGGAAATACTCTAATTGAAAACGGCAGCAGAAGGCACCCAGTACGGTTAAACATTATCTTATCAGAAAATTAGCAAAATGTAATTTTTTTTTATTGGATTTTTACAGATGTTATTTTTAACCACATCAAAAAACCCCGCCTCATGGCTATTGGCACAAATTGTCGTAATTACTATAATTTGAAGTCTGAGCTGTGGAGTGACTGCTCAGATAACTATCTCATCCTCCTTAGGCTGCATGAGGAAAGCAGCCGGGAGACATATCTTCTCCTGCCTTTTTGTGCTAGGTTGGGACTTCATTTGTGTCTATTATCCAATCTCATTCTTGAGAACACTAAAGAATAAATTCTCTTCCGCTACCTGAAACACTGGAGAAAATCAGGAGGTTAACATTAAGAGAGGTAAAGTCGACTTTAATTAACATACCAATTACCTCCCATTTGCAAGTAAATTGTTTTATTTCCCTCCCTATGCTCCCTGGGGAAGTGTGTCATCTTTTTTTTATACATGGTCATTGACTTTGGGAAGAAGAATCCAGCTCTATGCTCCCAAACTGAGCGAGAGCCAGAACTAAAATAGTCAGCATTGTATCCCGTGTCCCAGGCACCCCGTGCTGCGGGGTCAGCAACGCTTTCCAGCCTTGCAGGTCGGTGTGAAAGTGCTTTACAGGTTGTGAATTGCCCAGAGTGGGAAATCAGCTATCTATTTTGATTGATCTTTCCAATATCCCAATCTCTCAAACACACACATGGTTAAAGACAATTTCCTTTCTTGAAAGGAATATTTGGGGAAGTTAAAATGAAGAAAAGTAACCTGTAACTGGAAAAAAAAAAAAAAGGAAAACAAAATCCCACAGAAACGGGAAAATTATTTTTCATGCAACATGACTGTACAGCATTTTGGTGATACGCAGCCAAAACATACTTTGGGCTGCGGTTCCACTAGCTGCCATGAAAGCTAAGCAAGGTTAGAAGTTATCAGAATTTGGATTAAGGACTTTCCAAGGAAAATCTGAAGTACGTTAAGGAACGGTGCTAGTAAATCAGTAAGTGACCTTCCTCCCGCAAGCCAGGAGTGGGGCAACCTCGCCCCCCGTACCGCAGCGCCGCTCTGCAGAGCTACCGTTCCTACAAACACCGCCACACGGGCCCCAGCTCCTATGCACTCGGTAGCCTCTAGACGATCCTATGGTACCCCTTCTTCTGGACTAAAGTTCTTCCTCTGAGAATGAGGAACGGCCACCGAGGTGAGCAACCCGCTGCCCTACCTGCAGGGTAACGTGCAGGAGGAGGAGGAGTTGCTACTTACCTGCACTGCCCTGACACCCCCGTACTGTCCCCACCACGCCATGAGTCTTTGTAGAGCATTAAACACAACAGCTGAGCTACGTTTAATCTATGAAGAGTCCAGATATGAAAAGCAGTAGTGGCAGGTGAAAGTTTCAGGATCCTTGCACGCAGGCCGAGTCGCTCCATTTAGTTGACCCCCAGCTTTCAGGAGTTCTGCAAATCTCAGCCCCCTCTTTTGGTAGCTACACATCTTTAAAGACACGATACCTGCTTCTCACACAGCCACATCATTACCAGACTACACAAAGACCAAGGACTACATGGCTAAAGTTTGCCATCTAACCCCAACTCATATTTCTCTATGGGATCTTACCAAATTGTACTTATTCAACTTTTTTTTGCATGATGCAGGCTGCCCCAAGTTTGCCAGAGTTGAACAGAAACAGCAGAGGCAGGAGACCACAGCAGCGCCGTGACTGCTAAGCATTAAGGGCTGCGGTACGACCAAAAGATAGGCTATTTGGGAAGAAGATGGACAGCTACCTGGGGGCATATCTAAGCAGTGGTTGAAAGCACAGAAGTAGCAGAACACAGTCTAGAAGGCTGAAAACGTAAGACTAAAAGATGGGTACAATCTCTCTTTATTTAAAACTTGGTTCCTTTGCCTGAGGGCAGGCCACAGCATGTAGCCTGAGATGCCCTGGGCTATCCTGCCTGGCCCTACCTGCTCCAGAAAGATGGAAGTCACTGCCATGTCCTGCATGAGACCTGCTGGCCATGTCCTAGAGCCTCCCAACATGCTCCATCTCCACAGGCAAGTCAACAAGTGGGTACACGTTTTCCCTACTGTATTCATGGCCATGCTTAGCCTCGGGGACAATCGATAACATCCTAGGCCTTGCTGCAGAAATAAGTGAATCCCAGCGACTGGAATACTCTGATCATTCATGAAGCTTAAAGTATGAATAAACAGAAATACAAAATTATAAATCACAAGGGACACACGAGTCCTGACTCCCATCATGCTGCTCTAACTCAAGCAAAAGGATGCAGAAGATGAAACCAGGAATGCAATACATTGCCCATAGAGGCTGCCCAGGTGTAATTCTGTAACTTTCCCACACGGTGAAAGCTATATGGGTCGTGTGTTCAGCAGATCTCATATCCAGGAGGTCTTGCCAACATCCCCCAGGTGTGCACAGGAGCGCAGTGTGTGAAAGGAAAGCAATTATGTGGGTGGGTACACATACCAAGTGGTGTCTCTAAATCCTGGATGAATTCATTCCACACATCTGCATCCATTGCGCATTGAGGAATTAGATAAAGGGGAAAGGGATGGAGTGGGGAGGGAGGGACAAATTCTTTTCTGAAGATACCTGAGCATTCATGCTGCTCTTTGGCTGGCTCCATCCTCCAGCACTCCACCTCTCCCAGAGACCTCCTTCAGCTGACGCCTCCAGAAACCAGCATGGCCAGACCCAACCCAGGCACCGCGGGGCCGGGGCACAAGTTTCCATGACTCCTGCACCACCTCCCATGTGGACAGTGCTTCCAGACCAGAGGGAGGGAGCTGTGGGCAGGAGGGAAGCGAGAGAGCCCCCACCCTACACCCCTTCCCATTCAATTGACAGGAGGGATTTTCCTGGGGATTTTAACCTGAAAAGCAAACACTAAGCTACGACCCAGCCATCGTTCTGGCCACTTTACTCCTATGTTACAGGCCTGGGTTTTATTCTGCGTCTGGTTTTGCCCTCTCAGCTCACACTCGCAGGGGTGGGGACCTGCAGAGCATCCCCCGTGCTTTCGGAGCATCTCCACGACGCAGCGGGGAGGTTACGCTGCCAGCAGCCTACGCGTGACACGGGGACAGCACACCAGGCCAGCAAGGAGGGGAACAGAAGTTGAAGCAGGGTCTCTTGGCTCTTAGAACACAGAGTCAGTTTGACCTGGTGTGCAGGGATGGAGGGGAAGAACAGAGGTCCTTCCGCCGTATCACACTGCCCGCTGTGAAATACGTGCCTAGAGACAAATAAACCTCGGGCGAACACAGGCAACCGGTGCATTAAACCAGCTCACACCTGATGGACCAGGAACACAAAACACAACTCCTCTTAAGGGCAGAAAAATTGGTGCCAAGACACTGGATTAACCTCCTCTGCGGAGGAATACTTTAACCTGCTCCGCACCTCTCCGATCCCTCGTTAGTTTGTTGAGGCACGCTTTGCCCCACGTAAGCGCCCTTCCCCGTCTGCAAATATCCTGTGGTCCTTCCCCTGCCCGATAGAACTTGGGCCTTACGCTGCAATATATCATTTCTACACTACATTTGCCCCTGTCATGAGAAAGCTTAACCTTCAGTGATTTTGGCAAAATGTTAAGTTTACTGGTTGTTAATCTTAAAGGTCAGCAAATAAATTTTATGGCTATATTAGATGCTGTAGTGATATTAGAGGCTGGATATATTAAATAGTATTTTTTTTCTGAATCTCAGCATCTGGAATCTTGGGATCATACAGAAAGTTTAAGATGCAAATTAAAAACTATGACCTTGTAACTCACAAGATTTCGGGAGAGCCCTGAAGATAAACCCTGAGTGGAACGTAAAAACTCATAAAGCAAAGCACTGTTTCCTCAGCGGATCACAGATGCCCAGGTCACATAGGATATCTCACCTCTTCATTTCTCTACTGCCCTCTCTCTCCCCACCCCAGTAACCCCATTTTTCCTTCTGCAGCAGCACCTCCCTTTTCATCCCATTACAATTTCCTAAATCTGTCCCATGTCCCCCTGCCTCCTGTAATGCCCTCTCCTGTACCTCCAACCCTCCTCTGGCGTTCCCTCTCCTGTACCTCCAACCCTCCTCTGGCGTTCCCTCCCCTGTACCTCCAACCCTCCTCTGGCGTTCCCTCCGCGTGCGCAATGCTCCAGATGCCCAAGGCAGACAGCACCTCCATGGATCCATTCCCCTTTGCTCCCAAGACCGTCCAATGCATTTAGCCCCTGCAGAGCTCTCGTGCACCACATATGATAAAGCCCAAAACTCAATCATGCCTCCAGCTGCCTGGTCTCCACAGGTGCCAAGGAAGACAAAACATAAACGAGCTTCATTTTTGCTTCAAACTCGAAATTCTTAAAGTGGGCAGGATTTTCCAATGACTTCTGAAGTCCTTGGAAAACAACTTTCCAATAAAGCCATCTGTGTAAATGCATACAGATATATATGTATGTAAACAAATTCCCAGCCACGCTCCAAGCCTCCGTCCTCATGGGCTGCCAAAAAAATGAGAGCAACTCACTTTACAAGCCCTAAATAGCCCAAGCCACCTGGGAGAAGGAAACCACAGCACTTATCTTTTCCTTTCTTTCCCTTCTGCACCTCATTTAGCCCTTGCTGCCTGCACCGGCTCCAGCCCAGGGTGCTGCACTACCCCCGGATTAGCGGAGATCTCTGCCGATGGCTCACACCTGCGGCGGGGAGCAGCCCGTTCCGCTGGGTGCAGTCAGCCGTGCCCCCGTGAGGCCATCAGCTCCCGGCTGACAGGCAAACAGACCCACCTGAGGGCCAGAGCCCACACCTGCGAGGGGCCGGCGCGGGAACGGGGGGGAGGGGCAGGGAGGGAAGAGGTGGAATTACACAATTAAAAGACCAGGCTGATGTTTTGAAGAGGAGGACTATTACCTGCTACCCATAGGTACGTTACAAACACCTGCCTGCAAAACCAGAGCTCCTGTAAAACCCCCAGCGAAGCCGTTTGCCCATGTAATACCCAGCAGAGCGGGTCCCGTTGGTAGAAATCAATCTACTGGTTTCAAAACAAAAGGTCAGAGCTCAGCAGATTCCCTACTGCTTAAGGAATCTAAATTTAATTTGCCACTAAACCTCCTTTACCAAAACATATAGAAAGACTCGTGAAATACCACACTACTCTTTTTCATAGATGCTCCCTAAATAGATTAAGCCGATTGATTTTCCTTTGTTTCAAATTATACCTGTTAGAGGAGATCACGAAACCCCCTGGTTCCACCAGGGCTGGACTGTGCCTCTGCCAGGCAAGAACCTATGGCTGAGTGCGGCGAGAGCCCCGCATGTCCATAACGAAGCGCGATGGGTCGGGCGTGCGGGTGCTCCCGGGACAAGAGCAGGCAGAACCCGAGCGTGCGGGATCGCTGCTGTCCCTAGGCACAGTCGTGCCCCTGGGCGGGCGTGCACAGCACCCATCACCACTTCATCCTCTGAGAAGCAAGAACACAACCCTGTAAAATACGTGCAAGAGAGCGCCTCTGTCGGAGGCAGCCCTTCGCTCCTGCCCATTTCCTCTCTTAAAATCCATTTCAGATCAATTCATTGTAGGGAGGGGGTCTGATCTCCTTATTAATATTATTTTAAATCTTGTTCTGGAAACCAATAAAGCCTCAGCAGATATTTAGTTCTGGGCCCCCCATTCACCACAGCTAGGGATGTGACCTGGAACCGGTTTTAGCTCCAACTCCTCAACTGAGGTTTAGAGGCAGCTCTTCCCCGCAGTAACCCACGCCCCTCTCGAGCCAGCGCTGAGCCCTGAGATCCACTCCTCCCCAACATCACTCCTGGGTTCCAACTGCCGCAGAGAGCGCAGAAGCCTGGTGTTGACATGGGGAGGAGAAGACATCACCCCCTTGCTTTGTAAGGGGGCAGGCCACAAAGAGCAGTGACCTTGAGCTGCTGTGGGGAGCAGATCACGTGCACGCTCCTTTATGGGGCTCTGTACTTTGTGACCAAGCAGCCCTACTTTGTACCATGCACAGCATTTACCACTGTAGCAATATCAACATGGCTAGAGCACCCCAAATCTTTGCCAGAACAACCTCAACATCTACCTACGAGGGGGGCAGACGGGACATACGGAGGTGAGGATGCCTACAGTGGGAATGAAGAGGCAACGGGCCAGGTCTATGCGTATTCAGTGCCCACCCAAGAGCTCCCACAGTCTGGGTAGGGTACCCACGTGAGGTACAACTGCAATAACCGAGGAGGTCAAAGATGACCCAGCCCACGGTTCCTTTGGACGGGCTGCATCACATAACCCTCACTAACGTGCCATGGGCTCCGCTCCCCTCTTCTCGGGAGCATCGCATCACCAGTGGTGCCGGACTGGCATGGCTCCCACCCAAGTACAGGCGTGTTGACACCTCCCTGCCTCCAAGCACAGAGAAAGTTCCTCACGACTTCTCCTGTGCTTAGCAACTTTTCTTCCTATGACTGGTGAGGAGTAGGAATTGTCAAACTCTTTGGACATATAAAATCTCAAAATACCCAACAGCATATTGACAGTTGTTGCCAAGTCTTGGATATTATTTTGCAGCTAAAATTAAAGTAAGAAACAATTAGCATCATCCCACTTTGTAATAGAGCATTTTATCAGTCGAGTTGAATGCAGACCATAATTATACAGCTATATCCAGAGATTACACACTGCGTCAAATGTCAAATCATGTTGCGTTAACCACCAAGCTATCCTGAAATTGTTCAGCGATAGAGAAAGAATTTGGTCTCCCTGTGTGGTCTCTCTGCTGGGTGCATATTTTCCAGCGGTGATCCCCCTGCCCTGCATACCTGCCACGGGCTCCCCCAAGCTGATCAATCAAAGCAGAGGACAGAGCCTGGCCTGACGCCTGGCTTTGGCCATCAGGAAGGACGCAGTAGCCCTCCCTCCGCTACCCAGCCCCTGCCCCTTACTCCCGGCGCAGGAAACGAACCAACACCTTGCAGCAGAATAATGAATGGAGCTGATCCATCAGGGTCAAACAGGCCTGACGGGTGCCTTTCTAAAAACAAGGAAGGAAAAAAAGAAAAAAAAACACCAACAAAACCTCTTTATTTACTCTTAAAACAAGTCACCCCGAGACAGTCAACATTTCAACATTCGCTTATGAACTATTAATGCAGAACGGAAATTTTCCAGTTATTTCTCTAGTTCAAGAACCAGGAATAAATAGTGGACCTCAGGAAGGCTTTCGTCGCTGGGGGTGCAGCTTCTCGTGCTTGGAGAGATCATTTCTACCGGGCACACAGCCTCTGCTGGTAAGCACTGGTTTTTAATTGGGGAGCGTAATGTTTTAAAGGAGAAAAGGACAGAAAGCAACAGGCTTCCATGCTCATCTGCCTTACCAGCATTAAGCCCATTCACATAAGTTGAAAACTGACACAAAACATTGGGAGGTGACTGGAAGGACAGGCAAGGGCACTGAGGTCAGGCCCGTGGCAATTGCAATAACCACACACGAGACATTTAATCCAAAACTTCTGCAGCAGCTCTGCTCCATACAGTGTCGTGTGATTTCTCTGGAGGCTCAGCAATTTTGTTTGGTTTTCAACTTTAATTTCTTTGATTAAGTTTTCCTTTGCAAAAAACCACATAGCTGTTAAATGGCACTGGATTGCATTTTAGTCCACTTAGTGCTGCCACACTGAAGTGTTCTTTTCTGATTTATTGGCACTTTTTGGTTTTCCAAATTGGTCAAATACAAACCATCATGAGTGAGTTGTCTTTCCCAATTCCCAGGCTTTGAAGTGGCCCAAAGGTATTACAAGCAGGATCAACATCACCCTCAATCGAGGGTATCCTGAGTAGTAATAAAGGAAATCAAAGACGACAACTTTCTTTTAATCCAATAAGAAGGAAACGTTGACTTGGGAAAGGAATTCACAACTGGGTATGTTGGGTTTGAAACCATTAAATACAACTGTATCTGTATCCCTTAAAAAAACACAAAACCAAAAAAAAACCACATCCAAAGCTGCACCTTGCTTAGAGCTTATATTTTCCTTTAACCTCTACCCTCCCTTTCAGTGCAGCTGTTTGCCATCATCTCTCCGAATCTGAGAATATGGGTTTTATAGGAACGCTTTGTCCAATTTTAATAGAGATTTACAATAAACGGCAGATATTTATAAAAAAGAAGAGAAGAAAAAAGATTAAGAGGCTTAATTATACCACACCTAGGCAACACAAGGTGCTTAAGCAGTGACAGCAGAGATTCCTTTTCTCAGACAGGATCAGATATGAGGAAGGACCGAAGCATTAGCAGAGCCCACCTGTGCGTTAGCTTAGACCACACTAATGTGAGTTTGCTTATTTATTTATTTATTTTGCCCAGAGTAGGGAATGTCGAGAATGTAAAGGATAACTCTAGCCACCCTCTGATAACTTCCTAGGATACAAATTCATTAGCATTCCACAAATCATGAAGCTTTTAAGCCTGACTGAGAGCATTGGCGGAATTGTGCCTTCAGAGATTTCTGGCCTCCCCTCTCCTCATCCAGCACTCCAAAGGAATGCCTCCCCTCTCCTACGAAAAGTCTGGGTCTTGTAAAAACTCACCACATCCTAGGAATTCCCCTCTTGGAATACGCTATTCAGCCTTGTGAATCAGGCAGCTTATTTTTAGAGAAAACGTTTCCAGAACAACCGCAACCAGAACGCGATCGATCAGAGAAGGAAGCGGTGGGAGTGGTTTAGGAATCATCCTTTCCCCCCCTCCATAAATCACAGAAATTCACACAAAATAGTTTTGCCACGATCCTGAGAGAGAAGCCACACAGAAGCCTGGTAACTCTTTCCTAGCCCAGCAAGATACAGGCCTGGGGCGAAGAACCACGCACGGAAACGGAGCGGAACCGGCATCAGGACGCAGGTGCGCAACGAGAGGCCACGGGGGCAGCGGGGCTCCCAAGGGCAGTGTCAGGGAACTTTCGGGACAGCCTTCCAATACCACCAGCAGAAGGCAAACCCCAAACTGACGGAAAGGCGGAGTCAGACAGGTTTACCAAGGGAGGTTATATCCCAACACCACCTGAGAGAGCAGCTACAGGCTCAATGCTAAAATGAACAGTGCCACCATTGCTTGAGCCTCTTCACACGAACGGCATAGAGGAAGCCATCGCCGTGGTTTGTCCATGTAAATGAAACTCAAATAAGGGTCTGGGGCAAATCAACCCCAAATCTCCCCTAATCCTGTAAATTACGCAGTCTAGGCCAAAATAAGGCAGGAAGCACCTCGGGTAGTTTTCTGAATTAACGTTTTTTAATATTTTCTTTCCCCACAGGTTAATTCTCTTGAATCACCATTAAGACGACACAAAATAAGAACAAATACATAAGTGCTGCTTCATTTCCTCTTTTTAAACAGGAAGGTTTGAGGGTTTTTCCAGTCAAGCTTTACGATTAGCAATAAGACGCAGTTACATATAAAAAAAATAAAGGTAGGAAGGAACACTGTGGGCTTTTACTACTTCTCTTATTGTGGCTTTACCAAACAAATAGACTGGATAGACAAAGGAACATGGAGAGACCAAGGACCGTGAAGCCATCACAAGTAGGTTCTTTTTGTTCCCACTGCTCTACACAAGCGTCTTGGCGCCCAGCGTTATAACATCAGTGTTCTGCAGTCACTTCAACTGGTACAAGTGGGGGTTGACTGGGCACGCTGCGTCCTTGAGGTCCCCAGGCACCGCAATAGCCAGCGACACACCTGACAGAGTTAGGAAGGCGCCAGAGCAACAGCGATTCATAAATTGGGATTCAGAGATGCTGAAGTAGGGGTGGACATTAAGCACGGCTTTCTGTTCCGTGCGGGACACAATACCTCGGTCCTTGGCTGTGCAATGCTTGCTCAGTGGTACCAACACCATCTAGTCCCCTTCCAGGGGCAGACGTGACAGCGTAGCACAACCCTTACATCAAGGCCACCTTTCCAGATCCTGCTCAGAGAGTCACAGCCAATTTTCAGTGACCTATCAGGCCACCATAACAGAATGTAGGCTTTACTTCAGCAAGTTCCACTTAAAGATCTCAGAGTTTTTGCAGAAGCAGAAGAGCAAATTTAAATAAAATATTCCTT
>NW_009259122.1:33911-37669 GCF_000687185.1 Egretta garzetta | reverse complement strand
GTGGGGATGTGTAAGCAGAAAAAATGGACACTGGGAGAGAAATTTACCTCTCTTGACAGCCACTGCCATTAACCCTACCAGAGCCCACCTTTTCTCGTTAACAGACAAATAACGGTTATACAAGCGTATACATCAAAGTGAGTGTCAGAGGGTCAGCCATGGTCAGAATGTACTGATCATAGCCTAAATATTAGTGAGTGAATAGGTTCGTCGCCATCACACACGAGCATTTTTCAGCAGATGCCGATACGGACTGAACAGCGAGGATGTTTGATGCCGTATGTGAAAGGGCTCGGTGGTCTTGCTCCCGGTCCTACTCTGCAGCTATAATCAGAAATGCCGTACAATGAAACAGAAATTAACTTCCCACTGGCCTTTCTTCTCAGGAATTTTAGGAGACAATTGAGCGTTAAGACACCCGATGGCCTCAGATCTGCTGATAAAAATAACCGTTAATAAAACGAGAAGGATTTGTGGTACCATTAGGTAAGAAATTCTCAATCGGTGCTCTGCGGGGACACAGCACTGCCTTCCAAATACTGTGTCTTCACATTCGGAGCAAAAGGAGCCCCAGCCAGCTCAACTCTGCAACTATTCAGATGTGGATTTCTGCCCCCCACCCCGAAATCCCCAGGTTCATCAAAGGGACAGAGCAAGGTCGTGTCCCTGTCCGGCCGGCTCCTGGCTAGGGGCATGAAGAGAACAGAAAGCTACCTGGTACAATCCCCTTCTCTCAGGATTTTGCTTAGAGCCTTAGATCCCCGCTCTCCTCAGCCCAAACTGCCAGGCACCCATGGGCATGTCTGGCCAAGACACACTCACAGCAATAAGGACATCCCCTGCCACGCACCCTGGGCTTTGCGGCACACACCCCTACATGCCCACACCACACTTGTCGTTGCGACATCTGAACAGCCGTGCTTGCTGAAATGCTGCCCGCTCGTCAGCCAGGGCCGCGTTCATCACTACGGCTGCGTAACGCAGCTCCCAGTGAGCCCTCGCGCACCACACGCGCTCCTGCGCACGCGTCTCCTTTTGCACAAGCAACTCCAAAAGAACCGGAGCCAAGGTACCGGTGTTACCGTCGCCTGCGTCGCAGAAAGGGCCTCGGTGTTGGGCTCCAGCTCCGCACGCGGTTCAGAGCCTGAAGGTGCGTGCAGTGCCTCCTCCTGCTGCCTCCTCAGCTAAAAGGAAAAGGCTTCCATCTACAGTTCAGTAAACACAATTTTGCCTTTGCATCTTCCGCATTAGAAATAAATAGCGGTTTGGATTGCCTTTGTTTATTTTTAAGGGATCACATTTTTATCATCAAGGACAGAAAAAGCCTCCAAACGAAGAGTGCACTGGACAATTATTTTTAAAGATGTTTGCCTCCAAGTCACACTATGTACAAGAGAGACACCACCACACACACACACAGCAGAAAGGGGAAAGAAAAAAAAAAAGGCCACCTTTTCTTTCCCAGTGCAAACTGCAGACAGCACTAAGGGTATTTCAGTAAGAAACATTGATTGCATCGCTGGTCTCTGGGTTCAGACTCACTCTAACTTTCCATCACATCACCTGCGCTCTTCCCAAACAGATCCAAAGGTCTCAGAGGCAGCTTGATAACAGAGAGGGGCATTTATTTATTTATTTATTAAAAGGGCATTTTTCCCAGACTTTAACTAAACCTCATCCACTCTTGTCACTCTGGGCAGACAGCTGAAAGCAAGAGGGAGGTAATTGCATGGATCAGTCAACAGCCTTTGTCCCCTCGCCACTGAGACGTACAGTAAAGCGGGCACAAGAAAACATTGTGCTGGATTAAAGGCCGGTCTTTCTCCCAGCTCTGCTGCTCACCAGCTGCTGCGCTCGGCGGCAGGGACGGGAGCTCCAGCCCTATCTACGGGGGAAATCTAGCCTGGCACTGCCTTTTCCTTCCCCCTCCCCTCGCCCTAAACTTGAAACAGGCTCCTCTTTGTTTTTGAAGTGAAACTTTACCAAAAAGTATTCTATCTTGTCATCTGCCATTAAGTCATTAATCATGTGTGCAGAGCACTTTGCTAGCTACGAATTTCTAGGATCCTGAGTTTACAAGAACGCCACCGCGGTAACTTCTCGGATTGACAAACATTTTCCTCAACTCTTTGATCTTATTTGGAGCAACTCATGAAAAGGCTCAGAGTAGCTGCTTAAACAGAGTACAGGGAACAGACCAATTTTATTAACATTTGATTGTAAATCACCGGCAGCAGCCCACACACGGATGGGAACGGGCGCTGCGCTGCCAGACAAGCTGTACCTGCTAGGAGCGCGCCAGAAGGGCGGCGGGAAAGCTCCGAGGGTGCCTTGGGACAGCCCCAGCTGCCGAAGCACGGCGAGACCCAGCACGGGCCGAAGGGCACTAACCGAAACGCAGCAATGGCGTTGGAGAGTCAAAAATAGGAACTGGTGTCAGAAAATACATCTTCAACGCCATCCTTAGGAGGGGAGGCACCACTCGGGCTTCGGCAGCGCAGGCTGTAAATGGATGCTGTTTCCACAGTAGTGTTTCATCTTCACGCTCTGGCCTGATTCAAAGGCACTGAGAAGCGCGGCGTTGAGACTGGCGCTGGAATTTTTAGGCCAAGTCCCCCCATTTCCATCACACGGCAGTTTAACGGGACTATTCCCAACAGCAGAACTGGATCGGCTCCGCTGCAGCCTTTGCGTCACATCACTGCGTTTTATGAGCAAACGCTCAAAGCCAGCTCCTTGCCAGGTGTGGGTTTGAACACCTTTTCCACCCGAAATTTGCACGGAAGATCACATTTCCGGAGAGTTCCAAACATAAAATTTGCAATCGATGAACACATTACAAGTGGCTGCTCGCCTCACAAAGCGTGGCTTTAACTCTTTAGAAAAAAGCTTTCTGAAATCATTGCCATTGCTAGATAATTGTGTTCATCTGCTTCTTAAGGAGATATCATTTTAAATTCCAGCTGAAAATCACAGAACAGGCTAGCAGAAAAATTCATTTAAATAGAAAAACTTCCTGGTCTGTTTTTGTTCTTTTCAAAAAAATTCATCCCATGTCCTTTGTCAAAGAAAATAGAATTAAAAGACGGTATCACCTGGGAGAAGCGCAGTTTAAAACACCCCGCTCTGAGGTGCATCTTTTTCCTGACGCTTCTGAAGATGCCAATCGAAAGGTGTAGGAGATGCTCTATGACTTTTTTTAGTAAATGAATTTCTACCTGCACTCAGTCAAGGCAGACCCTAAACCAAATACACAAAATATTTATCATCTTTGTAGAAATTTTTACCTGAGCTCCTGATCCACACTTTGTGGTTGGGTACTTACAGGCTGAACCCAAACCTCGGTCCCACAGAACTGTAGAGTTCTGAAACCACTTACAGCAAAACTTGTGGGTGAACTGCCACAGAGACAGCCAACTTCTTTCTCTTCCTTTCACTCCATATCTACAAGAAACTAGTTTTTACACTTCTAGACTTGAACAGATACCTAAACTCCAAAGCTCCCTAAGCAGCAGGGTCCCAGACAGCTTCTGCTGGAAGGGGCCAAGGCAGCCCATAGATGTGTGGCCCCAGCCCCAGACAGTTTAAGCACGGGAAAGCCCCTGCCCTTCGCTTCCCCACCCATTCCCACTCCGGCCTCTGTGCCGCCGCTTTGTTTGCTGTGTTCGGTGGAAATTTAACCCGGCTTCCCCACCAAAACCTGTCTCGTGTGCCTGGGAGCTGTTCCAGCCTTTCTCCCACTCTGCACCCCAATGCCC
>NW_009259122.1:28459-33823 GCF_000687185.1 Egretta garzetta | reverse complement strand
ACGCCGCACTGGGGCTTCTGTGGGAACCAGCTGGAATTCCTGAGCATTCGCCTTTGTTTAGAGTGGAAACAAGTGATTAACTCTCTTACCGCTAATGGAAGTTAAGGGCAGTGGTTAAACTCGTCACTTCCAGCAAGGTTTAACACACCTGAGAACAGCGCCTTTTACAGAAGACAACAAGAAAACACGCCAGCTGTGAAGAGGCAGCTGGCTTTGGTGTAACAGCGCTCTCGCAAGGTTAACTGCGCTGCACTCTGAAGGGTTGGATTCACAAACTTCTTGCAAGGGACCTGAGTCACCAAGCTTTTATGTTAGGAGGCTCCCTGCAAAATTCCAGCCCTAGAAACCTACAGCCCAGGCATATAGAAATGCATGTTTATGTTCTAGGATACCATTGAGTAGATGTCCTCACGCTAGCTTTAAAAATGGTCCTTGGAAATATGTGGCTGCAATAACTCCTCGAGAGAAACATCTCTGATATCTCCACATTGCCATATAGCCCCACCCTCAATTCAAGACAGACCAGTACTGGGATTACAGACAAACTCTTACATCCCAAAGGACGAAGGCTTAATCTACAAGACGCTGCACACGCCTTCTATGATTCCATTTTTTGGCTCCTAATTGCGGCCATGTCAGGGCACCCAAGCAGTTGCTTATGTGCCTCACGTGAACTTGCAGTTAAGATTCGATATCTCGGATGAAGACACTGCCTGTTGAGCCTGGGGCTTGTCCGCCTGTTAACAGCTAAACATGCACAGGACAGGACAGCGTTCAGCTGCCAGAAGAGCTGGTCTTACTCCAGCTACCACATCCCTGCTTGCCAGTTGGGTGACCTAGCTCCACGGCACCAGCCTGGGTGACCTAGCTCCACAGCACCAACCTGAGAAGCAAAAAAAAGAATAGGATTCCCAGGCGTCCGCAGATGCAAAAAGGTGGGTTACAGTTGCCTGGCCAATTTCCATGCCAAGTTACCACAACCACACGTGATGAAGGCAAACAGTCTGTCAGCTGTGGATTTGCATATGTAATTAGCAGGGTTAAATAGAAAGACACATGTAAGTTTTGCCCGTAAGTGTTTTTGCATGTGTACACATACACAGCACAGAAAATCAAGTCTTGGAAGTGTCCTGGTAGAATAACACGTAAACCAAGAGCTCCATGATACTGAGAGCGCCTGGGCAAGGGGCCAGAAGCTCCTGAGGTGTAATCTCATCTGTGCAACTGAATCACTGTGGTTTTAGGCAAGTAATTAAACTTTCCACTGTCTTAGTTTTCTCCTTGTGTTAGATACAGCCCAATATTTTCCCCTTTATGTATAAGAAGGGTAAATAAAGCAGATGTATAGGAGCTAATGCTTTACTGCCTGACCTTTGCATTTTCAAGCACCAAGAACAGTGATTTTATGACATTACTCGATTCTAGATTTCTTCTCTCACCCCACGGACGTAAAATGACAGTTGCAGAGGATACTACAGATTTATGAAGCCTTCAGTATAGGCACTGTACAAAACCAGCAGAAACCAGTGATTGCAGTGACTTTAAGATCATGCTTCATACTAAGAAGTAGTGTCCCAGGGCACAGTTTTCCTGTTACATTAGTTGGATATGATAGAGATTTTCCATCTCCTGTGGGGGTACATATTTTATAAACATCTAGTAACAGCCAAGAAAGGGGTTGTAACCTGCTGCATCCCCAAGTGAGCTGAATTACTTCATCATTTTACATCATTTTTCCTAAAACATGAACATATGAATCAAATAAAGTAACAGTTATAAATGCTTTTATGATTAAAACCCCCAAATGCCCTTAAAAATAAGCAGTAGAGCAAGCATAAACATAAAATTGGAAGTCTTCTTCTCTGAGATACGATGGGCTTTCTTTGGCCCTTGCAAAACAAATTCCTTAACCCCTCTTGACCAACATCAGTTAAAAGCAATCATGTAAAGGAAAACCAGACCTTCTGCATCAGGTAAACCAGCTAAACTTATATCGCGATCTGCAGCCACTCAGACACAGCCATCAGTCCGTCGTTTACAGCTCTTCAGACAACTCTTACCACCTCTTTTTCACGCTGTGATGTGTTACGTGCTGCAAACTGCGCAGAAGCAGCAGAGTCCAGCCTCTCCAAGGGAAGCCCTACCTGAACATCTGGATGAGATGGCAACAGCTGAAGGCTCACAGGGGGTGGGAGCTCATGCAGGCTACGCGGGTCCTTTCCTTCTCACCAAACTGTAAGCCCCAATGCCTCGTTACAATCCCCTCCTTTCCCCTGTGAGCTGACATGGACCTTCTGTCCTTGAACCCGACCCAGATAAAAATCTCCTCCACAGAGAAAGCCAGAAACACGATGGGAATTACCACCATCAACCAAAGGGAAACATTCCTATTTAAAGTTTATTGCGTCCATTACTTCCATAGAGCGTGTTTCCAGCAAATACCTGTAAGAATGCCAGCCCTTTTGTATTGCCTGCAATTAGCTTATCTCCAATTATATAAACAGGTACATGATGACAGTCCTCGGTAATAGAGGTATTATGGGGAAAATAAGGGTTGCTTTACTTTGAGTGTAGGTCTTAGTAGAAAACAGATTAAAGCTTATGTGGATATACAAAATAATAGATAGGCTAATTCTATTGTCTGCCTCTCCTAAATTATTTTATTAGATGGAACATATTAATTATAATGAAAGAGAACCCCTGACTCTGTTGGCTTCTAATGAAAATTCCTTTGTACGATCACGGCAGGATTTCCCACCATTTTCCCTTTCTGATGAAATTAACTCCCTATGGTTGGTCACCAGGATAAGCTCATTTTAGCCAATCAGCTTGGGAGCTGCCATTTACCTCACAAAGGGAGAAAAAGGTATCTGCTGTCATAGCAACGAGTGGCTTTGCTCTGATCATCTTTGGATCCTTTAGCATAATGAAAGACACCGGCTTGCTTTTTAGATGATTAATCTTTTCCCCTGTGAACCTCCTTGAATACATTAGCAAAACAAGTATGAAAAATTTGTTTATCCCAAGACAATCATTAGAAAATTACCTGCAAGAATAATTCTCATTAGGGCAGGGCTGGTGAATAGCAGACCATATGGTGAACGAAGCAGTGAGAAGCAATAACATCGCAAAGCTGCAACAGGTTGCAAAGTTTATCAGGTTTCAAAGTGAGTTCAAACCGGTTAAGCATCGAAAGTTGTGAAAAATTGTTTTCTTGCTAAAATTCCAGATGGGTTATGACAGGAAGGCTCAACGGATTTATATAGCTGGGCCTGCGACTCCTTGCCTACACAAACAGCCTTCGTGTGTGCGAGCAGCTAATTCCAGAGGGCCTGATCCCAACCTCATCCTGCAACCCTGGAGAGCCCGATTACCTTCAGCGGTGCTAGCTTACAGCTGAAATTATAGGACTAGATTCTTATCTTACACTAGCATGAATTTAGATATTATTACTTTGATATTTAAAGGGCATTATAAAATTAAAATTATAGATGATTACGTACAACTTTTGAGAACCAAATCCAGAAGAAAATGTAAAAGAAACTCAGATTTCATAATACACTCTCTGACGACTTTGGCATTCAGAAGCTTCTTATTTTAGCTCTGTAAATGATGAGTAGTTAATATTGTACTGGGGCAAGGTGAAAGAAAAGTGAGATCATTTGCAGTATTGAAATAGTTTAATTATTATCTTATACCCATGAGACGTCCCAGTAGAAGAGACTGGGAATTCATACTATGTAAAGCTAAAATGACTCCTCCAGTTTCAACAAATCATTAGAAAAAAAAAAAGAGGAAAAAAAAGGAGGAGGAAGAGATAAAAATTTCTACGAGGTATCATCAGCTTGGTTTTGAGAGCAAAGCCCGATGCGATTCTGCAGAGCCTGCCACAGGGCACCAGAGCAGGGCTTGCACACCAAAGGGTGCTGCTCTAAATGCTCCTGTGTAAGCACACAGATTTCCCACCTTAGCAAGAATTTTTCTTCCAAACTGGATTCTGTTTTGATGTCTCTCTAGTCACAAGTCCAAGACAAATCCAATGGTCTGCCTCCTCCTTTAGAAACTGAGAATTCCCTGTTAACAGCAGTCAGTCAGTAGTGTCCCCTGGTATCACACTCTCTCTACCACAGAGGACTAAAATATTTTGATTCCAACTCTTTTTAAAGTATCTGTAGTGTTATAGCCTCCTGGGATAGAAGGGTACCAAGTCTAATCACAGATAAGCCGGCCCAGTCATTTTACCTCCCTACCGCCATGCCTGGTCTTCCAGCCCCCAAGTTATGTGATGATGGCAGAGGCGTAAGAGGCCATTTCCCTGGGCAGCACTTCCATCTGAACTCAAAGAAAAAAGATTTCACATCGATGCTTCAAAACTAGCCAGTTGTATCAAGTGCCATGAAGTTCTGCTAGCAGTTATTAATGGTTTTACTAATGGTTTGCTGGCTAGAAGAGTTTTAGAGGAGTAGTGTACTGAGTTTGGGATTTATTTCTTTATTTCTGCCTTGATTGGTGAACATCCTGTTCAGACTGCATCTCCTTCCTCAGACAGGCTTCTAAGAGCCATCGGAGACACTAAGAAAGAAAGCACAGTCTATTGGTCTTCTAGAAAGGTTCGCCCATTTGGGAAATGGTAGTGGGTCTAACACAATTCCTGGCTCTAAAGACTGCATTCGCACTTCTAGTGTCAAGCATGCATTCACTGCCTCATAGGGAACGCCCCATTTTCTCTCTGCCATAGCACAGGAATTTCTGCAACTCTTCTGTTACCCGAGCAGAAACACCTCCCTATGGCTATGGATAGATCAGCAGGTTTCTCTTCGAGAAAATTAAATGAATCTGACTTTAAAAGGCTGTGACAACAAAATGCAATTCCTAAACTTTAATTCCCCACCCATATTTACCCTAGGGTGAAGCTAAACCAAGTCCATCACTTTTTCACATGGCTACTTCTCAACAGAAAGCTGTCCCCTACAAATTAAACTTATTGCATTTCCCAGCTTCTGGCTTTCCTCTGTTTATTTATTTGTTGCCTCAAACAGAAACCCTTGAGGGACACAGAGGGACAGGGATGACCCTTCCCACTGTGGGTGAATCTAGGAAACAAGACAGCTCCCTAGCTACTTACAGCATGGCTCATTGCAGACCTAGATTTTGGGTTTAAGAAAGCCTTACAAAGCCCGCTCATCTTAATCTCTCTTCAGGCCATTCCATGGAATTAACCACAGATTGATTAGAAAAACAAATGTCCAAATGTTGAGGAAAAACAGCAGAAGAAACCTTCTTTATATTTCCAGATTTGGGCGGGGGGAGGGGGAAACGACAACAAAAAAAAAAACCACCACAAACATACAGGTACTTGTTTCT
>NW_009259122.1:5157-27404 GCF_000687185.1 Egretta garzetta | reverse complement strand
GGGGGGAGGGGGAAACGACAACAAAAAAAAAAACACCACAAACATACAGGTACTTGTTTCTGCTGAAGTTTGAACTTCACTTTGTAACTACCTTTTCCTACAGATAATCCTAAATCCTCGACCAACTTCATATGAAGCTCTAGTGGAAAGCCTCTGGGGAACAGTCTCCAAACTGAACCTCCTTGATCCAAGATCTAGGTGGCAAACGGGCCCAATCAACGGCCGGGTACAGCAAGATCAAAATAAGCACGATTAGCATGTTCCAAAATCCATTTTATTAAGCCAAGCTCCAAGTATTTAGCATGTAAATTTTTCCAGGGCCCTTAATGGAACTTTACTATCTGCATCAGCCGCCGAAAGCAAAGCGGCAACAGATGCAGTAGCATCTCCAGGGTGACTTCAGATTTTCATCCATATGAAGTAATTAATCCCCACTTTGGGCGTGGGCTCTATTATCTTTCCTAGACTATCTACAGTTACCAGGTAAAACAATTGGAAGCTTTAGCCCCCTGGTATTATTAACAGCACAGGAATGCACCGATTAAAAAACATACCTCCTTTAAAGTGTCTATTCATGGCATTTCTTACATTCATATCATGTTAATTTAGCACTGACAAGAAAATTCAGTGGATTTGTTGAAGAGCTTTTTCCAGTCCTTAATCTGCCTGGTACCAAACAGGAGAGGTGAAAAAATGTTCTTTAACAACCAGAACTCCTTAGATCGATGTTGTGCATTAAACGGTAACTATGTAATTAAAAGGAACAAATTTAAAATCTGACAACAATTGGTGCATCTCCAGCATTTAAAATGATTCAATTATTAATAATTCATGCTCAAAACCCCATATGTGGGCAATGAAGCAGAAGGAGAGATGAAAACGAAGTCTGATCCATGACTAACCTTACATCTGCACAGAGCCTGACTAAACAGAGTTACAGCATTATGTTTTCTACAACATTTACCCAAATACAGTAGGAAATTGTCACACCATAATATGTATTTCCAGTGATGCTCAACAGTTAGTTAATAGCATGGGGGTGGGGGAAGCCACGCTAATATGCAAGAATCCAGATAGGCATACAGCTCCCTACCAAATCCAACTGAATCAGCGTGCAGAGTGGGTTAGAAGCTTGAAAGATTTTAATTACACATGAGTTAAAGCCAAATTTTCTTCAAAAATTTCAGAGGATCCAGTCCAACCTTTATGATTTTGGCGCTGGTTTGAACAAGAATCAGGAAGTTTATCTGTAGCGCTGCATGGTCAGACTGTTAATGAGAAACAGTCATCCTTCTGAGATGCGAGTCTACGTTTAAAATAGTAATTAGAGGATGATTCACACTGTCTCTTAGCTCACTTATCCCATCCAGCCACGTATTCTGAATGTTCTTAGATCTGCTCTCATGCATTTAGTCTGAACAGAAACTTAGACGAGCGACTCACCACACCATGGACATCTTTGTATCAGTGCAGCCTAAATTCAGACCTCGTGGGATTTCATCTGTTGACCTACAACAAACTTAATTACTTAATTCTTGAGCTAGGTTTTCACTTTTTCTTGCTCTGTCTTTTTTTTTTTTTTTAATCAGCTTTCCTTCTATAGCTTTCTTGGCAAACCTGACGCCGCAATAAGCTGCGTATGAAAACGATGGCCGTGACACATCTGAGTTAGCTGCAAAGCCACTTTCCAATCCCATGCCAACGAAGCCGCATGTGCTGTGCCAAAGTTCTCCCGAGTCAAGAAGCTGCAAGAGGAGACTGAGGGGTACAGAAGGGGTAGAGCATTCTGAATGTTCTTAGATCTGCTCTCATGCATTTAGTCTGAACAGAAACTTAGACGAGCGACTCACCACACCATGGACATCTTTGTATCAGTGCAGCCTAAATTCAGACCTCGTGGGATTTCATCTGTTGACCTACAACAAACTTAATTACTTAATTCTTGAGCTAGGTTTTCACTTTTTCTTGCCTTTTTTTTTTTTTTTAAATCAGCTTTCCTTCTATAGCTTTCTTGGCAAACCTGACGCCGCAATAAGCTGCGTATGAAAACGATGGCCGTGACACATCTGAGTTAGCTGCAAAGCCACTTTCCAATCCCATGCCAACGAAGCCGCATGTGCTGTGCCAAAGTTCTCCCGAGTCAAGAAGCTGCAAGAGGAGACTGAGGGGTACAGAAGGGGTAGAGCTGCTGGCTCCTTGCATTAATAACAATAATAATAATAATTTGTAACGCTACCATATTGCTGGGTGCAACTGCCAGACGAGAGGGTGCGGTCTGGAAGACCTCCCAGGATAGAAATACTCTTACGATAGCCTTAGGAATACAGCGCCCTAAGAGGCATATGCAGTCCTATACCTTTCATTAACGGCCACAGCTATTTAAGAAATAGCCCAAAATGTATTTACGAAGGGTAAAGCTGGAACGTACCCGTACTTTTGCCATTAAAACATATTCTTGATTTATGGCATTAAAAGACATTACAAAGCTAGTGTCCTAAACATGCTCAAAAGTAATAAAAAAAAAAACTGTCACAGATTTGTTTACTCCTGCGACCTTTTTGATGCCCTGGTTCTAATCATCGTCCCATATGTGGGGGGGATGAGAGAAGAGACATGTTTATTCTGTGGCTGATTTATTACAAAATCAAGACCATTCAGATTCAAATTCCACCCCTCCTCAAACACTTTGTTGCTGTTCTCGCTTTCACACAATTTACCACCACATGTGAAGGTCAAGTCCACTGGTAAAGTAATTCATATGGTTATCCAAATCCTATCCAAGCTATAAATTAATGTGACATAAACTGCCTACAGGGTTTCTTCTATTTCTGATGGTATATGCAGGCAAGCCTAGCCTGGTGCACTGGTAATTAAAGTCAAAACTGCCTGCACCACCCCCAGGAACACACACCCCGAAAGGAAGCCAGTCCGTTCCAGGGTGGGACCTGCCAAGGGGGAGACAGCGATGAGCTGTAGCAAATGCTAACGCAGGGCTTTCAGCAGAAAAACGAGTGGACTTCACTGCACGATTACCACCTGCATCCTACCACAGGGAGAGAAGCGCCAAAGGAGGCAAAAGAGCCGCAAAGTTTCATCAGAATCCTGATGTTCCTGATTTTGCACAAAGCAACCAGAAGAGCTGCAGGCTGCTCTCCTAACGCTCTGAAAAGCAAGACTTACGGAAATCGCACACCAACATACTGTTTTCCAGAACTTGCCGTTTTCCTAAAAAAATCTGAAGCCTGTGGTGGAACACGATGCGGGCTCTGCAAACAGGCTTCACATTTCGTAGCAAGGACGAGCTTATTTATTCCGAAACCACAGACTGATCAGTGTTGCCCTCAAGAACAGTCGAAGGAGATTAAACCACGGTTTTGTTGTTTGTGATACAGCACATTAGCAGTCTGATTAGTGAAGTTAATACCTTAAACTGGAACAACTCGCCCCGCAGACCTCGCTGGAAATGAGCTCACAGGCGCCTGCTGAAGCTCCAGCCCACAAGGAGGTAGTCTCCTTGGAAACTGTTCCTGATGGTCCGAAATACAATGGAAACAGTCGCTGGGAAAACTTACATTTATGTAGGTGCTGGGAAAGGCGGTGAAAGACCAGGATTTTGCCCCCAAAATTAACTGTCTGAAGAGGGAACGCTAAGTGCCCTATGTAGTACGAACAGTTTAGGGAGCCCAGGATAGACCTGGGAAAAGGACCTATACTGAAGTCAAGAGAGACTCCAGAGCCTCAGCTATGTCGTCCAGCCCTAAATGACAATTCCCTTCGCAGACCATGCGGCTGAACGGGCACCTTCAGTGCAGTTTGACCCATGAGAAAGCAGTTTACCCTGCGTGGCTCAAACTCTGCCCTACGCCTGGATGTTTACGCCACCTGCTAACACTCGCCTGTCCTCACACGCTGCCAGAACATCCTTCATTTTTTATTAGCATCACAAACAGCCACTTTCTGCTGTCCTCTCTCTCCTCCCAAGTCTTTCATAAAACCTGTCGACTGATTTATTCGGACACTTATCTTTTCCCTTGCTGTCGCCGGTCAGGTGCACACTTGCAACGCCTCCTGTGCTGAGCCCATCCAGCAGCTCTGTTGGGGGCCCGGCCCCGCCAGCCTCGGAGCTGCGCAGGAGTTGGCGCCCTGGACACACAGCAAAAGCAGTGATTTAGGGTGCTCCCCGCCTCGCAAGGCAGCGCTCAGTGCCTTAGGCATCAGCTTCTTCCTTGCTAAGGAGGTTGTAAAAGGACCATCCCGTCTACCTATTTAATGCTACCTTAACAGGCTACATGGCTCCATTACCAGAACTTGACACGGTCCTGGCTACCCCAGTCCGTTTGCCCCAGAGCCCTCAGTCACAAAAGCAGGTCCCTAGAACGGTTTGGGCAGCGTCGGCGCCCGGGGCTGGGTGATCTCATTTGCGTATTCCAAACCCCCTTGACCTCACCTGCGCTCAGATTTTTTTTTTGTTGAGGCTTTACTGTCAGAGACTGGAGATGAAGGGAGAGGAAAAATGAAGAGCAAGTTCAGAGGGAGAGTTTTTTATTTTTTTAAAGTCACCAAGACAAACATGACAATCCTAAAGAGGTAGCTCACGTAAAGGAAGCGGACTGCAGAATCCCCTTCTGGCTGCCGTTCTACGCCACTGTCACGGGCCAACCTTCCATAGGAGGTGAATTTTGGCACTCTGGGTTAGTACACAGGACGACAGCCCCAGGCTACGCTGCCACATACAAACTGTGGGACTCAGGAGCTGAAGCAGAAGCTAACGGAGATCGTTCCAGCCCCAGGTGAATCGCAGAGGAACTCTGATACACCTACACCCACTGCCTCTGCCGGGCATGACCCAAGCTCACTGCAGGGAAGAAAACACCTTAAGAGAACGGGAAGGGAGAGCTTACGCAGCTTCAGTCCATCTCCGGGGTGTCCTCCACTGGCTCTCCCACAGCAAACCACGCATCTCTGCCTCTGGGCTCCAGACTAATGCTTTTTGGGAGACGACTTGAGTCTTTATGAGAGGGAAACTGAGTGCAGTCTCAGGAGTTTCAAAGACAGAAGATGAGGTTGTGAGCTCTAACACGCTTCCTTCCAGATCCAGCCCAGCCCAGCGTAGCTGGATGCGTGTCCTACAGCTACAGCCCAACACCTCGGCTAAACACCCAGGCTCAAAGCAAAGTGTTTGTGTAGTGAAACGTTTCACTGTTATTTTCAGAAGAAGTTACGGGATCGCTCCCAAACATACACGTGCACACACACAGTGTTTATGCTGCGCGGGACAACAGCACGGGTAAAATTAACCATCGGCTCCTGTAATTTAAATTCCTCTGAATCCAAACAGTGCAAGTGTCTGCATGAAACCTGAAATCCTGAAATATTAGGGAACCTCGATAAAGCTTCCGAGTATAATTTTTTAAACCCTAAAACGTTAAATCCAATCACATGAAAACAAAGCAAAACGAAGGATTCAAGTAACTGGAGTGGGAAGAAATTCAAACCAGCAATATGCTCAAGTATATTTTCTTTCACTCACGTGGGATAGCAACTACTTTTTCACTTTTTTATTTCTTGACTGATACATCAGAAAAAAGGTCCCTGGCAAACATCTGCTCACCTAGCCAGACTCCTGTTGAACACCTAATGCCCTTGTTAACATGTGTTTTAACATCTTGCGTGCAAGCAATCTCCTAACATAGTGCTCAGAGCAGGATTAGATACTTCCCTTTCGGACCTTATTCGGCAGGATATCCTCACGCTTCAGGTGAGGACACCTTTTTGGAAAAGCAAGCCATATGCAACCGAGTCTCCCGCTTGGTACGAGCCACGAAGCCAACAGGGACCAATTCTGCATTAGAACTGGCAGAGACTGCTCTCCGGGGGGGACCGCGGGGTGGTTTCGGGGCTAGGGGTATTCAGTTTCCAGCCATGGCTATGTCTGCCTGAGGAGCAGCTCTGTGCCTGCACCCAGCTGCTTTTCAGGACCTCGGGTTCAGAAGGTGCCATCAAGCTTTGGTCAGAAACAGACCATACCAGCACGCTCGCCGCCGTTGGCTTTGGGACACAGCTGGATGCCCGGGAGAAGGTAATTTTCCAGGCACCCTAAGGAGCAGCACTTTGAGTGGAGGGGACCACGGGGTTTGGTGTTTGTGTTGCTCGCTTCAGGGCTGAAAGGAGGTTCCCAACCCTGTCATTTCATTTATGGATAATGACACCCAGCATTTAGGACCGGACGTTTTTTAACGCATCCTGTGCTGAAAAGATGAAGGCTATTAATTTAATGAGACTTATACCTCGCATAAATCCTGTAAGGACAAGCATGATGAAAACGAGCTGCTTCCAAGTGACCAGACATACCAGTGCCTTGCCACAGCAAGCCAGCCCTATCGGAGGCAAAACACGTGGAATGGCAGCTACCCGGACTAGCTGGGAAGAAACCCACAGCAGACTGAGGCGTGGGGATTTCCTTTAATCACCCCAAGGATTAAGTGGTGACTGAGACCTCTCAGTCCTTGAGGCTGCACCACGGCAGACCTTCCCCTTCCTTCGGGGAGGATTTCTGCCCTGGTCCTGCCAACAAACCCCATACTGCAAAAGTACTCAGGACTGACCCAAACCCCAGGGGTTTCAGGTCAGAGGGAGGGGGCGGCTCTGGGTGAGAGCGGGGAGCTGGGGGTGCCGAGCCCCGATGCTGAGCCCAGGGCCGCCCCTTCCTGCCAGCCCCAGCCCCGCAGGTGCCTCCCCATCCCCTTCTCTTCCCCCTCGCAGCATGACCACAAACCTGGATTTACTGCAGCTCGGGAAGGGGGCTCTTGTCCCGTCACTCCCTCAGAGCAGGGCTTCCCCTCATCCTAGCCTTGACTGACATTGGATCCGTTTCAGACCATAAAGAACAAGTGAAACCTATGAACCTCAAGCCTCAGGGCCAGATTTATAGGCAGAAAGAGAATCCTGTGATCTTTTTCCACGTATTTGTCGTTACAGGTGAAACAGGCCTCTTACTCTCAAATCTGGAGACGTTTTTATTGTTCGCCTTTCCTTGCATGTCCTCGGGCGCGCGGAGCGACAGCAGGGGTAAGCCGGGCCTGGGAGCCGGCGCAAAGCAGCGCTTGTTCCGAAAGCTTTCTGCTCCTCGGCTTCCCACAGTACAGACAGGCAGCCGCATCCTCACCAGTATGAATCCCTCTGGTGCTAGCAGCTGAAGAGCTGGATCAGCTCTCTAGCTTTACAAAGCTTTTCAGAGAAACACAGTTTGAAAAGTTTCCCTCAAATGAGAAATAGTACTGAGACACAGACAGATAATAAATCCCAGCATGGCCGGGACTGGCAGGGCCCTCGGGAGCTCCCCCAGTGCCACCCCCCTGCCCAAGCAGGCTCACCCAGAGCAGGGGGCACAGGACGGCGGCCAGGCGGGGGTTGAATATCTCCAGAGAAGGAGACTCCACAGCCCCCCTGGGCAGCCTGGGCCAGGGCTCGGGCACCCTCACAGTCAAGAAGTTCTTCCTCCCGTTCAACTGGAACCTCTTCTGCTTCAGTTTGTGCCCATTGTCCCTTGTCCTGGCGCTGGGCACCACTGGGAAGAGTCTGGCTGCGTCCTCATGACCCCCACCCTCGAGATATTTGTATGTGTTGATGAGATCCCCTCTCAGCCTTCTCTGCTCCAAGCTGAACAAGCCCAGCTCCCTCAACCTTTCCTCGTAGGGGAGATGCTCCAGTCCCCCCATCCTCCTCATTGACCTCCTCTGGACTCTTTCCAGTAGCTCCTCATCCTTCTTGAACCAGGGAGCCCAGAACTGAACACAGTACTCCAGGTGCAAAATCTTCTAGAAAAAGTCACAAATTCAACAGCTCCTACCCATTACAGTGCTTTCCTTGATTTTAAGTGGATTTCAAGTTGGACGAGGCACATGGTGAAGGTGTCCTTGCTCCTTGCTAAGCTATTCCCTTTGATTAATTACCTTTACTACTCCTGAATCTGAGGAAATGTCATTGTTTTCTGACTACTACTTCCAGAAATTGGACTTCGCCAACTACTAAGCAAGACACTTTTTTCATATATAACACAGATTCATGCTTCCTAGCCAAACAGCTCCCACGGCCACAATTTACTGACAGTAACTCATCTAAAACACAATGGCGCAGACAAGCCCTTTATACTTTGCACCGAAAAGGATTAAAGATGCTCAAATACGCGGCTACATCTCTGCTCAGGGGTAGGAATTGCTTGAGCCACATGTGATGGCAGATGGCTGTTTCACAGCTGAATATTTACTGTGTCCACATTCTCCCTTTGAAGGTACTTGTGTGATTAATTTGCTTTTTATCCAACTGTTAAACAAATTAAAGTTATTATGTGTTATGGAAGAACAGGGTTCATTCCATTTCAAGCCTTCTGAAAACAAATATCATAAGGGTAGAGATGTGGGAGTGAGTTTCCTTGACTACTTGGTGTTCTTTTAACCTTTCTGATCTGACATGATCAAGCTAAAAGAATTAATTACTTTCACAAGAGTATTTGTTGTTTGCAAGACACAAATCTCTGCTTAGAGCTGTGAAAGATTTTGAAACTAGAGTTCTATTGAAGGGGAAAATCAAAACAAAATCATCTTTAGAAAGGGGGCGGGAGAGAGTAAATTGAGAAAGTTCCATGAAAAACAGAAGTAACCCCTCCGTGGATCTTCCCCTCCGCCAAGAGCTAGTTCTGTTCTGAGTGACACCTCTAGGGGTGGCAGTATTGCCTCTGTTGAAATACATGGAAAAATCCCAATCACCACCAACTGCGGTGGGACTTGATCCTGGGAAGCTTCCTTAGCCTCAGCTAAATGAGGAGTCTGGTCTGGATCCTGCTCGGCCAATAGCACTTTTGCCTTCAATTCCTGCGCGGCTCAGGACAGGCTCCTGCTTTAGACGCTTTCATTGCCATTTTCCCTGCTGTGGCCTCCTGAGAATTTTTCACCTTGAGACCATGCAGAATGTGAGCACATTCAAAGATACGTTTGGTTTTGGTTTGGTTTTTTTTTTGAAGGAGCAAAGTAGTCTTTTTAAAACAGGGAAAAGAAAACAAAAAAAAAGAAAAAAATCGTTCTTCTTGCTAAAGAACATCGCCCTGCTCCACCGGGCACAGGAGAGAGCTGAGCTGGCTTTACCCATTTGTCCAAAGTGCTTGGAGATCCTCTGGTGGCTCTCTACGAGATACCAAGCGTTATTACTGCATTATTTTGCTCTGCTTCGCTACGCAGACTTTCTAACAGGATTCCCAGGGAGCTCCCACAGGGTGCAGAAAGGTAACTTGGAGCTGCCTGAGAGCCTGGCATTAACCTCTCCAAACAGGCTTTGCTTTATGCACAGGGCAGGGGTTTATTAATTGGTTGAGCGAATCAGCCAGCGCACAGAGGTATTACAAATACAATTGCTTATCTCTTCACATTCACTCCGGACATCTAAGTGCCTGAACTTCTATGCTTTTACCTCCAGCAGCTTAAAAGGGGATGAGTGCCTGCATTGCTGGGCTTGTTCCTCTCCCTGAAGCCGGCAAGCCACGTCATGCCAGAACATGGAGCTCCTCTTAGATATCAAAACTTTCAGACAGTCGAGTTCCTAAAGCAAACACCACCAAGGAGCATGATGGCCTACACACCTTTAGGGCACTTACATTACAGACATCAGTGCATGTCAGAAAGGTTTAAGATGGGATAAAATAAACAAGTATAGAGTTATTGTCCTTAATTATCCTATGGATAATTTTCCATTCCCCGTGGCTTTTTTTTTTTTTGGTTAAAAAACCACAGAACCAGAAAAACATGAACTATCAGTAAGTCTGCAATCACAGGGAGAGCCAGTGCAGTTGGACAAAACCATCACAGCAAGCCTCGCGTCAGAGCCAAGCGGGGCTCGCACAGAGACCAGATACCTCAAACGCCTGCAGACCTCGCCAGGGCAAACCAGGCCAGTCCTGGAGAGCACAGGAAAAGAACCCATTTCAGAGCCTGACCTGGGGACGCTGCCTTCCGCAGACATTACTGCCACCTCCCTCCAGCAGTCACTTATGGATCTGTAAGTCCAGCCATCCCTGATGGGCACCCGGGTACGGTACCAGCCTCTGCAGCAGGCCCTGCAGAGCACAAATACTGCCTACAACAATTCCAAGAGTATCAGCCAGGTCTCCCAACACACCCAGACAGTGACAATCAAGGGTATTCCTGCTCCTAGAAAACGGGAACATTTAATTGCCACCAACGTCCCCGTTCTGCACAAGCACCACCAGAACACTCTTTTTCTTTCTGGGCTTTTCAAGGAGGCATCCGTGGGTGCTGTACACAAGCGCTATCTTGTCACCTCACCATTCTTCTCTCTCCTCAGTTCCATTCCATTATTTCATTTCCATGCCTAATACAATATATAGGATAAGGAGAACATAATGACAGTTCAAAAAATACTGTACGTTTTAATTGCTAAATAAACCTCACAAAGCCATCGCCTCCTATCACCACCGCTGCAAATGCTGGCTGTACAAAGAAGTTGGATAGCTGCACCTGAAGCTTGAATAAATCCATTCAAAACAATTCAACATTTGTTTGGATCATTCATTCTGAGCAGAGCCTTTAATCACTGTACAACTTTCTCTTTATTATTGATTAATGTGTGCCAGGTATGCGCAAAATAAATATCCTGCAGGACTTGGATTTATCCATTGGATACAATTAAAAAAACCCCAACAAATATGAATTGTTCCACTGTTCAATTCAAATTTCTGGAAACATTAATGAGTGAGAATGCTTTCACAATTTGGGGTTACTTTCTGATGAGTCTCACAGTGGCTTTGCCCGCTTGCCGCACACTCAGAGACACAATGCGCACGGAAAAGGGTACCATAAGTTTTTACATGATATAGTATTGTTATAATTAAATAGAATCCTGGCAAATTTTGCATCTCTATGGCTCTTTGACACGTGTCAGCGTATGCATCCCGCTCTCAGAATATGTACCAGATGCTGGCGTCCTGCCTTGGTCAAACATGCAGGACACAGCAAAGGGCAGGAAAGGAGAATCAGCCGAACACAGGTTTGTCCCGAGAGACAAAAATCAGAGGATTTGTGTATCAGATCTTTTTCTTTCTAAGAGCACAACGTGCCACCTAGACGTACAATAAATTGGGTGAAACAGTTCACAAGTGCTCCCATGTCGTGGTTTAACCCGGCTGGCAACTCAGCACCACGCAGCCGCTCGCTCAGTCCCCCCCTCCCTCAGTGGGATGGGGGAGAGAATCGGGAAGAAAATAAAAGGTCAGAGCCGTGGGCTGAGATAGAGACAGTTTAATAAGAGAAAATAATAATAATAGTAATAATGAGAATGATAACAGAATATACAAACGAATGATGCACAATGCAATTGCTCACCACCCGCCAACCGATGCCCAGCCTGTCCCGAGCAGCGATCAGTCCCCGAGCCGTGATCAGTCTCCCCGCGACCAACTGACCAACTAACCCCCCCAAGCATGACGTTCTATGGTCTGGAATAGCTCTTTGGTCAGTTTGGGTCAGCTGTCCTAGCTGTGCTGTACTCCCAGCTTGTTCTGCACCTGGCCGAGCAGGAGAAGCTCAAAAAGTCCTTGAGTAGTCTGAGCACTACTGGGCAACAACTAAAAACATCAGTGTGTTATCAACATTCTTCTGGTACTAAATCCAAAACACAGCACTATGCTAGCTGCTGTGAAGAAAATTAACTCTATCCCAGCTGAAACCAGGACATCCCAGTTACGAGTCAGATTTGCCTTATCAAGGTGGCCTCAGATACTCTCTGAAGCAATCATCATCTGTCTTTGCTATAAACAGAGAAGTTTTGAACCTGGCAGTAACTCTCTCTCCAGGTAATGGAGATCAATATTTGGCCACTTTGTTTCAAGGATCTGAACTGTTTGGCTGTACATGGATTTTTCTCAAAGGAAATTTGTCAAAAAAAACGTATTTCGGAAAGATTTATTCGGTAACAGCCTAGTACCTATTGAGAATTAAATAGGAAGCTTCTATACTTCGGGATTTGCAACAGATTCTTCTTGTGAACGCACAGCCCTGTTATCAAGAGCTCGTGGTACAGGTCCTGCACGTCCAGGATGGCACATCTGGCCACATGCTGCCTCTGGATCTACGCCTTTACCGGGCAGCTATACCAGAACCATCAATAAACCCCCAAAGGCTCCCACACCGTACTTCAACAACGGCCAGGCGTCATCCCAGACACCCCCTCCAAAGCTCTCACCAGTGTACCTGGAATACTTGTGGCACCTCTCATCTTTGACACTATGTCACGATACCTGGTGACAGCTGAACAGTTCTTCTCAGGACAAGAGGCTTTAACTTGTAAAACAGACACAGCTTTCAGTCTACAGCAAAATATTATCATAAATGCTAACAGCCTGAAACCTGACATCGAAGTGACGGTGTTCAAGGTGTGTTCTGGTGACTTAACCACGACAGCGGCGCTGAAGGCGAATACATGGATTTCCTTACATTGTTTTAGCAGCAACTGATGCCGTCAGGTGAATAACATGGAAACTTTCTTTGGGAGAGGAATATTCAAAAAGCAGTAGGCACAAGGCACACCACCACGGGCAGGAGGTTATACCGCAGGATTCCACTTGAACGAGTCAAGCGAGAGAGCACCCAGCTCAAGAACAAGGAAAAGAAACGCTGCCTAATGAAAGATGCTTTTCTGCCCGATTTCATCATCACCGACATTTCGGGCTGCTGGTCAATGTTCTGCACTTGAAAACAAAGCAGTGTTTTAAGAAATATTGACATCTGGTTCTGGAATGGTTCATGCAGAGATTTCTTTGAAATTTAAGCAGAGTTTCCCAAAACGCATACAGGTGTGAGGAGCCCAATTCAGGATTAACTGTTCCTCAGAAACCTTAGCAATGATATGAAATCTGAAGCTCCTCTTGAACTTTTCTACTAATTCAGTAATTACTGCTGTGCCTGAAATTGGCCTCTTTCCTGTAATTACTCAGCATGTATTTTCAATCAAAGAGGTGAACACCTGAATTTAGATTCCAATTAACACCCAAGGTGGACTTTTTGTTTAAAGCTTAACGAATCAGGGACTTTTCCCAGCATAATATTTCACTAGCCCACATAGGCAAACACACAGTAGCTGCTCTGGATGCCCGAGTATCTTCAGCAGAACACAGTCAAGCCATGACCAACTCATCAGACCTGGGGGATATTAGGATTACGCATGTCAGCTGGGGTCAAGCAGCTTGCCTAGGAGGACACAGGCTCATCTCTTGCTTGCTCCCCGGCTACAGCGGAGGCTTTCCACTGATGCAACTCGGCATGCACAGAGACGGCACTCCGAGGTTCAGCACCGAGAATTGTGCCTAGAGAGTTTTACACACTCGTGCAACTGGAAGCAACACTTCTTTAAAGTCTGGCTTCAAGGTTAGGTGCAGGTGTGCAATCCTCCCTAAAAAAGGCAGGAAGCACGTTGGTGGTTAAAAACCACCCGCTCCAGAAGGAGCGTCCCGATGGAGACGGACAGGGGCAGGGACAAAGGGCAGGTGAAGGGAACAGGGTTAGGTCAGACATGGGATATTAAAAAAACTGAACAAATGATTAGCTCTTAGGATAAAAGAGTGTAATAATATACAGAGAATTGCTCTCTTCCAACTGTCATTCTAAGTGACACCCTATGACCCCAGTTCTTTCCCTAAAGCATCTCCGTGATGAATTCTAGACAGTTAATCTCGGAACATTTAAGGAAGCAAAGCCAGCAGGCATTTTGCTTGAGGAGGGACAGAATTAACAACTGAAGATGGCCAAATTGCCCCTGTGCTCTCTGCAGAACGATATCGTTGCAAGAGCCTGGTTGCAAAGACACGTCGTTGTGCGGCATGAGGCTTTTCACCGTAGCAAAAAAATTTCCACCTTGCTTGTAAGGCAACCTTTGGCTCAGGAAACCTCTGAGTGCAAAACTGCTGAAGCCGAAAGAATTTCTGGAGCAGCAGTGCCGTATGCTTGCATCGTTCGACGCACCTCCCCAAGCACCTTCCCTTCACCACTGCTGGATACAGGACACGCGTCCCAATAGACCTTTGCTCTAACCTGCTATGGCCTTTTTTATCTTCTCATATGTCCTCTGTTGGGTTTTTTTATTATTTTCCTTTAAAAAGTATGTTCGTTTCCATGGAAACAATTATGCCACTGACACGTGTGAGTTTAGTAATGTCCTCAGGAAACATTTACAGTCAGTTCACAAAGGGCAAGATGTCTTTATGGATACAGGTGTTTAAGCAAAGGTACTGTTAAGGCAACAAAAATAAGCTCACAGGCTTTCCAAAGTGATAGGTAATGACCATATTTCCATCACAGTCCCTTATTTGAGGCTCTACATCAAAATGTTTCCCCTTTTGAAAATTTGGCCCCAGCTGTGAGTGCTGAGCCTCTGAAAAGAGGATGCAGAATGCTCTCAAGCGTATGAGTTGTTATGGGAAACCTTGTCATACACAATAAGCTCCTGGTTACAACTGAGCTCCTGTACCGGCGCTATTTCAGAGGCCTCGGTGTAAATCCAATTCTCTTACAATCCAGTGCTAGGAGAATTACTGTACAGCAGGAGCTAATGGGGGGGAACACGACGTTCTGTGGTTATTCCTTTAACCACAGAGAACAAACCACAAGACAATGTAATATTATACTCACTGTTCAGCAGCCCACATTTAGACAAAAATAAAATCTTATTATGGTATTAAAATATTTCCACTTTTAACCCAGTAATCAAGATAGGGCTTTTCAGATAAACAGGAGCCCCGAGAGTCAGCCTGTGAATGCACCTTCCTTGGATGAAAAGGGAAGGATGCAAAGGACCTTTCTTCCTCGTTTAGCCCTCATGGCAGCTGCAAGAGCATCTCTGTACGCTGGTTTGTGGACGTGCACAGCCCGCACAGGGGTGTGGGGTGGCGGGGAGAGGGCTGCCGCTCTGCGGAGCGCCAGGCAGAAGGAAGGGCAAGGCCACGCCGAGCTTCACCCAGGGCACGTGTGAGCTGCGCTGCCCTGTGCCGCGCGCTACCGCAGCCGAAGCGTAGGGTGAAGGGTGGCTTCAAAGGCTTACGGCAGGGCGAAGCCGAAATCCTGATCTCAAGGCGCGGGGCCCAGCGCTCAGCCACCCTCTCCCTCCCGTAGTCCTCGAGAGCCCTGCGAAGCAGATGCGCAACCCAACCCACACGCCAAAGCAGACTGGTGGATAGCTTGCTGGCTGGGGGAGCCCTAAAGGAGGTCAGGATTTTTAGCAGCATTTTGAAAAGGTACAGAGAGAATTAGTGTGGGAGACCAAGGTAGGCAAGCGTTCCAGACAGCTGATGCGGTGGCAGTAGGAGATCCAATTTAAATTCACTTTAGCATTAATTGTCAGAAAAGGATGAGATCAGTTTATGAACTAGGAGCACTGTGCAGTCAAAAGTTACAAGCCCGAGCCATTGCCACAAAGCAGCTGAAAGGCTTTTCTTTTGAAAAGATTAAACTTCAAAGAATCACAGAATAAGATACACAAGAAGTGGCATGTGCTTCTGCTTGATAATGTTTGATTTCCAGCCACCCCCTCCCCAGCTCTATCGCACTGTAAATTCCCAACACTGAAGTTGCAGCTAAGTAGCTGTTTTATGAGATAAATGACTTGGAGTATGAAAGACTTTGACCAAAAAAATAGGGCTGCATAAAATGGATTGAAAGAAGTGTGAATAGCAGAAAACACGAACCAGTGTAGGCCAAGGTTTTGCGCACTTCTTGACCAAAGCAAGTGAATGCAAAGTAAGATCAACGTGTGCCCGACAGGTTAACCCGGCGGGATGGCATTTGCCTCGCAGGCAACAGACGATGCAGCATCCGAGTCGGGCTGCGGGGGACCGCTCCCGCGGCGGGAGCGAGGGTCTGAATTCTCACCAAAACCAAAGTGGGTCACCAAAGCGCGTTTTGTAACCGGGGCTTAAGCGCTCAGGGATCAGCAGAACCCTGTGCGTGTTGTTCCCCAACGCAGAGGAAGGGAAACTGAGGTTGAGCCGCCGGCGGCAGAACGGCAGGGGAGAAGGCAGTGGGAATATTCCCTCCCGAGGCACGAGAGGCCTCGCTAGGGCTGGGACTTGCTTTTGTTTACACACATTTCTTTGACAGTAAGAGCAATTCTCTGCCCAACTCAGTGGGCTGTGGGGCCAAAGGAAAGAAAACCACACAAGGACTTCAGTCTGTTTGGAAACTGGGGCAGGCCTTTCCCAAGACATGGCCAGTTTAAGAACTGAAAGTGTATTTCCCCTTCTGTTTGTCCATATCTAATGAACTAAAGGATTTCTGTGCCTTAACTGTCTGAAAAGAGGGACAGAGCTTCAAGGGAGCTGGAAATAGGACAGGGAGCTGGAGGAGGAATTATATCCCCATTTAGGATAACTGCCACTAATAACCTCACCACCATCAAGCCATACATTTGTGTGATAGGAGTCGGCACACACTTACATACCAGGGAACCTTGAAAATGTGTTGGGGTTTTTTGTTTTGTTCAATCTGAATGCTCCTGGAGTTTCCGGTTTGGGAGGATTTTTTTTTACTGTGCATCAAGAGGCAGTAATGTTTCCAAACACAGCAAATGAGCCCAAAATCCTGACATTATTTAAGTCGTGCAAAACAATTAGAGAGCAAAACACCACTGATTAGAGAGGGAGGAAAAAATTAAAACACCAACATCCTTGTGCTTGTCGCTAAGATCAGCTACAGCATCCCAATGGGGGTCAACAGTGCCGCAAGCCTGCAGTCCCTCATGGACCAAGACGGAGCCAGCTGAGCAATCCTTTCTCCTTCAACAAGTCCGTGCCTTGGGAACGATGAAATTCCCACAACAGCAGCCAAGGAATAACCACGCACCAGGTATTTTGGCAACCAAGTCATAGCATGGAACATCTCTCCTGAAGAGGCAAAGTCAGTTTTGAGTCTGTTGCGAAATTCCTCTGAACACGGCTTTTCCCTGAGCAACAAGTACATTCATTTAAAAATTAATAGCAACAATTTGCTCAGTAAATTTCGGGCCAGGGAGGGAGAGCACTACCTATACAGCGGGAGTGAGCTGCTCATTTTATTTTTTGCGCAGGATTCATCTGCCACAATCCCTGAGTGTATGGCATAAAGCCCTGAGTAAGCAAATGACTTCAAATTATCCAGTGGCAATTATGAACGAGAGAATGCACGCTGGAGGTGGGATGAAAGAAAATTAAGAGAGATTAATGTGAAATATAAGGTTATAATTAGACATAGGTATCTGTTTTCTACCTGCTTTTGCCCATGGGGAAGTTGGAAAAATAAATACTTTTATTTAATAAAACTCTCAACGCCAACAGAAAATCAAGGCAACTTTTTAAAAGCTATGACAACATATGCCAGACAGGCTGTGTTGCAATGGGTTTGCATTTCGACACAGAGCGGGCTGCAAGAGAGCACAGCCTGCTATAGCATGTTTTGGCAGTACCGGGGGAAAAAAAAAAATAAAAATCAAAAAAATTTATACCAACGGGAAACAAAATAAACAACGTAACGCCGCCTTACTAGACAATCTGCAGAAGCTCCCGTGCACAAAGGAACAGAGGGTTCTAAGAGATGATCCAAGTATTTTAACACCAGGGGAAAAAAAAAAATAAAAAGGGAAAAAAAGGCAAAAGCCAAGCAGATTCTTCCTGTAAGGCAGTGCCAGCCAAACACCGCTCCTCTGCTCCGCCAGAGGTGGCTGAGCGGCTCCTTCCTCACCCGGGCAGCCAGCGGGAAGCTGGGAAGCAGAAGTCGGGCATCACCCCTGAAGGCAGGCCTAAACGCCAGAACAGAACTCACTCAGGTAGGCGAGACTGAACACGGAGCTCCCAAACGGTGCCGTTACCCCTGGCTTTGCTTGCGGTGCCACCACCTACAGCAGCTCGGGCAACCTCCGGGCCCCCGCCGACAGATGCGGTGGTCTTAAGCTCACCTCTCACAGCTGTGTTTCATTCCCCTGAAAATTCCAATCCCTATTCTCTAGAACACATTCCTCTACCTCTAAATGTATACTTTGTGCAACTGGGAAGAAGCTGGTGGAATTTCTTTGCGAGTGAGAACTGAGCTTTTTTTTTTTTTTTTTTACTATTCAGATACACGTATAAAACTTTCCTCAATCACAATTCCCATGGGCATCACCCAGCCCTGAGCTCTGTTTGCAGGTACAACAGATCTCAAAAGACCCTAAAGCAAATTCCCTTTGTAAATCTCCCAGCAATCTAGGATGAGACTCTACAGAGCAAACTCTCCAAGAGTAAAACATCAATTCACATGAGCCAGATCGAGACTTGATGCTGGACCACCAAATGCAACAGGGGCTTGGTGTTTATGTCTGGAACTGCAGGACAAAATTAATTCCTTGGTGCTGGCTGGGATCACACAACCCTGCTAGATCTGGACATGCACTGGGCTCTGTGCTTCAGTCCCACCCCATCACACATTCCAGGGCACATCACATTTCTGTTTATTTCTGCAGGCTGTGGCACTTGCTGTTCCCGGTACCCTGGGCACGGATCGCCTGCTGCCTCTTGGGAAGAGTGGAAGTTTATCGCCCACCTGCAGAAGGTTTCTCTTTCTGCCCCTAAACATCAGCACCAACTCCGAAGGCTCAGGCGTCCATTCAGCCCAAAAAAATGGACACTGTGTTCATGTGTCCAAGAATACAACAGAGCGGTCGCACACAGGCATCAGCCCTGCTTAGAACAGCACAAGACATCTACAACATCTGTTTTCCCGCGCTGGTCCCCTCTCTTCAAAACCATTTTCTGCAACCTGATCAAAGTCCCCGGGAGATTTCTGGTCTTTGTGCACCCTTCACTTGTCTTTTGCCAAACCAGAGACGCGTGCACATTTCCGCACATGTTCACCTCTTTGCTCCACCTCTCTGCCCGCCCATTTCTCCCTGAATAACCTTAGCTGGTCCAACAGTTGGAAACAACATTATAAGCTATGAGCGCCCAAGCTTTCCACATTTAAGGAAGGTGTTCACCCCCCCTCCAACAGAAAAACCAGCCTGAGAGGTTTCAGCTCCACGCTAATTCCTTCCTGCCCTTTCCGCCGACTCCACCAACAGAAATATTTGTGGGGCCGCAGCGCTTGCCCCCACGGCGCAGCCCCGAGCGGTTGCAACGCGCTCGCTTCTAGGTGTCGGCAAGTGGGCAGAAGTGGCAGGGACGGAACTCCCTAGGAGAGTGGTGCCACCAAAGACACAACAAGGCTTTCGCTGGGCCGTGAGATGAGTAAGAACGTCAGGATCCGGCCAGCTGTCAGGGCTCTAAGCGTAGCGAGGCTCTCCCTAATGGCACTATTGCTGAGAAATAAACAATTGTCTGTCACTCACTGCTGCGTGCACGTCCTCGCATCTCTCCAAAACACTGAAAAACAGCATCTTACAAACAAGGAAAATGAGTTATTAAGCAATTGGAAAATGATTATACAATTATGTTCTGTTCGGGTACCATTAGTCACAAGGAAGATGGAATACATCCAAGCTTTAAAAGTGAATTACTCATACAAAATTATGTCTGCTGAGAGTCACTTCTCCTGTAGGGTTCAATATCTACGGTGCAAGATGTGCAGAGGAGAAGAGTAAGAAGCATTACGATAAAGCACAAGCGCAGGAGCCAGGTTTGGGTTCTGGTCCAGCCAGCAGTGCTGAGCAAGCCTCAGCTAGCATTAGGCCTGAGCTGGTGCAAATGGGCACCAGCAGACCGAGCCTAGCAAAGCTAAGCAGACCAGCGGCAACGCAGAAACCGGCTCCCGCCTCCTGCTAGAGGAGGTGTGCAAGAACCCAAGGCCAGGCAGCTGTGTGGCTTACAGGTTCCGAACCCAGCCATCACGCCATGCTAATGGCACGTCCCACGTACAGGGAAGGTACGTTCACTTGAACCCAAAGCTGAGCTCTCGTCCCTCATCTGCCAGGACTGCTCCTGGCGGGCCGCTTTCACGCCAAGCTCGAGCCTCCATGCACTCCACGTCCTTAAGCAAAAGGAGGGGTGGCCTTGACTACACTCACAGGTCTCGGGGGGCTTCTTTTGGTCCCTCCATCCTATAGCAGACTTTTTTATATTTATTTTTTAAATGCAGTTTCAATTCCAGTTTAAGTTCTCTGGTTATCGTTGCTGCTTGAACACGCTTCAAGTTCATTCTTGTGTCAGCGTTAAACATTTCACACAGGTGTGGCCTCGGCAGAGCCGGTAATAATTACGCACTTTCCCTGACCTTTTGCCCAACCTTCCTGTAAATTGGCACACTATATCCCCCCTTTCCCCTCAAAAAAAAAAAAAAAGTAGTTTTGTAATATAATACTCAGCCTTAAACTGTGTTGGGGCTGCTGTGCTGGTCCATTGTGCCTCTCGGAATGCTTTTTACTGCTGCTTTAATGTAGTAAATGAAAGGGTGTGATACAGGACAGGTAACAGAGGAGATTCCAGATTGTGTCTTCTTGTCATTAGTTGAAATCAAGTGCTAGAACAACAAACAGCCTCTGTTCTCTGCCCCCCCAAAAAAAAAAAAAAATCAGGAAGTTTGTTCCGTTGTAGGTAGCATAGGAATGGACAGGGTTAATAACCAAACCCAAGCCCCTACAGCTGCTCCAGTACAAGTCTGATCACTGTGCCTACCCAGAGCTTACTCTGATTTCATTCCTTCACTTCACCAAGCAAGCATCACCTTACAGCAAGTACCCTCTGTCCTCAGCTGCTGTCCTGTTTTATTTCACTAACCACTTTGGGACGTGGATTCCACCTCAGGACTCTCATGCTTGTAATACTATGCCAGGGCATCCCTGCTAGTTACAGGGGAGCCGAGGTTCAAACCTTGAGCCTAAGCTCCCCCGGCTGCTGAAGACGGATGAGGTCTGGATGCGCCGTGGTACTCGGCGAGCCCGCACGCTGGAAGCACACGGAGAAGGGCTCTGGCACGGCTGAGGCACGGGCTGTGCCGGGGTGGAAATCCGTCTCCCTGCCCAGACAAACTGCTGCTGGAGCAGGCTCAGCCGCAGCCCCGGGCGCATCCCTGAGCTTGCTGAGCCAGTCCCTCCCGGCTCCGGTGCCAGCGCAGTTGCGTGGCTGGGCGCAGCCAGCACGCCTCCCTACCGCTCCCACCGCGGACTCCCAGCGGCAGGGGAGCACTGGCCCAGCGCACTCCAACTTGTTCCCAAGAAGGATGGCAATGAAACCTGTAGCCGGGACCTCGATAACGGTAGCAAAGTTACACAAATAGCTTCTTGCTCCTCACCTAACTTTCTGATACATCCTCACAGGAATCATAGAATCACTTTGGTTGGAAAAGACCTTTGAGATCATCGAGTCCAACCTTTGACCTAACCCTGACATCCCACCACTAACCCCTGTCCCTAAGCACCTCATCCATCCTTCTTTTAAATACCTCCAGGGATGAGGTACTAAACGCACAAGCATTTAGTAAACAGTATTCCCTGCATAAAGATCGTACAATACAAGTATTTGACGGATTTAAGCTCAAGGCTTGCTTTTATGAGCTGCAGGCTCTGGGCCAGTACAAATGCCCAGAGCCCCATCAGAGCTCCAGCCAGCCCGCGCCTGCCCAGCATATCAATCGCTGCCCAGCACCAAGCCGCAGAAAAGTGCCATGAACTTCCCTGGCGCTCTGCCAAATGCCATCAGCTGAGCGACCGTCCTGATGAGCGCAGTGTTCTCGGCCATGATTCACCCTCCTCAACATCGCCATTACTCAGAATATTTTCAGAAGCGGCTTTACCGCGGCTTAGGAGCTCTTCGATAAACACGCGTGCAGAGAAGCTGTCTTGGGGCAGGGAGGTAAATGGAGGGGGCCCCCTGCAAAGTTAGAACTGAAGTGCGGCAAAACAATTCTGCAAGCTGTTTTACACCTTATGTAATCTCTCCCCACCGAACCTTCAGGAGTTCACATTAAACACCATAAATCAGACCACCTGGGGCTCCCCTATGATTATTGCAGCCAAATGCTGCAAGCTCCAGTAGAAGAAACATTCCCTTTTATTGTAAGAAAGTAATAGAACATAGCCCGAGTCTGGCAGGAAAATGCACAGATCAAAAGCAGGCCTTGCACAAAATCTGCTTCTGATGTGCTCGTTCGCTCGGGGTGTGCGTGCCGAGCCGGCAGTCAGCAGCGCGTTGTCCTCACTGATTACCGGCGCTCTGCCAGCAAGGTGAGCAGTATGTGGAACAGCCAATTCTC
>NW_009259122.1:0-5018 GCF_000687185.1 Egretta garzetta | reverse complement strand
TGTATTCCCAAGCCCTGTTTTCATTACCAAGGAAAGGTATCAACTGCCGACTACCAGAGATGGCAAACACAAATGTGCAAAACCTCAGGATGTCTATCCAAGAAAAGTGATGGAAAGGGGAAAAAAAAAAAGTAGGCGTCTTTTCCCAGTAACGTAACAGTAACTTCCTTTGCTTCTGTCTTCGTCCTAAACCTGACTGTGGTCACTGACGGGGGGAATAGCTCTTGTGAGAGTTTCTCCTAGGACAAGCGTAACAAACAGTTTCCCTCAAACAGCTCCTTTGGCACCTGCATCGCCCAGAAAGTCAGAGGAGACTGGATGTGTCCCTACAAAGCCTTTGGTGACCCATCTGATGAGGAACACGTCATAACCACCAGTTGACTGGAAGGAGAATGGCGATGAATGGTGTTGAAGAGCCTCTCTGGTGGCCTTCCAGATTTTGGGCACAACTAACACGTTCCTGTGGAAGGGTCCCGCCTTGCCATCAGACGGCTGCGGCTCTTGCCTTCTGCAGCAAGCCCCTCTCTGACTGCAGCGATAACGTCTCCCTTCTCCCACACCGCGTCCCAGCCCTGTGGTAAGTCAAGGGGTCAATCTTCTGCTTGGGCTTAATTTAGTATTTTGTTTGTGGGCTTGAACAGCATACACAAAATAGGGCAGAATACATGCAGGGGTTCAGGGAGAGGAGTTTACTGAGGGAAAGAAGATGAGAGGTGTTTGCTAGATAAGGGATGGGGGAAACCAAACATTGTTTCAGCCCAGGAGGGCCACAGAAACAAACTGGTACGTGCTATTGTCTGAAGGGAAGTGCTTCCTAACATTCCTGACATATCGCCACCTTCTGATGTTGGTTTTGGTCTGTGGGAGCTTTATATACGTATATATATATATATACACACACCCCAGCACAGAACACAAGCTGGCAGCAATAAAGGTGTTATTTCACTCCAAGATAATCATTTTTAAACTTTGGTCTTCTCCTAAGGAGCTGACAGCTCGGTGGGACGAGTCATATCCGATGGCCAAGAAAAATAAATCAACAGGCAGGAGTCTCCCTCTATTGCGGCTCATTTACAGCAGTCGGGTAGCAGCAAAGGAGAAGCAAACCTGCAGAAAGCACCCTAAGCCGGGGGATTTTTCCAGGCAGCGCCACAGCTGGCAGAGTCACCTCCTGCTGCATCTGGCAGGTAGGAAGCAGGTCTGGAAGCCTACCAAGGGGAAAAGGTTACGGTTCAAGCACGCCATACTCTGCTATACTCACAGCAAAGACTGGATGCCTGGGACTATCACAGAGCAGTAAAATACAAATCAGCCCTAAGGCCATTTTTTTTTTTTTTTCTCCTATTTACAGCCGGAGCCAGGTAGGCTCTTTCAGAGCTGACTATACTGCAAAGCAACAGGCGACCTCAAGCTACCTTCAGACACCTTCTCCTATTCTCCGGCCAAGAACAGCATGCTCGGAGCAGAAAGTCTGATATCTTAGCTATGCTTCATTAGGAAGCCCACAGGAATTGCTGCCACCCCAGAACGACAAAGGTAGGACTTGAGAATCATCTCAGAATTCAAGCTGTCTTAAAAAAATAAATAAAATCATTTTCTCCCCAAGCAAATTAGTTAGCAGAGAAGACATCCTGCCTTCCAGCCCATCACCTTGTTTGACAGTACCTGTCAAAGATAAAATCTTCCAATGAATTAAAGGAGGGGAAAGGCCAATCCCTCCTAGTTACGGTGCTGTGATTTACATCAGTGTAATTATATCTTCATTACGGTGGGAGACTGACTAGACCTCCAGGGAAACGCTACTGGTACACAAGAATTCTATGTTTATGGAAAGGGGAAAAAAAAAAAGTAGGCGTCTTTTCCCAGTAACGTAACAGTAACTTCCTTTGCTTCTGTCTTCGTCCTAAACCTGACTGTGGTCACTGACGGGGGGAATAGCTCTTGTGAGAGTTTCTCCTAGGACAAGCGTAACAAACAGTTTCCCTCAAACAGCTCCTTTGGCACCTGCATCGCCCAGAAAGTCAGAGGAGACTGGATGTGTCCCTACAAAGCCTTTGGTGACCCATCTGATGAGGAACACGTCATAACCACCAGTTGACTGGAAGGAGAATGGCGATGAATGGTGTTGAAGAGCCTCTCTGGTGGCCTTCCAGATTTTGGGCACAACTAACACGTTCCTGTGGAAGGGTCCCGCCTTGCCATCAGACGGCTGCGGCTCTTGCCTTCTGCAGCAAGCCCCTCTCTGACTGCAGCGATAACGTCTCCCTTCTCCCACACCGCGTCCCAGCCCTGTGGTAAGTCAAGGGGTCAATCTTCTGCTTGGGCTTAATTTAGTATTTTGTTTGTGGGCTTGAACAGCATACACAAATAGGGCAGAATACATGCAGGGGTTCAGGGAGAGGAGTTTACTGAGGGAAAGAAGATGAGAGGTGTTTGCTAGATAAGGGATGGGGGAAACCAAACATTGTTTCAGCCCAGGAGGGCCACAGAAACAAACTGGTACGTGCTATTGTCTGAAGGGAAGTGCTTCCTAACATTCCTGACATATCGCCACCTTCTGATGTTGGTTTTGGTCTGTGGGAGCTTTATATACGTGTATATATATACACACACACACACCCCCCAGCACAGAACACAAGCTGGCAGCAATAAAGGTGTTATTTCACTCCAAGATAATCATTTTTAAACTTTGGTCTTCTCCTAAGGAGCTGACAGCTCGGTGGGACGAGTCATATCCGATGGCCAAGAAAAATAAATCAACAGGCAGGAGTCTCCCTCTATTGCGGCTCATTTACAGCAGTCGGGTAGCAGCAAAGGAGAAGCAAACCTGCAGAAAGCACCCTAAGCCGGGGGATTTTTCCAGGCAGCGCCACAGCTGGCAGAGTCACCTCCTGCTGCATCTGGCAGGTAGGAAGCAGGTCTGGAAGCCTACCAAGGGGAAAAGGTTACGGTTCAAGCACGCCATACTCTGCTATACTCACAGCAAAGACTGGATGCCTGGGACTATCACAGAGCAGTAAAATACAAATCAGCCCTAAGGCCATTTTTTTTTTTTTTTCTCCTATTTACAGCCGGAGCCAGGTAGGCTCTTTCAGAGCTGACTATACTGCAAAGCAACAGGCGACCTCAAGCTACCTTCAGACACCTTCTCCTATTCTCCGGCCAAGAACAGCATGCTCGGAGCAGAAAGTCTGATATCTTAGCTATGCTTCATTAGGAAGCCCACAGGAATTGCTGCCACCCCAGAACGACAAAGGTAGGACTTGAGAATCATCTCAGAATTCAAGCTGTCTTAAAAAAAATAAATAAAATCATTTTCTCCCCAAGCAAATTAGTTAGCAGAGAAGACATCCTGCCTTCCAGCCCATCACCTTGTTTGACAGTACCTGTCAAAGATAAAATCTTCCAATGAATTAAAGGAGGGGAAAGGCCAATCCCTCCTAGTTACGGTGCTGTGATTTACATCAGTGTAATTATATCTTCATTATGGTGGGAGACTGACTAGACCTCCAGGGAAACGCTACTGGTACACAAGAACTTCTATGTTTAATTGCGATAGATCTGCTGCTGTACGTCTACACCTATTAAAGCGCACTGGAACAAACCAAGATGAACAGCACTGGAGTGCTAGGCTATAGTTCAGATTTGTTAAATGTTAAACTAATTGCACCGCATTCTTCCCAGTCTTTAAGTGGTAGTACACTGGAATTGGGTCATGACATTACATTACAAGGGTAATATACAGAGCACCTTTTTTTACTAGTGGTACTCTCTCCCAGACAGATCTGATCTTAATATAAATTCCTAGTGCTCCTTCATTACAGTACTTGCCTACAATTCAAATACTAATATCAGTTCAACCTGGAATTTACTGCAATCACTTTCCTGCTGGAAAGCGCCCTCATTTAATCAATGAAAATGTCCATCCTGAGGGCTGCGCCTTCAAACAGCGACCTCGGCCCCCTCGCCACACAGCAGGCACTCAGCTGCCAGGACACCCAGCACAAGAAGATGGGGTAGAGATGCTGAAGGCACGCGGCCCCGCTCCTCGGGACAGGCACCCAAGGCAGCTCCAGCCTAACGCCCAGCAACCGCACACCTCAGCGGGCAGCCAGAGGACGCAAACGCCCGCAGAGAGCCTCGCGCTCCAACTGCGGCCTAAAGGATTTGTCCCCAAGCTGCCCGAGCTGGATCCCGTCCCCCAAAAGAGAGCCCAAATCATCAGATCCCCCTATGCAGCACTTGACTTCCATAGGACCATGCACATGCTTAACATTGGGAGCATCCTCACCTCCCGTGCGCTTTATAAGGGCTGGCATGTGCGTATGCGTATGGGGAGGGTTTAACTTTAAGGCTGGCCTACCACACACCTTTTCCAGGCTTCCCAGATCCCCGCCCCCCAGGAGCCCCCCCCCGCTCCCAGCTTGGTGGCCATGCAGAAACAGCTCTCATCCACAACAATCCTCACACTCGGTGCTTTATATAACATGATACCCTATGCAAATCGTCACAATAAACATGCAAATGGAGGCAGACAAGTGAAAACTTAAGTTTGCGGTATGTCCCAGAACTTGGAGATAAATACTAAGTTTTCCCTATCTTTTCAGCCTCTCGTTGACCCGTTTGATGTAAGCGGCATGATCCTTAAAGTGTATTTTCTTTTTCTTCAATTGGATTGGCAGTTTACATACATATTTGTAGCATTAGATACTTAATGGGCATATTTTTCGGAAAAACATGATTTAACATGTGTGAGTATCTATTAAGCCTTAATTAACTTCCTGTAAATTAATTCTTAGAAACATCTTACACCCTCACAGTGCAGTGTTTGCCAGTCTCCAGTCCACCAGAAGATGTGACACAAACTAAACCAGGATTAAAATTTAATGCAAAAGACAAAGATCAAGTCCCTTCTAGATTAAAACTTGTACACCACTAGCTCAGCCGAGGCCAGCACGGACACTGCCACACAGGTCTTGCATTTTGCCCAATTTCAGTGGAGCTTCTCTTAGGTGCAA
>NW_009259121.1:189490-232301 GCF_000687185.1 Egretta garzetta | reverse complement strand
GTGTTTTATGGACTTTTACACATACATAGCTGAGCACGAGCATACTCTGCTATAATATGCATCTAAGAAGGTAATTGGAGTAAAATAAGTGATGGAAGGACTTCTATATATGAGAAAGCAGAATAGAAGACCTCTTACTTGTAAAATAGAAGTCATATGCTAAAAAACAGCTAAAAAGCTTAAATTAAGCTGTAACCTCAATGGTTAAATATAATTAAATAAACAAAATAATTTACCAAATGACTCTTAAAGCTTTTTGGAACAGTTTTTAAACAGACTCTTCCCTTTAGCATGTATTGCTTTCTTCTGTCATAATAAACAGTTTCAGCACTCATGCACACAAAATTAAAGATTTCTATGAAACTGATTATTGTACAAAGGTCAATTTTCATTTTAGTTATCAACTTCAAAACTGGCTCTACCTTCAAAGTGAAAAAAAAAAAAATCCCACAATGGAAAATCTGAACATGCATTTTTAATTCAGTTCATCTTTCCCAAGATACAGTTGAATCAGTTGTGCCAAATCCAAGTCTGTTTCATCTGAGTACTACGCTCTAAATCATTTCAGGAGAAATTGCTGACAATGGTGTAATTATTGTCAGGTGTTCCTGCTATAAACAACAGGAGTGAAGTTGCAATCACCTATCTCTACAATTGATAATGACTTGCAAACTGACGAAGAGCAGCTTTGGACCTTTAATGGTCATAGGCTATAGCAGATTGATTTTTTTATTGTTTTCCCTCAAATGAATGGCTAAATGCTATAGTTTTATTTAATGCTAATTGAATAAAAGCTGTTCTTTCAGTATTTCTGCAGGCCATGAGCAGACTGACACTTTTCTTAAAGAGAAACAAGGTAGAGTTTCTGTAAAACTTTGAATCAAGTAAAGCAGAACAGAATCCTTAGATTAACCACGGTGTCTCCTGAATTCATCAAACCATATTTCCTTAAACTTTATGAAAACAAATACTCACGTTCCATTTCCAGATCAGGCAAAACTCACTTTATTTTAAAATCAGGTGTAAAAAATATACTGCTGTACCATTCAAAAAAATATTTTTATTGTAAATGTGTGCCTCAGAGTCAGACAACTTGCTTCATATATAAGCTGATAATACATAAACTGTTACTGATTGTTCTGTAAATACCAGAGAAAATAGGAAAAGAAAAAAGATTTTAAAAAAAAAAGTTATTTGCCCTAAAGTTCCAAATGATTGCAACCTAACCACGAAGAACACTTAGAAATCAGAAAGGTTTATAAATCTTCAGATAGATTAGGTTATTTCCACTAAGAACAGTCAAGGAAAACAATAGTTTTAAGATGTATTTGATGGCTTTGGTAGATGGGATTGTACATTGGGCTTCAAAAAAGGGAACTGGATTTGATGACACAAGAACTTTTTTTCCAGTCCCATTTCTTATGTATGTGAACTGAATTGCCTTTTACAACTAGGAATTGTCATAATAAATCCCCTTACTCTTAAGTAAGCAGAAAAACTCTGCTTGAAAGCTCTGGTTTCCTTTTATACTTTGCACCCTCTACAGACATCCTCAAGGACATTCTTCTGTGTCAGGAAGGAAGCTAAAAGATACCAACACTCCAGAGATTCTTGTCATTCCAGATCAGGGACTGGAATGAAACGGTACCAGCATTTTTTTTCTGGTATCATCAGTTTCTGCAGAGTTTACTATTAATTTTTAATTAGGTTTTGAGAACTGAGATATTTCTTGTGCTGAATTTCTATTATATGACTTTCTTATGTAGATAGACTGAAACTATTACTATAAAAATGATGAGAATTGTACTTCTGCTTTTATGTTGGGTGAATCCTAACGCCTGACAATTTAATGATCAGCTTTTCATACTGTAAGACTTGAATTTCATGAGCACTTTTGCATGCTCGGTGGCGAGCCATACATTTGTAGAACTGACTAAGCTAATTAGTACAATGTATCCACTTATGTGCACAAATGTCTGATAACAGTGTAGTAATGGCCTGCACAGAAGTAGCCTCCCAAAATGTGCATGAATTGCTGATACAACATAAAAAAATCTGAATGACTGAATTAAAATAATTCAACTGTTTATTGTTTTAGTGCTTAAACTATTTCCAGAGTTTGTGATAAATTCTGAGCTTCAACAAAGAATAATAACATTTTAACTGTTTAGGTATTCCTTTCCCCAGACAACATAGAGTGCACACATATCTCATTACAGGTCAGTGACTATCACAAAAAAAAAGTCTATTGCAGAAACATTTTTTCCTCTTAGCTCTTGCTTCCTATGCTCACAGATTCCCCCTAACCAAGGAAAAGAGGTGCTAAAGACAAATGATTTGTCTGTTAAACAGCATAAAAGTAAGGATGCGATTCACCATTAATCTGAGTGTGGTACTAGTGTAAGGGCAATAAACAGAAGTATTTACTGAGATCAGCGGTGGGGGGTGGGGAAGGCAAGGGGGAAAAGAAGAGAGAATTTGGCCTGGAAATGTCAAAACAGAATATCAATGACATCTGAATACCCAGTTCTTTTAAAAATCCTAGCCTTCTTGGAGACAAAGCATTAAGAAGTTAGCATACCTGTTAATGGGTAAACCCCATCTTCTACCATTGGAAGGCAGATATGGAACAGCATAATAACATTACAGCATGATGAGAACGGAGTATTTCCAAAGTACTTAGATTAAACACTTCGAAGCAAAAAAGAGATGTAACCAAATATGACCCACAAATTACATTTTAAAGGATACTAAAGTAGAGCCTCACCTACACTAAATTAGTTAAGCTTCAATGACTTCAAATAAGCTAAGCCAATTTATAGTAGATTAAAATCTTATCCATAAACTTTGTCTTTCCAGGGAGCTTGTGTCTGTGTTGTGGTGAACACTAACTGCTAATCACTGCCTTAGGTGGAATATGAAGTGCATTGCGCAGTAAATCATCACATAATTTGGGTAGGTGGGGCCTCTGGTTCATCCTCCTGCCCCAAACTAGGACAACTTAAAAGCAGGTGGTCCAAGGCCTTGTCCAGTCAAATTTCCAGGAATGGAGGTTCCACAACCTATCTGGGCAAGGTGTTGTACTGTTTGACCACCTTCACAGTGAATTTTTTCTCCCAATAGCTAATTAGAATTCCTCTTGTTGCAGCTTGTGAGCCTTGTCCCTTTTCTTGTTACTGCCACCTTTGGGGAAAGCCCAGCTCAACCACCCATTATAGAGCTGAAAATAGCATCCAAGAACCCCATCTAGCCAGAAAACTCAATTCTTTCAACTTCTCCTTGGGTGTCACATTTTCTAAAAATTTGGTGGCCCTCTTCTGGATTCACTCCATTATGTCAAACAGGATGCCTGACAAAAGCCCAGACTTTGCTGCAAGGTATCAGATAGGCTGGTCCTTTATTTCTCCAGCAGAGGATGATTAGAATTACTCGCTTCTTTGATTTTGCCTCCAAATAGGAGAATTTTGAACCGATCATACTAGTATAGACAGAGCAGTAAAGAATTCTGTGCTTCAAAATACAGTTCCACTTTTCTTAGCATTTTCCACTGCTCTTACAAACATACATTTTGTATTTTAACATTTAATGAGAAACTATTGATAATTGTTGTTTCTCAATGATGGCACTGTAATGGACTGCAAATTTATGATTCTTTTGTGCAAAACAGAAAATGTCATCTTGCACTATACATGACGAACTTTTTAGAAAATGCAACAGCAAAATTATGGGCATTTTACTCCTTTGAACTCCAAATTCATATTTCTTAATTCAATATGTGGGACGCAGAAATACAACAGATACAACTTTAAAAAGAGTTAAAGTGCTGAGGCTTTTCAGTCAAACCACTGGAAGATATTAAAATCAACTGAGCCTCATATGCATGGACTAAGGAGCTAATTTTTTTGTGATTAAACTTTCAGTTCTTGTAATGTTATTATTCTGTATTGTTTTATAAGTTGTTTTAATGACTATGGAAAACCTAAGCAAAATCAAAAGATAGATGTGCACACACAGGTACCTTGAGTATCTTTATCTTATAGTCACACATAAGTTGCATACAGACCCACACAATATAATATTGGTCTTTGATGTCCTCCACAGAGGCTTACTATCAGAATGATAACTCTTAATGCACATGAGGCAAACAAAAAATCCTACAAAAACTTGTGAACATGAAAAAATTTCCCTACTTAAGCACTACATTCAGTTCTAAGGAATTACTAGCAAAGCTTATATATATCTGTGAAGGATTGTAGCTTTATTCTATCATACAATTTTGGATTTAATTACAAATTAACAAATAACAGTAAATTGCAGAGTATAATTCAGGAAAATTTTGGTGAATATAAATTGTATTATGATGGGGAAAAACAATAGGAAACTAATCAATGGACACAATTACAATCTAGAGGAAAAATGCAAATTACTAGAATAATTTATTATTTTAATCCATTAATTATTAATTTTTGCTTAACATTATCACACATGGAAATACTACTAAATACAACTAGGCAAAACTATGTGATCCATTAAATGTAATCAAAAGCAGCTGGTAGTAATCAAAGCATAGGTACAGGAAGGTCATTATAAAAAATGAGACCATTTTTCTCAATATATAACAAAACAGAGTCTTGAATCAATGATATAGTAGACAGATTTTTTTCAAAAATGCTGACCTGAGTTGTGGTCAGCAACTTGTCTGTACAATTTACATCGCCATTGTTGACACCTGCAGATGCCCTCAAACTTGATTCTCCTCTTTATAAAAGACTGCAGAGCTGCTGGCAAAGCATTCATTTGCAAGGGATCTTTCCTCTGGAATGCTTTTCCTTGCCAAGGTCTAAAATAGCCATAAACTGTTGACATTCTGGGTATGCTACAAAGTCCATCTGTGTGAGCTGACTGAGGCAGTAACGGGTGGGATATCTCGTGGGAAGGTGTGATGGAGGTGCACGGGTCTTATGACTAGAAATTAAATGGGGTGTTAGAGAGTGGGAGGACAGAAGAGTGCTGCTTTTTTTGGAAGTTTTATTTATTGCAGCCTCTACATTATGTTTTAAAATGCATGCCAAAGTTGTTCAAAGTCTTAGGTGTCCTCTGCTTATTTTGGATGAAAATCTAAATGAATGATAATTCTATTCCTGGTGTTAATGATTCATTTTGTTTTCCAGATTTCTTAGAGATTTTTCATAAACTAAAATCTGAGCAGCAGGCTGACTTATTTTTCAGAAGCCTTCCACAATTGGTATGATTTTTTAAAGAGTAAGATACTATGCAGAATGAGTAAGAATGCAAGAATCAACCCAAATGATTTTGACAGTTAAAGCATGATGTTTTACAGCAACTTTTTTTGTTAAAACGCTCATGTTAAGCAAAATGTATTACAGTGGTACCACTGGTTGGTTGTCATGGGAAAAGCAAAAAGACAAATAATGACTCTGGATAAAAGTACAAATAAATAAATAGAGAAATAAACAAAATACCACTGATTTATTAGATTAACATTTCTGTAACGATATTTGGATGACAATTTCTCATCTATGGCAAGGAAAATACAAAAAAAAATATTTAATTGTTCATTTCAGTTTTAAAAATATTCCTGTATTGAATAGTAAGAACAAAACCAAAACACATGTCATTTTAATCACTGATCTTCATTTTAAGACTGTACATATATATTCTACTTTAATCTTTCTTTATGACAGTAGCTAAAGTCTTACAGCTCAGCTCAATTCAGCACAGCTCAGCTTGTGAAAAAGAGTTGCAGATAACTAATACTTGAAAAATATTTGTTGCTTACTGCATCTTTATAAGAATAACCTGGTATTTATAAGAATAGATCCTTTATTCATAATTAATTGAGAGATTCCATGCAAAAACTTTCTCTTTCAACTGAAATGATCCCCTGAAATTCAAATTTTAGCACTGATCCATACTAGGGATAAAAGATTACTCACAATTTATGTGCTCTTTTCTACACTTAGGCATTGTTTTCACTGGGGACACTGGGCACAATAAGCTAAAGAAGGTGACATTCCCAAAGTATTTTTCTCAATACTTAGTCACCCAAAAAATCCAACAGCTGAAATAATCGTGAAAGATCATCTGCAGTAATTCTTTTTGACATCCTGGGACCTATCTGGTTCCATTAGAGTGTAGTATTTCCAGATTAAAATTCAGTACCATAAAATGCTAAGTTTGATCACACACTTGAGGGTTTTTTTAGAGGAATGGGAAAAAAGTAAATGAACAGCTCACTGTAGACAAAGCTATGTCTTTTTGTGGTTAGATCTGTTTTGAGGACTAGGTCAGTTTTTCACTATACCAAATTCATGAAGAGTCAAAAGATTTCTCTGTCACAAATACTGTGACTTGTTGTAAATATACCTAAAAAAGTTCCACATCGATATTGTCAGCTGATGTATGTTAATGAAGCTACTTAGACATATAGATATCAAGGACAAGATTTATATTTTGTCCTTCAGAAGATGTTGTCAAGACATGACATGAAAGTATGTGAGGTTTTTTACTTTTTCTTTCTTTTCCATCTTTTGATGAAATTCTCTGTTCTGCAATTTTTTTGATAAGGAATTAAATAAAATTTGGTTTTAACAACTTTTAAATGTCCTTAATTTCCACTACTTATTGGGTGTAATTAATTGAGCGTTTGTTTAAAAAAAATCATTATTTTTTTTAATGAAACTTGAGTATGGTTCAAGTTTAAGGAAACACTAGTTGGTGGATCAAATAAAGAGAAATTTTTAGATAGATATTAAATTTATGTTTTATTTTCACTTACCTTATTCAGCTATTCACTGGAAAGACCAATTGCTAATTTCAGATAATACTGATACACCACTAATATGTTGGTAAGTCAGGCCACATGTTCACAGTCACATAAACAAAAAAAGATATTTGGGAATAGACTCTAAAGAAAACAGAACAGTTGAAGGTTTCAAAGTTAAAAGTTATCTCAAAGGAAACTGTAAGACTTCTTAATAAAAGAAACATTTTCAAACAAAGAAATCTTTTTTTTAGTTCCCTAAAAATTATCTGTTCCCATAATTTCTGCTGGCTTTTCTCAGCATATTTAAGTATTCTGACTTTTTAAATATTAAATGCATAGTCTTTCAAAACTTTAAAAAAACCAAAGCACATAGAGGTAAAAGAAACAAAACCACAAGTTAGCATATATTTTAAATACATTGATCATCAATCTTCAAAAAATTGTGCTTGGTAATGAACAAGCTCACTTTAATTACCCTCCTCTTCTCCACATGCCTGTCTCTTCTTGATACTGCCTAATGTCAAACAAGACGGCCCCACAATGACTCTCATGCCCTTGTAGGAAGCTCTAAGAGCATAACTTTTCATTGCAGGCAGCCACCAGTAACAACAGCACTTCAATTATGTCTAAATCCTCCTAATCAAGATGAATGTAAAGTCTCTCCTGGGATTTTTTCCCCTCTTTTATATCTGTTTTTTCTTCTCATCTTTCTTTACCACAAAATTGACCATTCTACTTGAAGAATTCTATAGACTCACACTGAAAATTTCTAAAACATTTAAAAGCAACAGAAGGCTTTCCTCTCTGATTGCCTGCCTCTGCAATATAGATTGCATTGAATTCTAGTTTCTACACCTTAAAGATTTTACACTTGTGTCAAATAGCAGAGAACATTCCAGTGTGCTGAGGCAAATGAACCCAGTGTGCCTAAAGTATGTCAGATACGATCAGCTCCAAGAAGCACTGAAGTAAAACACTGAGACATTTTGAAGCTTATTCAAAAACAGAGCCATAAAACCGGACACATTAATCAGGCTGGCATTATTATCAGTGCTGTAAGGAGACAGATGATATAATCCCATGATAACACGTGAGTGCCACAACAAAACTATTTACCTCCCACTCTTGCCACCTGCAGAAACAAGGCACAATTCTCACAGGACATTGAGAATTTGAACCTTTCCAATCATAACTACTGAATTTATGCTTGAGTTCTAATTCATATAGTGGAAAGACAACTATCTCTGCTGTCTATGAATTAAGCAAGGCTTCGCTACAAAAAAAGTCCACCCTTTCACTGCGGTATGTTCAGTTCCATACGTCCATCATTCACACTACTGGTACACGAACAAGAGCTGCACGTACACAATAATAGTATATTCCAACTGAGGTAACACTGAGATAACAAAATGCTGTCTGGTATTGAGTTCAAGGTCAGTCTTTTAAAATCACTATTTTGGAATAATAGTTTTTTCATTAGGCTTATGGGTCAGCTCAGCATCTATACATCTATACAAATATACTAAAACAACTCTGTCCCTCCCAGCAAATTAAACAAATCCAAGGATAAGAGTGCAGAAGAATAGCTGAAATAATAACCACTTTTATAAATCAATAAAAATTATAGAACAGGTTTTACTGAGGAGAGAGACATATTAGCAAAATGGAAAAGGCAAAGCTGATTGCAGAAATGACAAATCATCTTTTGCATGACAGTCTGTATTTTATATTGTTTGGTTTTAATGTTTTGCCTTTGATATGCACTATGAAAAAGAAATAAGAGCTATTAAAATGACTCCACATGTTATGAGCAACTTCAAAACACAGTGAAAAACATACTAATAAGCTATCTTCTGTGCTTTGCTTACTCCTATGTTAGAGCTCTTTGAACTAGGGCCAATACTGGCAGTCATAGATACACGGTAGCTACCGAGCAGCTACCTCAGTGCTGAACACCCTCAAAAGACAAGCTAATTATGCTCTGCTCTCTCTTCTATGAATAACTCAGCATTACTAGCACTCCCTTTCTTTTGCATTTTGTTTCATACAACATGATGCTGAAAAGTGCTAGAAAATGTGGAATGTGTTTTGTATACAAAAACGTATTGCAAAAAAATGGATTTCTAAATACCCCTATGCTTGTTCCTTGGTACTTACAATTTAATTAAAACTGCAAATGGAAATGCATAAGGTTTTTGTTTGTTTGTTTAAGTAACATAAAGCAAATGGCATACTTTAAATTCCAATGCATGGAAGTATGCAGATTATGCACACATACATAATGCTGCATTATTTTTCATTTTATAAACGCATTCTCTAAAGAGAGAAATTCCATTCTTTAGACCTAGAAATATTAATCATTTCAGAACAGTAGTATCTTCAATATTGTAACAAAAAAGCTGCTTCTTGTTATAAGGTTTAGATCTTATAACATGTACAATAATAACCCAAATATTTAGGATTAAAATAAGTTACAAACAATACCTCTTTTCCAAAATTCATTATTTTTGGGGTTAGATTTCAGTCATTAGAACATACTTCATTTCTCTTCCTATTTAAGTGCCATTCAATTCATTTACTCTTAATGAAAGATATAGCTCAGCAGAAAAGGACCTGTAAAAGGTGAGAAATCCTGAATAGAAAGAAGCTATCCTACAAAGTAGGAAACCAAAGGAAATACTTTCAAAAGCATGTCTCCTCTTTCAAACCTATAGACAATGTACACACTGTATACACCTCTGGAATGCAGTAATACTGATTTGCAGTCATGAGCCGCTTAAAATTCTAAAGCTTCAAATAGAAATTATGCAGAGAAAGGCAAGGTGTGAAACAGACTATTCATCTGTTATGTAAATGATGCAACATTTAGGCTAACATACAGATTAGACCTTATTGTTGTAAGTTTTCTAAAAATATGAAGACAATCACCATTTCTTCTCCCCATTTCTGTGGCAGATGGACATATTTTGTGTGCTGTAAGGTCAATACAGCTAAATACAAAGAGAAACTCATGGCTGGATGAGTTGAACCTTCATATCACTCAGTAAATTTAAATGGAAAATGCCTTTTCGTATTGCTAATTCTTATCATGGCGGTAGAAGCCCATCACCTGCAAATTTTGCCTGTAACTGCTGGCTTTTGTGTGCACCTTTGGTTAAGGATGCATTTGTACGTGAAAATTTTGTGTAGCTGAATGTAACCACTACTGAGGATAGTAGAAGAATATTAAAACAACTGAGTAGACTAGAAAGCACAGTAGTTTCTTTGAGTAGCAATAATTTGAATTCTCATTATATCTATTCATACGTAACAGATACTTGAGATAAAACTCTTCTTCAAATCAACAGCAGTTTCTTTACATTTTTAGTTTATGAAAATTATTTAAATACCTAAAATTTTACCAGATTTGTCCCTCCTTATTCCTCCTGTTTGAGAGATAGGCCATAATGAGGTACATGAAATCAATTACATTTTTGCAGGTTTTGCTGGGTTTTGAAAAAAAAAAGGAGAAATCATAAATAATAAACAACGATATATCTTTAAATGTGCATGTTTAACCGGCAATGATAACACTTTCTAGGGAGTGTTTTACCCTGGAAAAACTTTCATTTTTATTATCAGGGCTAGAGAATTAGAAAATGACTGAATGAAGCAGAAGAGCTATTGTCACTTAATAGTTATGTTTGAGAATATCCTGTGCATCCTTCCTTCTCCGGGAAGCCTGTGCTTTAGGAATCTGAAAAGACTATATGTAAGACTAAAGTACCTATTAATAATAACATAAATTTGGAGCTAAAAATTTAATTTCTAGTAAAGACAAGACTTGTCAGCCATTTCAGATTCAGGTGAATTTATTCTATCACAGGAACAAGGAAATACACTGTGTACTGGCAGCTTGACAGAAATAACCGGGGGCACTTGCATGGCTCTGTTGGAGTTCCCTGACTTGGACAGTCATCTGTGTTTGAGTCACAAAATGCCAGACCCACATGCTTACATGGTCCCTATGTGTAAGTTGGCTACAAGCACTATTCCTTGGTCCAGCCTCACCAGCCTTTTATGTTGGTATAGATTTTGCCCTTGTTTTCACTTCAGCAAAGGAAGAACTTGACGATCAACTGATTTGGGCTCTTAAGACCAGTATTGGTTCCCAGAATATCTCAATAATGCGCTTCTCCCTAGTGGTTCAATATGGTGAACATATTTCACTGTTTTATTCTGAAGAAGAAATAATTTGAGACATAATATATAATACATGTTCACTTTTTGTCCTTACACCAGACTCCACTAAGGCGTTCTTACTCTGGCTCCTGTCTATAGATAACTGGTAGTTCGGATATCAGCAAATGGCCTACAAAACATGCACAACTAAAAATAAATAAACAAACACACACGCATATATTTCCACACACTTGGAAGACGTGTTGGTAGCTGCCAGGAAGCATAATGGGAACGCAGCTCCCAACTTCTGTCGGTGCCTGCCTGCAGGCAGAGTTAGCTCCATTGTGTGCATGTTCAGATCCATGCACATATCAGAGACTAGCTCATGCAGACCCTACACCTACAAGATTATTTGGTGAAAAGGGTATGAAATCCTAGCTCATACGCAAAGTCTTTTCAAGTATATTACACACAGTGTTTGCATATACAATACATGAGTTTAATGGCATTTTTGCATGGACTTCAGTGATAATAGATTCTAGTTCTCATGCTATGCTGTAGGCTCAGGACCTTACAGACTGCATGCCAATATGCCCATCTGGTCAAGAGCCACATGATACCTATTCAGTGGTCAAGGAGGAGCTCTGGATGTACTCCACAGGTAGGAGGCAACAATGATTCCTCCCAGGCTTTCTCACAGGGGCTCCTGTGCAGAATGGAGCTTTCTGAGCACCAGGGTGGTCCCAGAACAGTTGTTGATTTTATGAGCAGTTGCTGATCAACTTTCTCTGACTGATTCAGATTACCCTGTTCCAGTACAGGTCTCCTACCATTAACATGAGTCCTATGAGGAAGCCACATTTCAGCTAGTTTAAGCTGTATATGGCACAAATGCAGTTCAAGTAGTCTTGATGTCAACCTTAATTTCACAAGCCAATCATGTTAGGCATAACTAACTTGATTTCAGCCTAATTTCAGCATGATTTAAATGTGAATATAGGATGCAGGGTATGACTTAAAAATACTCTGTATCCAGAGTAGATACCACAATGTGAAGTTTAAGCCTTTTTTTTTTTTTAATCGTAAGTGTAATACAATGAGATTAATTCTGCGGTTTCAACAAGAAAAAAAATCAAATTTCAGGAAAAATTAGGGAAATAAGTCTTGGTAACCCCCTGAAATAAGATGCACAGCCTAAAGAAAAGTACAGTGATTCATGAGACAATCTTCATATGCTAAGGGGGTTGGCAGAGAACACATGCATTTAATTATCTTTTATAATTCAGCAAATCTCTGAAATAGCACTTCTTTTAATTTTAGATATAAAAATGCTGTGGTGTATATGTCTTTAAACATATTCATATCCTATGAAGAACTATTCAAACCAGTCCCTTTCTTTGCTTCAGACACTGCATATATAAGCTGCAATGTGATAGTAAGACAGGTGTTCTCCAAAATGGATATTAATTTTGAAATTACGTATTACACAATATATTTATTTGTAGCCAGTCATCCCATGTAAATGAAGCATATAACTTTTATGAAACAGGCACACAAATTTTAATGTGACAGTGATCTATCTTTCCCTGTGGCACATGCAGGTTCATGTGGAAAACATGAAAAAAACAGCTGGATGCTAAAGAAAGGCAGCCCTCAAGGCTAAAAATGTACAGCATTTTACAAAATATAGGTTACAAATTTACTGATATGTTTATATGGTAAATTCTTCATGGCAGGGAGTTTTCATTATTGTATCTATAAAGTGCTATTCTTCAGAAATGGTAGGACTGAGTCTGATCACAGAATGGTTTAGACTAGCATGAGACGGAGATAAAACAAAGTAATATGCTTATAAAAGCGAAAAGTGTCAGAATTACAAAATGGGTCTTTGGACTTTCACAGACAAAGTGGACTTCACTGTGCCATGTAAGCAAAGCCCTGCATATAAGACAGTGTAGTGATGCAGGAGGCTTTAAGTTCAAGCAGTATTTTACTTATGGAAAAAATTTTCAGAAGCAAAATACCTAAACAGAAAACACCCACTTGGGGGGAGCTTAGCTGCCTTCTCGTATGTAGACAGCATAAATTCCTACCAGCTCCAAAGAAGCTACAGCAAGAGTATTACACCCACTGGGAGTAGCTCACACCAAAATCTTGCACAATGCTGGAGGTGGTATCTTGATAAAAATAAAGGTAACTGTATAATGAGACTTCTGAGGTTCTATTGGAATAGGGTTTGAAAGGAAGACATATATGCCCCAGAAAGAAAGAATATGTTTACATTCAAATCAACAGTGACAGCTATGATGCTTCCCTTTTTTGCAGTGAAAAAACCAGTCTGCAACTGCAACAAAAAACTTAATAGTCTGCACATAGGGTTTGTTTGACAACATGTAAAGGTCTCACACTAGGAAATGCTGAAGAATACTTAATTTGTCTTTTGTGTTAAAGGCAAAATTAGACATGAATAATTTCAAAGCTTTTGTTTTCCATTACAACTCTTTTGTAACTTCTAAAGGTGTATGCTACTCTACACCTTATTAGAAATCTTAATGAAGCAAAAAGGTATTGGAATGCTTTACATTTTCCATTATTATGGTTATCACAACTATTACAGCATACCTGATATGATCATTTTAATAAGTATCCACATTCTTCTTCTCAAAAGTTCATCACCAGCTACTGAACTGAAAGGATTTTTTCCAACATTTCCTTTTATCTATACTCAGTGCAGCAAGCTAGTATCATATTTAAATGAGGAACAATTTTATTGTAATCTCAGTGGTATCTGGCTGTCAGCAAAAGGGTGGCATAATGGACTATAATAATTTTGCACAGAGTAAGGACAGGTCTAGCAGAAAATATTTAATTCTAGGTGATAGCTCCTGCAGAGTCAGTAAAGGACACATGCTAATAAGGAAACTGCAGAAAGGCACTGGTGATGACATGCTCCCTGAAAACAGCAAGCTCAGCAGATACAGTGCAGCTAATAGAACCATTACAGCCTCATGTCAAGCTATGAAAAATACCAAAGGACAGAGTCATCACAGTGAAGGGAAAAACAAAGCTCTCGTATATTATGGTTGGAAAAGCTTTACAGGGAGAACAATGTTAGGGTAACAGTGTTATCAAATGCATGAATAAAAATATGCCAAAAAGCTTGCTCAGTAGAAAGAGCAATTTCCCCTTTTTAATTCACTCTATATTCCACATGTTGCAGCCCTACCATTCATTGTATTAATTTTCAGTTTGAACTCATTTTCCACCAAGGCATCTGTTGTCTTCTGCTGATGGCAGCAGGTTTGTGTTTGCTTTTCTTTTTTTAACTTCGGTTTATGATAGAGTCCACAAGTAAAGCATAAAGCACTGCAAATGAAGATGACTACAAGGCAGGAAAGCATCCAGATGCTTTTATGGGGAATTAATTTTCCAGAATCTGCTTACAGGCTTCTGTTACCACTGGCAAAGTGTTGGTCAGTTTCTCTCCTTCTAAAACTGGGAGTCTGCCCAGAAACACTGAGACAAGGAAATCTCCAGAAACACTGAGGCTATGGAATCTTCATAGCATGCTTGTATTATGGTAAGAAGTACTCTAGTTGGTCATATTGCACACAGACAAAAATCTATCTCCGCCTCACACAGCATTTCCATTTTAAAATCCTGCTCACCAAAATTTTACCACTAAATTCCAGATAGGTGGAAAAGACTGAATATGTCCAATGAGGTACGCATAGGTTTATAAACATACAACACCATCTAAAGAACCTCCCGGAAAGTAAAATCTTACTAAACATTTTCCTAATACTGTTTTTCAAAGCAACATGCTACTCCTAATTTTCTACAAAAACATAAAATATTTCCTAATGTATCAGACAGAATATTGCCCTTGCATATTCATTGGTTTCAATGGAAAAAATAATACTTATTGCTTGTAGTCCTGCTCCCTCACTTACATTGTTGAATATAATGAGCTGGACTTTGAGCTGATTCACTACTTAAGAAAAAAGCAAGCTAACAAATGCCAGACACAAGAGTAAATGTATAACTTTACACTCTTTGAAATTGCAATGCTGTTAATGGGATCTTTGTTATACTACCAAAGGGTTTAATTAGCCAGGATTGCTAGTGAAACAAGTGTCTAATGAAAAGCCTACGGAATCTGTGTTTTGGTTTCAATTGATGCTGACTTTCAGATCAACAGTGTCAATTTGATGAATTAGATCCATAACACCAAGTCTTGGAAATCAAGATTTACAGTGTGTTTATGAAGTTTTAATTTTATATTCTTAAAACTTACCAAAAAGTTGACAGCTTTATCATTAGCTGAAGAAATGTTTCAAAGTAAATTTTTGCTAATTTGCCATTATACTGTTCTCTTAATTTACTATTTAAGAGAATCTGAACATCAGAGGACAGCTCAGAAACTTCAGAAATCTCATAAATAGTCCTCTGGAATATGCAGTTTACGATCCTCATTTTTCCTTCTCTTTTTACACCATTCAGCAAGTATTTCCATGGGATATCCCTGGATACTGTAACTTTGTGTGCTTCCTGCCCCTCTTCAACCAGTCAGAAACACAGAACCACTACAAGAAAGAAGTCAACTGCAAATTATTTGCTGTTCATTAATGTGTGTCATTCATCATGAAGATTAATTGTATTAGGAAACAATAATTACACCTGAATCTCATTTATAAGGAAGAGGAGGGCAAGCACATTTTCAAAGACCTTGGTCACTCATGTCCACAGGCATTCTTTACCACTTACACATTTTTGTCCTAAGTAAGCCTCAAGTAATTAGTTACAACCTGGCTCAGATTACCAAATCGTTGAAATCTAAGGCTTGTGTAGTAAGAAACAACATATCATTCCCTTACTTAGTGATTTGCACTGCTGTAAAGGTCTCTTTTAGAACCTGAGAGCAACCCTGCAAACCATGGTCACATGAGAAATCTTTTTCGACATGAATAGACCCATTAAGTCAATGGGGCTACTCATGTGAACAGAGACTGATGTCAAAAAGCAATGATGCTGAGAATGCACTCTTTTGTATGTTCTTTCATTTGTATGGATAAGCAAGAGAGTGCACATAAGAAGTACTATGTGGAATACTATGCCCCTATTTCAGTATGCTAACCATATTTGACATTATTTCCCATAAAAACCTCTATGGTATGCCATAGTCTCTCTCACTCTAAATCTTTGAGTTAATATTACAACAGCAGACACTTTTCACTGCAGACACAATTGTAATACCACGGTAATTAACAGACACTGTACATGCAGCCTTTCTTCCTTTGAAGTTCCCTACTGAAGATTTTTCATTGCAGTAAAGCTTTATTAAACTCTTCTTAATCAATATTTTTGTTTCATTAATTCTCACATGTCTACAGGGACTCATCTACTCACATTTTGTTGAGTGAGGTTCTGACCCAGCAGTGCTCAGAGAAAAAGAAGGTGCATTAAATGTTTTGGGGTGGGGTTTTTTCTAGTTTACAACAGCTAAAGAGAACATTAGAAAAATCCTGCATTCTCCATCATTACCACACCAAATATTGTCCTAACTGGATATGTTACCGTTATAAATTTGTCATATATACAGGCTAAACATTGTTGCTGCTGTCTGCCAAAATGTGTAGCATTAAAACAGCATGACTGTGGTACTCCAACTTGTGGCTGCAGGAAAAAAGTAGTAGAAGTTAACCATCTGCTTCCTTTTGTCCTTCTCTGCATATAGATTATTACATAGCAAGACTATGGAGGAGATCTTGCCTCCTCTAGAAAATATTGTCAGACTATAAAAATGGCTCTGACAATTTACTGCCACTTTTGCAATACCAGCAGTTGTGCACAGGGAACAAGCTTCACCACTCTCTAAAAAGTCAAAGTCCTTCAGTGAGATTTAACTGGCACTTGAGTATGATACTGACTTCCTGTACACATATATGCTTTATCTAAAGACAAGCAAATGTGAACTTCTCTGTTTTTGAGGATGCAGAATTTGCTTGGCTGTTTCTGAGGTGCACCTTCATGGAGTGAGTTCTTCTGGCAGAGAGGTGCTGTGACACAGTTATGGATGGAGAGTCTTTTTTCCTGAAAAAAAGACTCTGGTTTTGTTTACACACAAAGCTTGATCCCTTTAATAATACCTTTACACTTAAAGCCATGCTTAGCTGAAGTGTAGACGTATATATGCTAGTATTAGAAACCAGACCAATACAGCTGTAAGGAAAGGGACAATGTCTTTTGATGTGAGTCACCAAAGCTATTGCAAGCTGATATAACTGCATGCATATTAATGCTATACAATTCTGCTGGGAAAAAATATCATGCCCCTATATAAAATAATTTAACAGATGTAAAATCTCTATAAAAATCAGTCAAAATCCAGCCTCCATGAAAGTTTGAAGCATGGGTAAGTCCGCCACAGCCTTATCTTCATTTTCCAATTTTGCAGCCATACAGAAGGTTGAGCACAATAAAGCCTGTTGTTAAGACTTTACGGTTGTCATACTGTATTGTGTTATTATAACATTAAATGGTTACTACAATGAGACAGATGAGAGAGAACTGGAAATAGTCCCTCAAGACAGTTAAAATGTACAAACTTCACTTTTCATTTTATGGGAAGAGAATCTCTCCTGCTTTCCTGTAAAATAATGTTTCGATCACAGTTGCTGAAGAGTCACAAACAGCTGCTTACCTCAGTATGTATATGAAAGAACAAAAGCACTTCAGACTAGGGGCCAGAAGAACAAATGTCATGAGGGAAATATTTTCTTTCATCATTATGAAGTAGCTTTGAAAGTAGATAGGTCTTAACTGAATTAGTTGAAAATAGTTGCCATCCCTGTATCATTATATAATAAAAATAACAATAAACTAATCTATTAGAATATTTATCTTCCCAGTTCTTGGAACAGCTAGCTTGTCCTCACTGTTTTCATGATGGTTTGTTCAAAGTTAGCTTATTCAAAATGGCTTAAAACCTCTCATTGCCTTTTTAGTATAGGCATAATACACTTCAACATCAAAATCATATGACTGTGTATTCATGCAAAATTGGTAATGCTATCACCTTGTTTTGTAGAGAGGTATGGAAAAGAGGGAATGATAGGGATAACTAAATAACCATCAAAGGTGGAGTTGAGGTACAAAAGAATATGTGGGTCTGCAATCTATAAAAGCAAAATAAGGACGTGACATTTAAGGCGTAAGAAGGCATAAGAACTCAATCTTCAGCCAAGTGACCTTGGGAATTAATAAAAGTACAAGGCAGATACAGGCATGCTTAGCTTCCTACTTCTGTGCAAATACGTCTTTATATGTCCCTGTCATCCTATTGCCTCTGAATACTTAATTTTCACTTTAGTGGTGATGAATGAAGGAGGAGGTAACTAATATCACAAGGTTGCTGACCAGCATGTAATCTTCTTTAAAAATGGACGTTGGAACAATACACCAATGAGGAGAACTCCAGCACATGCTTTACAGCTCTAAGAAGCATACATCAGGTGGCCTTCTATCTGCACAATGCACTGTAGGTGATGGTATCACCTAGGTACAGGTGATGTGCACATAAAGAATCATCCAGTGACCAAACCAGCCAAGAAAACTCTCTGATGTACTGAAAGACAGTGGTGAGTGAAGCTGAAATGAAAATTATCAGGGTTCATGTAAAGAATTTTACAAAAAATATACAAAGTATTTCACAAAGTGCAATTCTGAATTTGGTCATCATATAACTTATCAGGGGAAAAATTCTTAAGTTTTAATAATTTGTCTTTGAAAAAAAAGACTTCGTAACTCACATTGAACCTATTTATTCATACGACACAATTTCTTCCTTCATTTACTTTGGGGACATGCAATTTGCAGGTGAATAATTTAATTTATCCTTTTTAAAAAAGACACAGAATTCTATTTCTACTTTGTTTATTTAAATTACATCTTAACAATGTGAAACTCTCATATAACTACCAAACGTAAGCATTTAATTCCTCATCAACTCCACCCCAACATCATCACCAGGCCAAGACAATTCCAAATATATACCACTGAATCAACATCCTGACAAATGAACTTGATTTATCACTCCATGGAAATCAGTAACAATTATGGCAAAATGCTAATCTAATGGGTATGTATTGCTGATGGAAATTACACTTACACTTTTTTATAGAGAAGATTTTTAAGGCCAAAGTTTGTTTTGCCAAGCTACGTTGTAGGATTTGGCTTTACAGAATTTGAATACATGGCCTTGTTTATAGCAAAAGCCGATGGTTTATGAGGACAGGTCTATGAACTGGTGTTTTACATTTAGAAATTCCATTTTAGAATGTCAATTATAAAAAATGTTTAATTCTGTGATACAATATAAGACCCTCCGTGATGTCACACTTGATTTCCTTATGTGGGATCCTTAGGGATAAAGAGCTCCAAAAGCACAGGAAATTCAAATATTTCTCTTTTAGAAAAGTTAATTGTGAGGGTGAAATTTATTGGTATTATGAAAAAAAAAATCATAAATATAGAGAAACAAAAAATAAAAGGTGAAAGACCAAAAATGAGTGAAAGTGCTACCATGAATTATTCCTTTGTTATTTCTGATTATTTTTACAAGCAGGCACTTCCAACCTCCAATAAAATAATAACAGGCATTCACACTTGTCCTGTGGTGTTCAGCTGCCTGCCAGGTTAAACAAGAACAACACTGCTGAGGATTAAGTTAACTTTCCAGACAAATCCACATAAAGTGGATATGGAAGTGGTGCTGTATTTGAAGGTTCATTACAACTCTTCCAGCCAAAAGTTGTATACTTCTGTACTTCTTTTTTAAGCATATATTAGATGGAGTATTACACCGTAAAACGGAGGCTGATATATTTAGCATTAATAACAAATTTTGTATTATTCTCCCTATCAGAATCTATCCCTTTGCTGGTTGGGGGAGGAATGAATAATTTTCAGTAGACTTCTTAAGCTATTGAATTGACTTAATTCAGTTATGGACTTTCAGTGCAGTTAGAATTTATTCATGCTTGTTCATCCACAACTTTGATTTATATATGGTAAAGCAAACCATACCCTTTAATAACTTTTTGCAATCACTCAAATGCTATCTAGATTATATAAACTGAAGTCTACACATATAGCATCATAATCACCATCATCATAATCGTATCTCCTTTAATAACTTCTTCAAGAAAGACCTTTAAAGATATTTGTAGAACATATAGAATGCCTATTGTAAGATTACCACAAGAGAGATGGGGGAAAAAAACTCCAACAGTTAGTAAACTAAACTAGCACAATTTGTCTTGAAATGTTTGTTTAACGTTACAGTGGTTTGGATCTTTTGCTTTTCTAATCCATGTCAATTTTTAATGACAACTTTATTAGTAGAATCATTAGCTTATGATCTTCATTTCTCAGTATCAAATGCCTTCATTACCCACAAGACACTTGTTTTTAATGTTCCTGGAATAATAGGCCCTGTTCTATGATTGAATATTTCTGAATCAAGGAAAATAGTGAGCTCGAATTTGACACTGAATGCAAGTATTAGCCCGGATAGGGAAGTAATAGGGATTTAAACATGGGTGTTTAAAACGTGATCTAAATGTGTAGATGGGTATGTAAACTGACAAACTGTCCTGTTAGAATTTATATACTCTATGTGTCTGTAGAAAATAAACTGATGTACCCTTAGAATAGCTTCCTTTATAAAACTCTCTCCAGCTGTACACAGGTGTTCTTCATTCAGCTGTAAACAAAAGATCTTTATTGTTTCAATTATTTTGGCCATGTCTGTGACCATGCAGAGTACTAAAATGCATATGTGATTTATAAACATTGAAAAAGGCTAAGAATTTTACAATTTAAATCTTATATTAAATTCTGTCATAATTCTATTTGCACATTTGGGAGGTGTATCATTATTCATGATTCATGTTTGCTTGTTTATTTTCTTAGAAGAAACCTGTCAGCTCAAAAACTGCATATTAACTAATGAATGTAATCTCACACACTTAAGAAGATGAAAATTAAACCTATGTAGCTATTTATTTAAAATAACTCCCCCACCCCCAAAACGCCCTGTCTTCACATGTGAATCAATTTTGGTGAAATTCTATCAGAAGATGTCAAAAGAGCTTGTTGAAACCTTTCCTTGAATGGCAAAAAAAATTACATGCAAAAAAAAATTAAAAAACGTAGAACACAAGGAGAAAGAATTAAAAAATTAATGGAGACTAAGATGTAAAGTAACTAAAAAGATAGTTGTTGAGTATGTTCTTAATTTTTATTTATTCCTAGTGAATCTTATCTCTAGTTATTATATAGGTATGTAGTTCTATAAGTATATTCCAAAATTATTTTCATTCATTCAGACTATATGTATAATTTTTTAGCTTCATTTTTCATATTTTAAAAGCAATTTATTTTGAGTTTTTAAAATAATTTCTGGAAAGAAACTAAGAACAAATTTCCTAAGAAAATAGGAAACCATGTTTTAAAAAGTTTTGTAAGTTTACTGAAATTTTTGTATTATATATTTTACAGAGGCACTTCATAAACAATATACATTAAAATAAGGAAAATGTTATATTATTAGTATGCACATTTATTTTTAAAACAACTTTTACATATTGAAAATATCTATGCCTCATGTTCACAGACAAAAAAAAAGCCATTTCTAGTATGATAAACATAATAGCTGCAAGGTGCCTGATTGCAAAAAAAAGCCCAATAATGGAAAAGAGAAAATCTTATCTGAGCAAAGGATAAAGTAGGAGAAGAAAAAAAGGAGTATCATTATTATCAGAGGAAAATGGACAGACTAGGTGAAACTTCAATTGCATTTCAAACATAAAAAGTGTACTGAAGGACAAAATGAATTAAAAAGCATTTAATGAGCAGGAAGCAAGAACTGGTATGGTAAGATTTTTTTTCCTCAGGTTACAGAGGAAGGAAAAGCTGCAAAAAGATTAATGTAGACTCAACAAAGCATATTCTCAGTATATGTAAAATAAAGAACTGATTTTATCTTTGTTGAACCCTGTGTGACATTTCAGTGACTCATGATTTCCTTGAAAACAAGATGTGCCTTAGTACCTCATTAAGCATCATAGTTTGTGCCTTTTTATAAAATCTGTGTATGTATTACTATAGGACTAAACACTTTAGACTAGTATGGAAATGTACATAGTTACTGTAACAGGTAAATCTGCGGGTTATATTCTTCAGACAGATATGGTAAGATTTTCAATCTGTCATTTGATGAAAAAAAATCAATTGCTTTTTAGATGAAGCAGTATTTTAGATGAGCTCACATTTTAATGTCATCCCCAGGGGGAAAAAAAAAAATATTCCTCATCCAACATTTACTTAATGCTTAAAATGCAAAATTATTTACAATGCAGGAAATACTTATCAATATAAAGCAGGTTTTTTGTTTTCACAACATTGCTATTAGTTTTCACTATCTTGCTTGCTTTTATGAACCTTGCATTATTTATTTATTATTTATCAAACTTCATTAACATCTTTTTAATTTTCTAATCAAAGGTATGATTAAAGTTATAGCACTTAGAGAATTTATTATGGGAATGTTTACTAAATTTGAGAAATCAGATAAACCATCTCCTTGCAAATCCATGAAGTTTATAAAAGCAAGTAACAGGGCCCTAGCATTATGTATGTATTAAACTCTCAGCAAGTGAACAACCACATAGAACCCACATAGATTTAAACATGTGATGCAATACCTAGAAATATAAGGATCTAAGAAAGCAGAAAATCTGCCTGAACACCATTCTTAAGAAGAAGGCAAGTGGGACCCATACTATTGAAGTCAAGGCAATGGAAAACTTGTAAATGGCTTTCTAAGAAGCCAAGCAGACCCAACACAAAGTGTCTGCTGACACATCTATATTATATTGTTCTGATTGAAAGGGAAAAAAAGGCTTATTTTCCTTCTTATAAATGTAATTAATTAAGCTTTTTTTTTTCTTGGATTATCCCAACTCCCAATCAGGTAGCAAAATTAGTTCCCTCAGCTTTCAAAAAGACAAGAAAAAAATGTAATTTTTCTTGCCATCACTCGTTAGTGAGAAGGGCAGTGCTTGTCTCAGAGACGTAAGTAGAGTGTAGTGAAAATAATGACACAGTAGAAGAAACATAAATTGCAATTCAGTTTTCCTGGACACAGCTCATCTTACAGGCCTATTCCTCTCTATATGGACCTAAATGGCTGCTTAGACTCAGTGAAGACCACAATATCTAAAGACAGTTGTCTGTATGCTCTCTCTTTACGAACGCTTAAGGAAAGATTCTGCATTTCTTCTTGACGCCAGCGGAAGTACTAATGAGCAATCAGATGCATATGCATCCTCAGCCATATAAAACTTAAAAGACTTAAAGATATATAAAAGCCTTATAATACATACAAATGCCTTATAATACTTTAAAGCATTGCATAAAACTTAAAAAAACTTTTTTATTAAAAAGCATATTAATGCTGCCTTCAATAATACTAAATAAAATACTAAATACTTTATTAAAACATTCTATAATAATTAGGAGCATCATGAGAGTAGTTTGTCATATGAAACAAATTCTACTTCACACAGTCCCTTTATTTTCTGAAAATCCCATAACAGACTGAAAAATGATTACTTTGATTTTGGTGGTGTAGAGGATAGAAACTACACCTGACAGTATGATCTACATGCTCAACAAATGCTCAGACAGTAACAGATTTTGTAATGCAATTGGGAAAAAAATTCAGAATGTCAGAATTAATTACAAACATTTTTAACTTTCAGAATAACAGTATGGTTTCTGTAGCTTCTGGAAAAGCAGCATAAGCCAATTGCTTTTACCTAACAGAAAGGATTATCTCGGTTCTAAGGGAGCCACACATCCAAAGTACTGCACAGTGTCATTATTCAACAGCAGAACAAATCTTGATTTGAGGCAAGAGCTGTCAACATTCCTAACAACAGGGAATAATGTCACCAGTTGAAAGATGCACAACCAGGTGATCTCTGCAGTTCGCAGTATGTTATTTCATAGTGCCGATTGCATGAAAAACTTCAAATGTCTTACCACAGGGATACCTGGGTCTCCATCCTATGTAAAACAAGACATGTAGTACCTCATTTGAACTGAAGTAAGTATGGGCAAGGAGAAGGAGAAAGCCTCTGCAACACAGTGAAGGAACACTCTAATTTTACAGAAAATAGGTTCTACAGGGAACCTGGCAAGTTTGCTGCAAATGCCTGTCAAGAAAGTACCAAGAAGGTAGCTAAGATTCTTTCACGATGACCATACATGCATGGCTAAAATTCTACTAGGTGAATACAAATGAAATTACAAACTGGATCCATCTTAAATGTTGATACGCCTGTTCTTCTTTCCACACAATCTTGCTATAGGTAAAGTTACAACTTTACTCTAAATCCATATGTGATATCTTATTTTTGCTTTTGGCCCTTTAGAAATGTCAAATGTAAGTAAAAGGCCCATTGAAGATCTTCCCCATACCTAGAGGATACATAATCAGTTTGTGTTTCAGCTCAGTCACTCTAACTCTATTTGAAATAGCCCTCTCAAATCCTTCCCCACTGACTCACTTTCATAAAAGTGCTGTGAGCACATACACTGTAATTTGGTAATCCCATATTCTTGTTAGGCTGCATCAGCAGCCCTGGCTGAAGTGCTCCAGTGATTTATTTAGTGCCCTAAAGTGCTCTCAAACTCTATGCCTTTATCTCTTCTCCTGTTGCAACACTGACTTCTGAAAGGTAAGTTTGAAAAGACATGAACAAAGGCAAATGTGCACATAGCAGAGCTGCCATAGTGGAGGCACTCCTGCCAAAAGATGATACTTGCTGTATCATGCAAGATCCCTCTATATCCATGCAGAAAAGAACAATAGATAGGGTTGTAAGTATTGATATACACTTTAATAAGACTAGCTATCCTAGAATACAGGGACAGAGTCAAACCAACGGCAAACCAATTGGTACCACATGCATTTCCTGCACCATTAAAAATATACGTATTAGAATCACAAAGCATATTCAAGTATGTACAACATAAGACATTCCCATAACAGCATTAGAGAAAGCAAATGTGTGTAAATAAAGGCCAATGAAAAAAAAACAGAAAAAGTAAGCTTTTTATAATTAAGTTTGGAAAGGCAATTAAGGCTTGATCAGAAGGAGAAATGCAAGTAGGCTGTTTCACAGAACTATGCAGAAGAACATATTTTCACACCAGCAGGCACGACTCTGTAGGAAGGATGGGGCAGGTGTTAGAGGAATTGGATGAGAAGCAAAGCAAATGAAGATAGATGAATGTTTGAAAAGCTTTTAAAATGTTTGGAATTTGAATGGGAGTCAGTGGAAAAGTACAAGCATCAGGCTGCCATCACCATAGTGGTATTTAATGAATGTTAGTGGTAATTATTGGTGTTTGTGAAAAGCAGGAAGCAATGTTTGACAAAGGTTGGACTCAGAAATCAATTTCTTAAGATGGTATGATCCAGGAAAGAGGCAAAGAGGTCTCAGTCCTAAGGGTTTATATGAGAAAAGGAACAACAGCTCTAGTGAAAATTTGGCTACAGTGACAGAAGAAGTATGTGAAGAATAATTAAGTTCAGGGTCAGTCTAAATACTGATATTCTGGTATCATACAAGCACAAATGTTGAATCAGAAAGTATGTGGGGCTGCTAGATCCTCTTGCCAAACAGAAACAATTTTTCCTTGTTATGTTTATTTGAAGGAGACTGAGACAATGCAAAAATCTAAAGAAGGTTACCACAGAAGGATGTTAACTCCATCAAGTATTGTCTTGTGAGGGACTTAAGGGTAAGAAGAGGGAAAAAAATGCAACATATATTCATTACTGTGGAATTAGAAGGATTTAAGCTTAATATGAATAAACATACAGGTCTCCAGTTCAGAAACATACAGAATGCAGTATTTATTATTAAGATATCTTTCTTTATTTTGAAAACAAGAACATTAACTTCCACAGTTATAGATGTCATGATGAAGAGGAAAAAGATTAATTGTATCTTCCATGTTTAATTGCCTAATGAACTTACCCAGGTGTGAGATGAATAGTTTCTTATTTTAATGTGTTGTTTTCAAGGGGCCAGAACTAGTCTAAATAGCAATGATTATGTTCTTAATAGTTAGATGTTTTGAACAAGAATAGCAACTGATGAATACCACATGAAATACCTCCTTTCACTAGTATAAATTTCATTTAGACTGTATTCATGAAAGTTTCAAACTTACAAGACAAAAAATATCACTTTGAATGTTAATTTTGAGTATTTAAGGTGCAAAATAAAAATTGAATATTTTAGTTCCATCATTTTCCATTAGTAAGAAAAGCCAACAACACTTCTCGAGCAGTCCAAGTGATAGCCTTTTTTATGTATTCTACCAATAATATTCCACAGTGGATCCAGTAAACCCAGAAAATCTTTAGAAAACCTTGCAAAGCCTTCTGTCTTGCTATTGCAGGTGAATGATCCTTCAGTTCTAGCAGGGATTTCAGTAAAGCTATTGATTTTATGTGGAAGATGATCCAATACATGGTAGTATTGAAGGGTAGCAATACAAAATTTCAAAGTAGGACTGACAGGGAACCAGGTAACAGAGAAAGATATTTATCTATAAAGTTAATTGCAATAGTTCAAACACATCTCACACCTCCAACTGGGTAAAAGAAAATGATGGTTAATATACAATAAAACAACTGAAATTATACTGTGCTGCTTACAGCATTCACTGCTTAAAGCAATACAGAACTACCTCTTTCCCAGTACAGCAACAGAGATAAAATACCTTAGACTTCTCTAAGCATAATGGAGATGCATTGCAGCAGACTAGTACATCACAAGGACTCCTCATCCTCACTTTCATTTTGGCTTTGGCCAAATGAGCAGTCCTTTACACATCAGTTATGTGGAGACTTGTATAATTCTTGTTTGCGGAGGAGTGTTGGGCATCCCAGGAACACTAGGAAGACATACAGAAAAGTTCTCACAAAATAGTCTACTTTCCTTCAACCCATTCAGGTATTACTATTCTGCCCTACTATTTTAACTAGTAGTAGAAAGTCAATTACCAGAGAGAAAGAGTTTGGAACTCTGAAAATACTTAATTTCTGTATAAACCCACTCCGAATTTTCTCAGTGAAAATAACAGAGAACATAGGCCAAACAGCTTTCTTCAACAATTTAGATTAGATTATTAAATCCATGGAAAGAATTCAGTGGTCCTAACTAGAATGCACTGACAGAATTTTGAGGTTTTACATGCTAATACGAGGAAAGATGAAATTTTCAGTGAGATGGTCTCAATTTTTATTTCTGATAAACCCACTGAAGTTCAGTAACCTAGAATCTTAACTCCTTGATGCATACGACTCTCAAAACTTTGTACTTGAGTATCTTGGTGAAAGTCTTTTCATTACTCTATCAATAAAATTGACAAATAAAACCAGAATTTTTACCGATTTATATCACTGAGACTGTATGCAAACACAGGCTTCCTATCACACATCTCTTTTTTTTCTGCTGATTAATGAGAACATCAGATGATTGGGTAGACTGTGATGCTTTCCTTTGGGGATGGAAAACAACAGAAAATGTGCACATAAATTCTTCCTCTGGTAGTTCAAAATTAAATTATACAAGCTGCAAATAGTCCCCACAGCCTGTCAGAGATTCAGAAAATTGTCTCCTCCACAGTCCTACTCTTTCACACTTGACCATTAAGAAATTTCTCACCCTCTGCACACCCACAAGGGATATTCTACTCTATGCCTTTAAAATACTGAATGAGATTAACACAGCCACAAGACACATACATGCTATTCACTCTGTAGTAGTGATGTTTTTCTAGCTCTGACCAGAGGAAGGTGTAAGGACAGGAGGTATGAACGTTCTGGTCCCAACCAGCTATTGCTGTTAGAGTCAGTTATGAGACACAAGAATTCCTCCCCTTTCCTCATCTCCTCACCCCTTTCTCTCTCAATTCTGTGCTCATTTACCTTTTCTCATTCTCAAATTAGTCCTGGCTGGGACTCGCAGTACTTGGCTTCAGATGGCTATTTCTGTCTGCTGGCCACCCCACCACTGCAGCTCGGAGAGCTGTGCAGTTCTGGCCCCGGGTAGCCAAAATTTATAATGCAATGTTTTAAAGCCAACCATCCCTTAAACAGTTCCTCAGAGTTCTTCTGAAGCACTAGAATGGCAAATAGGAAATTCACTTTTTAAAAGGGTAATCTGGTACAACTATAAAAAAAATACACACTCAAAACTCATGTCATGCTTAAGTGAGAAATAAATGGCAAACCCAGGAGAGGTCAAAAGCACAGTTAGTGAGCGTCATCTCATGCAGCTGATGTCATGTTACTATCCACACAGGGATTTGGTGGATAAGGGAAGAAAAATCCAGGTACGTATACTGAATATGAATACACACTGGCCTTTTCCTATGGATTTCAGAAGCCACACTACGCTGACTAGTCCACAACAGCTGCGCATACTTCTCTCTCCAAAAATGGGTTAACTCTGCAAAGATCAGCATTAACTCCCACACACATTTCTGCTGGAAATCTATCAGGTTGCTAGGGTAGCATGCTGTGCATAAAGGCTGCTCCCTGGCTGTGTACCCTCCCCGCAGGCACACGAAGCCCTAATTATGAGGTATATATACAGAAGAGTTTCCGTGGGCTCAGAAGAAGCATCAACAAATACGCTACTTCCTTTGCTCCATGAGTTACAGACCCTTTGAAGCATTTTTCTGCTCCTTTGCTTATGCTTGTATCACTGTATGGGAGGCTGTTTCAAACTTCACATTTATCATTCTGACCAAAAATAATAGCTAATTTATTTCTCTTACTCTTTAATTTCATTTTAAAATTTAAAGTAAACAAATCCTGAATGGCAAGCAATAAACTAAAAACTGAAAGGGGATGATACTGTGATGTGACAGAGGGACCGCGCTTGCCCCATTTCCTTACCAATTTAGATGTTAATGAGACTTTTTTTCTTTTGCAAAATCATTTAAAGACTATAGAAGGAATCAGAAAACACCTCTTCATTTTTGGTCACATACTTGTATTATAAAACTTTATTTATGTATTTATTTATTTATCCGGAGGGGAGGGGGAGGGGGGTGTTGTCTTTGTGGCCTGATGGGAAGTGGAGGGTAATTCCTTTTTTCCCTTCAAATTCCATTTAATTTTGTTCCTGCTGCACCTATTTTAAGACTTCTTTGACTCCTACTTCCCTCCTACTTTCTTAAAGTCCAGCATTAAGCTATTAAGGGTGAGCACAGGGATGACTTAAGCGTCCTTACAGGCTAACCAGTACATCTGCAGTTAATTGCAAAGAAAGGGTAGCTGAGGAACTGTCTACTGCTGGCTGCCATGGGCTTCTATGCTATTTCCATAGCTTTCCCTGCTGCTCCAGAAAGAAAATGATGAGACTGAGATTCTTCTGTATCACTACACTAGCACATAAATGTAATTGCCAAATACTTCGAGAGTCTAAATATGACAACATGGACAGTATTTTGCCTTTCTTAAATATTCAACTATTCAACTATGCAGCTTTCTAGAATATAAGAGCTGAGAAACAGAATAGTACAATCCTGTTACTGAAAAAAAAGTCATAGGTGAATTTCTTGAACAGCAGAGAGGTGCAGAGGAATTACCCTTTGATATACAGTATAAATCCTTTCTAAATCCACAGAGGTTAAAAATGCTAGTTGTCATATTTGTTTTATAGCTTAGCATCTTTGTTTTCTTTATGCTTTCTTTAAGATGCCCTCAACATACATCCTCACAAGTATAGCTAAATTGGAATAAGAAGGCTGGAAAGATTTATAATGTTGCCAGAGCTGTCATATAGGCTATGAACAGGGAATGTTTCATTGTAAGAACTATTAAAGTATCCTGCTTACCATTTCTTTTAAAATAGATCTCCATTTTTTTTTAAAAAAAAAAAAAAGAGTAAACTACAAATATCAGTGCTTTTGAAATTAAAAAGGTAAATTATTCATAACAATTAGAACAGCTGCTTCATCTCTGTCTCGTGGGTGGAAATCACAAACATAACATTGATAGAATTAAGTTTGAAACATTTGCAGAATTTGTATCCATGAGTTTTCCTCTTCTCACACCTAGCTTATGTAAACCAAGCCCTCCTTAGTTCCTTTCTCCTGTTTTCCTATACTCATATCTAGATTCATAATGAAAGGGCTTAATCTCTTTATGCTTCATACATAAGTGGAATATTTATGTGAAGGATTTAGTCTTTTATTTCAAATCAGCTAAGTTTCTTTCAGCATTGTCTGCTTAACAGGTATTATTATTTTGTGCTTGATTCAAGTTTGAGAATTGGAGCCTATTTACATAGAGACAAAAATGTTCCCTTTCAGAGAACCATGTGCTGGGTTTTTTTCATTGTTTGTATTTTTCCCCACCTATCTTCCTTTGGCATTACAGACAGCAGCCCAGTTTCAAGGTATCAGCTGTCTCATCCATCTATCTGTTCCTCCATTGGAGTGTTCTCTGCATATACAGCAGCAAAAATCTGAAATAAAAACAATCCAAAACTGTCTCCAGTAGGGGAGCTTAGTGAATGAAGGAAAAAACTCTAGGGGGACAGACACAGGGAGAAACTAACTGCTGCTTTTTACATTTTCTTTCACATAAAACCAAACGGAAGCTAGTTTGCCCTGGGCATTTTTCTTTAAATATTGTGTAGAATACATATTCTTGTCCATTTATATTCATCAGACCTAAGTCTGGAAACTGCTATCATGCTGACAAAGAACCAGAGACAAAATCTAACTCCTGTGTTGCTCCTGTGTATGATAATGTGATCTCCATGACTGGAAATTTTCTTGATGTCCTTGTACGGAGTGAAGATGGTATCAATCTGTCTGAGTGAGATTAGCAATGTCCATTCAGTTTCCTGCCCAGACATGAGACAAAACGGACTAAAAGGCTAGAAAGTACTACAGCCCTCAAAGAACAGTTGCCTGTTTTGAAATAATTCCTGGTTTTATATTAGGAGTTAACCAAATATTTTCTTCTGCTCCTCACATTTAGATATTAAACTGTTAAAAACCTTTACTCATCACAGCGTAAACCAGCGACAAAAGCAGGGCGCATCATTGGAATGAAATACATTGCCTGCTTGCAGGAGGAATTCTGTTCTGCCAGATATCCACTAGGGTTCCAAAAGAGGCCTTTTTCGTCATTTTGGGGACTTTATGTAAACTATTTTGCAAAACATCATTGGCTCTCCATTCCATAATTTTTGCAAATTGAAGCAAAACAAACTGTGTGTGCTTTATGTTTTCTGCCCCTTCTGTTCACCAAGAAAGCAGGAACTTCCTAAAAATTTTGAGCAGGTACCACTGCTAGACTTCAAAGCATTTTTTTGGACAACCTGACATTCACATTATCAGAGCTTTATTAGAAAACGTTACAAAGATAACACAGCTCTGAAAAGCAAGTTGGAATATTATATTCTCATCTAGTGTGAAGACTGCAGCTTGTCAATGACTGACACAGTGATGGGAAGCCAGAATGGTAGCACAGAAGGAAGGATGTTTGCAGGAGCATATCTCATATTAATGAAGTTCACTGGATATGGGAGATTAAAAAAACCTACTTTCCTACCGTGTTTTTACACTAACTCCTCTTAAATGTGACAGAAAGCTCAACTTTTCCAAACATGTCTCAGATTTTACATTAGTCTCTGTGTTCCTTGGGTTTGTCATCACTCTCCTATGGGTATTCTGACTGAAGTTTATGATTTGCTCTAAAGGGCTTTACATGTTTATTTACTGAATTGCTATATAAATGAACAGAACATCAAAGTGAATAACTGAATATTAAATAAATCAAAAGCACAGTTTCACAAACACTTAAAGTAGAAAACTACTGCATTTACAAAACTGTCAAATTCATTATTCAATGTATTTACTTTCCTAATACTGATCTTGGACTCTGCCAAGGCAAGACTATCACTAGCCCAACACGGAAAGGCAGAACGTTGCAAACTGCTTTGTTTTTCCTGCAAGACATTACAGTCAGGGGTAGGTTAAGCCACATAGGACTACGCCTTTCTTTTGCCACAAAGGCAGGTAGTGAGAGATGACAGACCTGTACAAAGCTGTACAACAGGGAGCTTAAACACAGGGAGATTAAATTTTCACCAAAAATATTCTCAGGGAAGAATACTTCCCCATGGAGAAACAAAGAAAAAAACCTGTTACCCCAAGAACTTGCCACTGTATGTAAAAAACCCACAAGCTAAACATAAAGCACTGGATATTTAAATGTGAATAAACTTTTTACCAAGTGAATGACTACATTTCATGGCAATAGTTAAAATGATGACATAACATGCAATAAATTAATGATAAATATGGTGATAAAAAAAAAAAAAAAAAAAGAGACTACAAAGTTTATAGTTTCACGGTCCAAAAAGCCCAGCAAAGCAGGGATGAAGATAAGAAACTGGTTCAGAAATGTGGGGTGAAGAATGCAATAGTCACAGAGAAAAGGGATGACTAATAAGAAAACAAAGTAAAAAAGAACAGAGGTTTTTTAAAAAAAGGCAACAAAATTCCAAATTAAAATTCTGATTCCAGTGAGGACTTTTGGACATCATTTAATTGTTATTATTTATGTTTTCCTCAGTAGAACTACAGCACTGAGACGCTGTGGGGTTTATATTAATAGAAAATTATAAATGCCGCTGCAATCAGTAACACCGACTTTCTCTTTCATCAGCTAGTGGTCTGGTGCTGATCAGATGATGAAATCAAGGAGAGTGAATTGGTAAACCATCTGGAGAAAGCATTTCTAATATGATTTAAAACAACAACAACAGAAACAGAGGAGCTTTCTCATTTTGTTTTAGTTCACTCCTATCTATAACAGTGTGATTTCATTTACGCCTATGAAAAGTGTGTATAAAATCCTTATCTAATACTTTACGCTAACCATAATTTATCCCCTCTCAGAGGGGTAAATTACAGCACAATCCAAATTCAGTGGAGAGATAAGATCTTATTTTTTTTTTATATCCTCCCCTGTATTTTTACAAAAGGAAATACACATGCACAAATTATGAGAAATCAATATTTTTACTCCTTTCCACTCCATTGGCAAAATAATCAGAAAAGGGCACCACATCCCACTGTTTGTGATTTGAATTGACTGAATGAGAGTTTGACAAGTCTAAAAGGCCAGCAAAAGACACACAGAATGTCCCTCATTAGATTTTGCACAACAGTGGCTACAGAGAGCTATGAATGCACAGTACTATGAATAATAAAACATCTGTGAATTACATAATGTCACTAAGTACGTTCCAAATGGTATGCATATATTAACTCACAGATACAGGCTGGTACTTATTTAATACAAAATCAGCAAAAAATAATGGTGTTTCTCAAAGGCCCTGGAAGTTCATTATGCTATCCGAAACTCACATATTACTCTAAGGAATGTGATGCTATTGTTATACAACAATGAAAAATAGTCACATCAACAGCTCTTAGTAACAGGTAGTGATATCTTTGGGAAATCCACCAACTTTAATGAAACAGTTCAAGTAAATATAATTTCTTCTTGTATGTTCAACTGCGTGGTGTCTACAAAAAAAATTAATATGAGGAAGTTTTATATATATTAAGACTCAGTATTTTCACAACACTTCATATTACCATTGAAATGCACAGTCAAACTACTAACAGATAGCACCTTCTGACAATCAGAAAAGTCCTTCTTTGTATCACTGCAGACTGCACACAGCTTGATTGGAACCCTCTGTTTCAGAAGTGCCCCACCACCACCTTGGTGATAAATTATTTTAGGATTTGCATACTTGCTCTTAGCTTTAATGAATGATGTGCTGCTTTTTCATTGCTGAAGCCAGGCTTCTTTTTAAACAGCTATCATAGTCTCTTGACAGTGTAATACAGAAATGGATCAGTAATTATAAAGGGGAGTCAAAATTATGATTACTCTACTGTGTATTCTTCTTAATGACTAGTTCAGAAACAGGAACACAGGACTACTGTTTCAAACACAAGTCTGAAACCCCTAGAGATTTAAATGAATATTACATTTAAAAAAACCCACCTTTTTCTGTCTCTGTGAAATTACCTACTCTTTCAATTAGTAGAAACACATCACTTAATAAAAATACAAAGTATCTGTTATTATTCTATTATAGGTTGATGCCATTAGATAGAAAATTCTTTAAGAAGGAGTAGCACGCTGTTTATCCTCATCAAGTCATGCTTAATATCAAACCATTTGCCACATGGACACCTGATCCAAAACCCACTGAAATCACCGAGACACTTTTTTCTTTTACTTTCCGGAGTCAGAAGTAGGCTTTTAAAAAGGGAAATGCTGTTCACCCTTTTGCTCCAGCATGCAGCACTCCAAGCCCATCTCACAACTGCCACCTCTGGTGATGTAACCTCCATGGTAAGTTAGGAGAGGTTTATCCAGTACAGGAACTGAGGCTATAGGATTTATGAAACCAACAGATGGCCTCAGATTAAGTGCATTTAAAGGAGATTTTAATTTTTAATGAAAATAATTTGAGATTGGGTATGTAACCAAAACTCAGGTGTGTATTGATCTTATCCCAGAAATAATTCAAGACAGATCATCCAGGTTACCATATGGACTGCATTTCATTCCTCCTATTAAAAGTAGATTACAGAAGGGCTAAAGCTACTTATGATATTTCAAGCTTACCAGTATTAATTTGAATAAGATAATAGATGAGGGAAGCATGATTAGCAGCCATTCCAGCTACACAAAGTACAAATCTCTTCAGCAGAATTTCAGTGGATTGTAAAACTGAGTATCAAAAGATCTAGTGATAATTTCATCTTCCATTTTTTTAATATAGTAATACTTTTCAGGTATCACTATTCACCATATTTTTCCCAATATAAATAATTTGAAATATTTATATTCTGACCTAAAATAAAATTCATTATTGCAAAGTAGTATTATGAAAATTTGGAATTGTACTCTGAGGTATTAGATATGTGCAATATAAAAAAGTCTGTTGATGTGCAAAATCCAAGAAATGCACACAGTGAGTTAGGAATTTGGTATTGGGTGCCAGCCACTCACGTCCATGTATGGGGACTAGAATTCCAATTGCAATTTCTTTTCTGGTTACGGCATGTAGGGAAGCAGCCGCTGCAGCCGCGCAGGCCCTGAGAGACAAATACACAAGCCAGAGAGATGATACAGATGTCTAGAACCTTCCCACCTGCTGCCTCGATGAATTCACACTGGTTACTGCAAGATGTGGATAACCATCTGTGCATCTGTCTAGTACTGACACTTAAGGGTCATATTTTTTAAAGAGTTAATCACTGGAGTAAGTTATAGCGAGCATTTTTGAGAATTCAACCCTATTTCCTACATGTACTATAACAGCTATTGTAATTCGCTCTTGGTGCCATTCAAAATGGCCAGAGTCAGTACCTAGTGCATCATAAGAGAAAATTTTTACTATATTTCCAAGAAATTAGAAAAAATGAAATAGTTACATTTTAAGGACAATTCTCTCTTTTTTTTCATCATAATAATGGGAAAAAAAATCAGTATTCTTTTAGCTGAAATAACTTTCAGCAAAGCTGAAATTATTATTCCAGACCTCAAGATTCTGATTTTTTAACTTCAACATGCAAAAGCAGTACACCTGTGCAGATGAAGAGTGTCCCAAAACTTTGTAACATTAGGCCATCGATCAGCAAATTTCCATTGACACCCACAAATCATGAACAGTATTTACTTAAGCAATCCTCATCATATCCTGTAACATAAGATGTTTTATATCTATTTAATAGACCAAACAGTTAAGTCACAGAAAGCTAAAGTGAATTCTTTCACCCCACAAAAACAGGTCAGTGTCACAAGCAAGAGTGAAATGCAAGATCCCCAATTCCTACTTCCCAGTTCTACATAGTAAACCCCACTGTTGCAGATTACTCAGTTGAAATGAATGTATTCATGCCATAAATGCAACCTTTACTGAGATAGGCAATAGGACAGAAATATGTCCTGTTGTATGCTCATGTTATATATATGTAGAAATCTAAAAAATAATGTCAAGGGAATTCTAGAAAGTTAATAGGATAAATGGCATTTCAAAAATCTTCCATCTTCTTTTAAGCCTTGCTAATGTATCATCTTCTCACATCACTTACAGTAATGAATTCTATAAAGCAGAGGTCCTGACATTACTGTCTGACCTCCCATAGCTGTAAAACCTATTTTTGGAAAGCTGTTTTTACCTTGGAATGTATTGCAATAAACCACAAAGTCAGTCAAAGGTACTACAAACAATATAAAAATCACCCTAACAGCATATGTAAAAACAGTATATATTTGTCAAAAGTCATCCTACTGGAAATAACTTTTTGAGTGAAACCAAAATCTGTCTGGTGCTGTTCACTGACAGTTCTAATTTCAGTGAGAATGATTCAAAGCAAAGTGCAGAAGGCTGCATGGAAGTGCTTCACAAGACAATACAAAATGAAATTTTGTTAAATTTAAAATCTAATGTTATATTTGGAAACTAAATTTACTTTTTAAATGGGAAATTAAAATTTAAAATACAGTTTATTAGCACTGTACCTATGTTTTCACCATGTTATTATTTCAATATTAATGCTGGAAATTGACACCATCAACACTAGAAAAATAAAGGAAAACTAGAGACTGCTCCAAGTGAGTTTATTGATTTTAGCTCCCTGCATATACCTCAGGTTCTTTGGGAATGTTCTGATGTCTGTATGTAATACAGGCACAAGCTTTGCTCAAGAGCTATGGTTAGGTTCATAAAAACATTCAGACAGATTATCTCTAAAAGACAACAAACTGAACTCAACATGTAACCAGCAATTATCAACTCCTTATCACTGCAGGATGCTCAGACCAACTTCACATACTTTTAAGCATCTGAAACACAAGGTGAGCACGGCATGATGTCATGACATGACATGAATTTAAAGACGCATGTAACTGTACTGTTTGCATACTCCTTTCACTATCCTCTCTACACTACAAACTCTTCATCATGCACAGGAAACACCTGACTAATTGCACCAGGAAATCTACCCTTTTTATTCCACAACGCTGCCTATAGCTGCTTCTTTCAGACTCCCTGGAGCTTTAATTCACAACTTTCTAATGCCCTCCATGGGGAGCATTTCAAAATGAGGGATGGAGGCAAAAAAGAAAAACACTGAGTCTCCCACAGCTTGTCTAGTTTCCTCTTTATAATGTAGGCTCCTCATGACAAAGCTTATGTATAGTTGTGTCACTGCCAGCACTGAGTATATAATCAACGGTTTCACAATGCTATTAAATTAGTTACTTCCATACTATGTCTTTTTTTCCAGTCTGATTAAGTCTTTAACCACTAACGATGTCAATACATTCACACTTCACAGCCATTAAATACTCAAACAAAACCAAATATGGTATCTATATTTGAAAACAACATAAAATAAGTTTTGGTTGCTTCCCTAATACGATAATTTAAGAAAAAAGGTAACCTATAAAATATTTTTTTTCTTAAATGCAGCATAGTTAGATCTAAAGCTTTCTTTGACGAAAGTGCACTGAAGTGTACATACAGAACTGTCCCATGTACTTAATGATGAAAATTAATGTCTGTTTCGAACAATGTGGCCATGAGGCAGTTTATAGATGTTAAGCAAAAAAGATTTGCTCTGAAAACCATTCTCCCAACTTCAGTGAAACAGAGGATATTAAACTATTTCTACAATATCATACTATTCTTTACAGACATTTCTATGGATCGCATCACCATACGTTATAAACAGTTCACAAAACAGAATGGATCAAACAATTTTATCTGGTAATGAAAATGTATTCTCTGTTTTCACAGGTGTATCCCCAAAGAGGTGGGTACTAGTGGCAGACCTAGGAATGAAGACTGAATCTCCTGGTTTCTAGCCCTGCAACGGTTAATACAAGCCTAGCTTTCTGCTCCTCCGTAGAAATGGCATTGTGAGGTTGGTAAAGTCAAATACATGAACTATCTTCTACCATTAGATGCATGCTAAAGCAGATCAAGTGAGATGAGACATTTCTACTTAAATGTGTTCCATGTTAACGGACATTAAACTTAAAATCCAGAAATGTTTGGAGCTTGAACACAGCTAAAGTTCCTCTAAGACCAAGTCTCTCCGTAGTCTCAGGGAGAGAGACACCAAAAAGGATTTAATCCTAAATATTAGAAAACCAACTCAGGCTGACATGAATGCGCACTCAGAGATGCCTACTTCTCAACATGAAGTCTCTCAGTTGTGAAACTACAGTTGGCTTAAGTGAGACACCAAGCTTTACAGTGACCATAATCCACCTGTTAAAACCATGCATGTGTAACTGGTTACATGCTAACTCCCTTCTTAGAGGTGGAAACAGAAACTGGGACAAGTCAGGCTAGAGTTATCTCTACTCCTTGTACACTTCTACCATTCTCACAATACAGGGGTGGATAACAGAAGCAAATCATCATTCTTCTTGCAGTAAAAAAGAAAAGCAGATGGACATTTATGATCTAGAACTATGCCCACACAGTCTTCTGAGGTTCCTTAGTCTATATATCACTCTTTTGCTGACATTTGCTAAAATAAAATCACTCTAAATGGTATGCAATAAGAGATACTTTTATTTTTTCCAGAAACAACAATTGTCTGTGTACAGTTTCACAGTTTAAAGAAAGATTATTTTGTGTCAAAAGCCAATTTAAAGTCCTGCTCCTTTCCTGAATAGGAACTCTGTAAAAAGTAACGTAAACAGATAATTAAGCCTGGTAAGATAGGCTACAGAGCATAATTAGGTTTACTGAAATCCTTCAGAACATTTTTCTCTGTTGTATTTCTCAAAGATAATAAAAGATAATATATAAATAAATATAGTATGAATATGTATAAATAATAAATAATAGATATCTTTTGGAAATTGGCTTGGTTGGCACTTGCTATTCAAAATGGTGTTACTGGGCTAAACTGAGGCTGTTCAACTGTGAAAAGTAATCTGATTTGGAAGAAAATTAATTTTAAACCAGATCTGAAAACATTAGTGCCTGCCTTGAATTTCACTGCTGAAGACTACCGAGGGCTCTGTTGTAACTGCCAGGGGACATAATGAACACTTTTTTTCCCCATTAGCATCACAACTCCCTTAGAAAAGGCAACAAACTGTTTTCCTGTGATAGATAGCTCTGATGCCATTTCTAGGAACTACGGATCAAAGGGTATGATGAAGACTAGTAATTTGATTGTGTTTCTTGATATTTTCAGACACAGTCAAACTAAAACAAATAGCTTAGTTTTAAACAATGAAACTGTGTAGCCATGTTCATTGTGTTATTTAAGGCATTCATCACATATTACACTCAATGTAAACTCTTATAAAATATTGAGAACAGTATAGAAGCTGGAACAGCATTTCATATAATTATAGTTTTCCCTAAATGTAATGCAAAAAGTCAAATATAATGTCTGCAAGCACAGTAGGTTAATTTTTCCCCAATGCAGAGGGAGGTAATCTTGAATTTGTAAATATGCATAATAAGTACACATTGGAAAGTACAAAGCTATCTTTTACCAGCCCAGCAAACTTCAGTCAACTTAATGACTCTCAAACAGTAAAAAGAGTAATGGGTTAAAGTATGGATTATCACACCAGACTTTTTAAATGGTGAGTGGGTAAATCCAAGCCTCTGTGCTTACATGCCAAAATGAAGCTTGCAGGAAGAGTAGGGACAGAGGTTTTTAATAAGCCTGAGAAATCTCAAATGAAAATTTTAAACTGTTTAATGAGCCTTTGCAAAAACAATTTATTTAAATTAAATTATATCATTTACCCTGAGACTAAAATGTATTCTATGTTGTAGAAGTTTACTTAATTTAATCATTTAGTATAGGTTTGACTGATAGGTTAGCAAATTGAATACTATTCAGAAGACCATATCTACTATATATATATTTGCAGTTGGCATCAGTGAGAGTGCCACTAGAAACTGTGATGGTACACAGTCCCCAGAAGTACAACTATTAGGAAAGGAAAAAAGATCTTGTGCCACACAGCTCCATTTCCCACTGGTTGCCACTTCCTATATTATTCCTACTAATAATTTATCTAACTTGTGTTTTAACTAGCTAAATTAATTGCATATCACAACTTCCCTGATAGTTTGCTACTGACATATCTTGGTCATTAGTGGTCTTGTATAAAACAGACATGAATATAAAGTGATACTAAGGGAAGAATTTACTTTACTCCTACAAGCAGTCTCAGTGGGTTTATTTGGCCTGTTCATATGAGTAAGGCAAGTCAGATTTGGCTTTAAAAGCTCTAACTTAAGCTCATAAAAGGTAGGAAAATGAGAGGGATATGGATGTACTTTTTTTTCTTATCCATGAGGGACAATGGCAAACAGAAAGTAGAATGTCACTTGTCACAAATAGGCTTTCACTCCTGCATTCTGACAGAAAAAAAGACATTGCCTAACAATGAAGCAGCTGTAGGAGGCAAAGAGGAAAAAAATAGCTGAAAAAAGCTATATCACCACTTGTAATTCTGAAACTCTCAGTGTCTTGCAAGTTGATGTCACACAAGAAAAAATCCTTCATTTGGTCTCCCACTGTTTTGCTGACCTTTCCCCACTGGTGGTGTAGCAGGAGGCAATATAAAAGTGCTTTTATTCCATACAAATCGCTTGGCTGCTAAACTCTGTGAAATCTGAAAATTACAGTAGTTGCACAATATTTTTCAAGGATCCTTTATTGGTAATTGCTTCTGACCAGAAAATTAAATATAGAAGAATGAAATTGCAACACAACTTTGATTTCATTCCCTGTTGCAGAATAATTGTATTGAAATACAGAGTTGCTGTGTCCGAGATAAGAATTTGATCAGAGGTCCTTAACATTTCCCTTTACACTTTCCAGATTAAACTTTTTTTTTCTTACTAAGATAATTCAGAAAAAACCTGAAAATTTCACAAATATATTTGCATACTTAATGCATTTTTTCTGCAAAACAAGTTAAATAATTTTGCCATTTTTTCTCATCTTTAGGTAAGCCTTGCAACTGCTCTAAACTCACAAAATGTGGCCAATGGCAGGTATTTCTTATATTATTTCTAACCATCTGTTGAATTAAAAGAAAGGGCTGGAAAATGCAAAAGATACAATCTGTATACTGATTTTTCTGACAAAGCTGTTGGTACTTATATAAGTTCTTTGATATTCCTAAACAATGCATCCCAACGGAGGACGATGCTTTTCTTGATCTCTTTTGCATCTTTTCTCTTCTCATTTCTATATGTCTTAACTTTAATTTCCTTTCCTTCTGTATTTGTTGTGGTTTAACCCAGCAGGCAGCTGAACACCACACAGATGTTTGGCTCACTCCCCCCATTCAGTGGGATGAAGAAGAGAATCGGAAAAAAGGTAAAACCCGTGAGTTGAGATGGACAGTTTAATGAAACAGCAGAAGAAAATAGTAATAATAATGGTAAGAGAATATACAAATTAAGTGATGCAAAATGCAATTGCTCACCACCCACTGACCAATACCTAGCCCATACCCGAGCAGTGATCCCTGTCTCCCAGCCAACTCTCCCCAACTCATCCCCATACTGAGCATGACATCATATGGTCTGGAATAGTCCTTTAGACAGTTGGGGTCAGCTGTCCTGGCTGTGCCCCCTCTCAGCTTCTGGTGCACCTGGCAGAGCAGGGGAAGCTGAAAAGTCCTTGACTGGTGTAAGCCCTGCTTAGCAACAACTAAAGCATCAGTGTGTTATCAACATTCTTCTCATCCTAAATCCAAACCACATCACTATGTCAGCTACTAGGAAGAAAATAACCTCTAACCCAGCCAAAACAAGACAGTATTTTATTAATTTCCATAGGTTTCTTTTACACAGAATTACTAAAGGTCTCAATGTGTTCTCCTTTTAATGAGTTCCAGACTAGCAATCAAGGTTAAATAAACAAAGTACATGTAGAAAATCCAAATCAATTCAAAAAAGAAAGAATTGATTTTTTTATTTTAATTTTGCTTATTGATTTTGTCCACAGAAAACAAAATCAATATAGTAGCAGTATACAGACTTTGAAGTTTAATAATATATCTCAGTACAATAAAGAGGTTAAAGCCCCTACTGTATCATAAATTCCTCCACTTGGAACTAATTACTTCAAGTGGAAAAAAGTGGCAGGCTACCAGTTTTTAAGGGATAAACACAAAGGCTAAGCTAATTCAGACATAAATGCATAACAATCAGGAGAGAAAAATTGTTTTTCAGAATTGTTGTTCATACAGTTGAAAAGCCATATTATGAAGGAAGGCAAGTGATAATATACACTTTAGTCACAAATATAATATAGTTTCCTCACACAGTTATACCAGCTTTACATCAGAAACTTGTATGGGATAAAGATATGCTTTATTCATAAGAAAAACAGCTTGTTGAAAAATTATTAATACTTAAAATATCCTCTTTTGTTGTTCCTTATGATGAAGACTAATGATATGAATGGATAAATTGTTTAGGAGAAAATATTCAGCCTTTCCTATCTCTAAATCATAAGCTGATATACTATATAATGTTATATCCAAATATACATGTAAAATAAATATAAAAATTGATATATCTATATATATAAAATTGGAGTTGGCACTATAGTCTTTGTCTTTATATGATGTATATAGCTTAATAG
>NW_009259121.1:139768-189466 GCF_000687185.1 Egretta garzetta | reverse complement strand
CTACATGTGGTTTTGGTATTGGCAATTGTACAATCCTTGGCACAATTATTCTAGTCTAGAATGCTCTAGCCAAGTGAATTCACCTGTTTAACAACCAAACTGTTGATTTCCCTATTTGCTGGAAGAGTCATTTAGCATGTTTTGGTTTCTTCTCTGTATCTACCTCGATTTTCTTGTAGAGCCTTTTTTCTCAGCAAAACCTGAAGGATCCAAGGCTGCTTCCCTTAATTCCTCTCCCCCACTCTGTCTCACATCCCCAAGTAGTACAAAGATTTTCAAATACTAAAACTATATCTGGATTTCCAGAAATTAAGTCTTGAGGTATAATTTTTTTTCTTTGTTTATCTAGCACATCATCATGGTGGTTCACTTTTTTTTCAGCAAACCACAACTACTTCCTTGATTCAAACACTGAAAATTCAATCTTGTTCACACTAATGTCCCAGTAACTAATTGAAGCAATCATCTAATCAAATCTCAGTCCTTTCAAAGATGGAACAAAGCAGAAAACAGTAAGTTTTTTCATCCTGTTCATACTCTTAAATTAGATGGTATTTGATCCTGTTTCTCCACTTATGATCATTTCTACTTTCCAAACCTTTCTCACATACCATTTGTTTTTCTGGTTTTGATTGTTGACTGTTTTTAATATCTCTCCAAATGCATCCAAAATGTAATCTGAATCTCTTGTTTTCAGGGTTTTTTTTAAAATGATAGCGTTTTTTCTTTTTTTTTTCTTTCTTTTTTTAATAGCTTTGCTTTCAAGGTCCACTTAGTTCTGCAGTAACCCTGCCCCCTGGGAATCAATTTCTTAACATGAGAGTAAAGAGAGTTCATGTATTTTGTGATCCAACATCCCTTAGAGTTGGAGTTTCATTTCATAAATAATTCACTTACGAGCACATACATTCATTTTACATGATTCCTCAACGTGGCCAGGGTGCTGCGTAGTCTGCACTGTATCCACCTACAAAAAATACAAAAATATACGTCTGCTTACCAGGATGTGAGTGGGGTTTGGCTAACCTAACCCTGTATCATGGATCTTATAAGTGAGCAAAAAGATTCCTCTTCTCTCCCTTAGGTTCAAAAATACTCCATAAAATAACTATTTGTCAGGGAAAACAGTTAGAATAGTGTTACATCTTGTTTAAGAAAAAGAAGAAATTAAGTGAACTATGCGTCGAGGAACAGGACAGTTTTAAATCATAGAGAAACTGTGGTGGTTTACAGGTTGCTCCTTTTCTTACCTATAGTTACTGCAGACAGAATAAAAAATATTTCAGGTATTAGTGACAAGAATAACTTTTCTCCATTAATTGATGGGATAAATAGTGCAGTAAGTTACTAATATCAGATAGTTGAAAGAAGCAAAGAATAGGAATTTTGTAAGAAAGCAAACAGGCAACTGTTCTTCCCTCTCATCCACCTCAACCACCCACCAAAAAAAGGGGGAGTGAGTGAGCTAGATTTGGAGGGCAATATACAGTATACAATGACACTTCTGTGAACACCTGAGTTATTCAAAATGCCAGGTATCAACTATTATGCTACAAGGTGGACATAAAGAAAATGGAGAACTAGTGGAACATGCTTTCTTTGAATCACTTTGATCAAAACATTTATGAAGGAAACAAGACACTGAAGAGATGTGCACGCCTACTGAGAAACAGTGAAGGTTTCTGTTCAATATATTCTTCAAAAACACCTCTTAAGATATCACTCAGAAAGGGGTTGTCTGCACAAAAACCATTAACTCCTTATGTGTTGGTTACATAACATTTGGTTGGCATTCAGTAGACAGTCTTTTCAGCTTTTCCAGTATTTTGTATTATTGATAATTTATATTTATTTTACATCACTCACTACTTAGTCCTAATTTTCCCACATTTTAATGAATCACTTCTTCTAATCCATTACACATACGCAAAGTTAAAACCAAATCACACAAGTGTAGGATAGCAATGTCAAGCATCTCTACAAAGCAGCTTTTGCTCTATGAACATAATCCATAAAAGACTCCCAAATGTCCTCAAATAAGTAACGTCTGTTCCTCAATCTAAATATGATCTTCTTACAGGAAGCCATCTGGGACAAAGCAAGCAAAACATTCTGCTTTGATTGCAGAAGAAATATATTTATGCCTCAGTAAAATTCTTCATCATCATCAATCCAATTATGTGCAAATCTCTTTGTTCAGTTTCCACTGTCTTAGCTTGACTAAACAGCAAAAACACTAAACAGGTCAAAAAAGAGGTAATCCACCTATCTATCTATCTTGATCAGTCTGTGTCTCTACCTATAATTTAAGTACATCGAGTACCTCAAAGTTGCTAACTTCAACACTTATTCAAATTAATATAAAAAAAAAAAGTTTTCCTAACTTTAAGAATGCCTTCACTGGAATAGTAGACCTGTCCAGTATGCAATCAACTAACTAACAATCTGCTAACATGTATTTTAAATATCTTTCTCCAAGATACAAACTCATTTGTGAGCATTCGGTGCATTCATAAGATATTTCTGAGGTCAAAGGTTCATAAATGCAACAAATCAAATCATAAATCAATGCAAGAGAAAAGCTAAAACAATCAAAAACAATTACATGACACAAACCAGACAAAGTGTTCAATCTTTTTATCAAAAATACCATATATTATATCCTCACAAATTCAAATCAACATGGTGGTCTCGGTGTGTGTGTCTATATTACCTGCTGATGTAGTATGAAAAGGGAAGGATGGCAGTGCAATTTGTTGTGCCTTTCTATATTGCATCTTAACAAGCCACAAAGTTTGTACCACTTGCTAATCTTAGACATACACTGTGCAGGCAGAGAGAGCAAACTGATGGAGGACCTTGCATCTGGATTGTAAGTGCTATGCACCACATGACACCCTGAAGAAAATGCTGGAAGGAAGACAATGCTTCAAAAAGATCAGCGGTGCACTAAAATATGTACAGGACCTCAAATATAGACTCAGGTCAAATTCACACCCAAAAAACCCCTTCCTGTGCTCTGTAACATTACTGTGGATTCATCCATACATAATGATTGATGGAAAAAATTAGAAAATTATCTTTCTCCTTCTCTAAATTTCTGTGAAATGAGCTGCTGTTTTTCTCATTTTTCTATGGCAGTTGGAGAATCTTGCTAATTTACACAAAACTGGTATTACTGTCTTGTTCCTCCTCCCGTTTCCTGGCATGAAAATGCATGTACACCAAAGAGTTAAATGAAGAACTGAGAGTCACTACCTCAGTTTTTATGAGTAAGGTACTTGCAGTTCACTGCTAATCAGGCCATACTACTGAAATACAGGCCTGGAAGTTTCTTATTACATACTGAGTCCAGGTTCTGTTTATCATAGGCATAATCTCACATATTTCTTTGATAGGTTACAGTTTGCTTGCATCAATATTTCAATGGGAAATCTGTTCCAGAATTTCAATGCTGTAGTATATAAAAATTATTGTAACAACAACCCCAGATTTATTCATGGGTATTTATACCTGTTTCATCTTTTTCCTTAACTTACATATTCATTGCCATTTGATTTTTCTTTTTGCCACTCATCTCACTTTATTCTTAGCATTAAATCTGTGTCTGTAAATATGTTATGCCTGCAATATATATTATATATTGGTCTGATTGATGTGTGTGTATTACTAAAAATGAGACATTACAAGTTTCTGCAACATTCAACATGTCTTAAACGGAACTGAAAGGCAAAACAGGCTCATTTTTGCCCACAACAGCAAATGCCAGATAAAAATATATCTCCATAGACTTCCTGTTGCTTTTCACAAGATGCTTCTAACCTATTTTTAAACTTCTTTTACACACACAACTTCATTTTCATTTTGTGACAGAAATCAAAATAGGATTTGGGGAACTATAGGAAGTATATTGAACATATTTCCTTAGAATCTACATGTTGAATAAGGAATACTAATTCTCATATTCTTAAACAAACAAAAGAAAATTAATCAGTAAATATTCAATAATTTTATTTGTACAGTATTTGTGAATCATAAAGGCCTTATATAGAATAAAAAATTAAGCAAATTGAAACTAATGAAAATTTTGTCTGAGCAAGAAATGAATGAGGACTGCTACATATAATCACAAAGAGATGTATAGATTTTATTCATTACAATTTCTGTAATAGATATGGTCTAATTTAAGAAAACCTATTAATCTTGATAATGAAAGTTTAAAAGAAAAAAAATGCTAAATCAAATCAAAAGAGTAATGCACCTAGGTTTAGTACACAGTTTAACATGACTGTTCTCACTTAACTTCACTTAAAATCAGTTTGCCATATTGCTTACTACGTTGCATCAGCTGGGTCTAGTTTTGCAACTTCATTGTGGCTACTGCTGACTCCTGCATGTTAGGTAAAAGGTAAACCAAGTCCATCAAAACTAAGCTTTCTACTTCATACCGAAACCAGAAAAATAAACAAATTACCATTTTTAACCCATCACCACAAGCATAAAATTGATAAACTAAACATGTGTCATTCATTTTCTTTACAAACTCTCTGGTTTATTGATTTTTTGCTCATCCTATGCCTGTGAATTAATTTTGAACATTTAGGGAACTGGCAAATCCCATACTTCCTATTATTAGGATATTAGGATTACGTCCTGTTCATAGTCACACTTTGCAGTAATATGGTGATGTATGGTGTTAAGCGCCAGAGGATTGGTGGCTCACAAAGACAGTGGTCAGAGATGGAAAGACTGTGTCCATGCCATTGCCCTGAAATTAATTCATTCATCCCCTCAAACTAAAGAATTTATACTTTATAATTCAAAAGTCACATATACTTAACTGTTTAGCAATCCATTCTTTCTAAAAAACCTGAAAATTTTGTAAATTAATCATAAACAGATACCTTTTACTAGTAGTAAGTAGGAATGAAGACCGAAATATAAAATATCTCATTTAACTCTCTCATCTGCTCTCACACAAACACTGTAATAATAAAAATGTTGCATATTTAATACTATTTACTACAATGCCTTGCAATTCCTGAAGCACAGAAGTGTCTTCATTACAATCCAGTATAATGATATTATTGTGTTATTTTCAATGCATATGCACTGACTTATTTCAGGTAGACAGTGTTTAGAAATATAATCATGTTAATAGTTTTTTGAAGACACAGACTGTAATAACATAGGATTAATCTACCTCACAAGTTTCAATAATGCAAACTTCCATATGGTTTGTATATTACTTCCATAATACATTCGTTAAAATTCTGTCACCTTACCCTCCTGAACTAATGCATTAAGAAGCACTCACTGTAATAATAAGAATGTTACCTATTTAAGTTATTTATTACAATCTTAAGCCAGCAACACTGTGGACTTCCTTGAAACCTGAGTAATACTGCAATGTCAAGAAAAAAAAGGCTCACAGAAAAACAGAACAGCAATGATATCCTTAAATGTCTCTGATGCTGCAAACTTCACACTGAGAGGTTTGTGCTGATCTGTAAACAGCTTACCAAAAGTAGCTTGATCTTGGTGTAGACAGTGCTACTAATAGTTTAATCCATCGTTAGAAACTGAGGCATAAAAAGCTTGGCCCATGTTTTGTTGTTATTTCTTTTCTTTTTTTTTTTTTTTTCCTTTTCTTAGGAGTGGAGGAACATACTGGAAGGAAAATACCTGTATATTTCTTTTTCTAAACTGCTAAAGTTCCATTCCAAAACTAGTAAGAATTTTACATGACCTCATACCTCTAGAGGGTTGAATTTATTTTTTTTTTTAATTTCTAGACTACACATCTAGTGGTATATAATTGCTATTATATCAACATTGTTCTCTAATACATTTTGCTGATATTTATTCCCAATATTTTTATGAAGAGCAATCAAATCTCCTCTCACCACTTACTTTCTTAAGGCTCTGAGGTACAAGTAGCAGTGGTTTAAAACCAGATGGCAGGAATAGTTACCACCCTCATCCATCTGCTCCACCCTTCTGATGGGCATTAAAGCCTTAAGGGCAGGGTTATATGATAGGCCTATGAATGAGCTCATGTACTATTGCAGCCTTCAGCTGGGTGTATTAAAGTAAAAGAATTCCAGTTTTGGTTTACCCTAATACACCAGTGGTTCACAAAGCGATTCAAAGGAGGTTCAAGTATTCATGCCTTGAGGATAGTAACAGCTTCTGCCATCCAATTTTAGCCTGCCACAGCATGTCTCTCAGAGCCTTAAGTTTAGTCATCTCTTGCACAGCTAACTATATTCCATGGTTATTAAACAGCTCTTTCTGAATTTCTAAATGCAATCTTAATTCTTCCTGAAAATGGTTGACCAGAATAATATAATGATTTTTCAGATGAAGTCTCGTGAATGACTCCTTGAATGACATGAATATGTCCATTTCTCTCAGTAGCACACAATTTGATGCAGCCTTGTGCTGCAGAAACAAATTTGCTTGTGTCACACTGTTGCTCATAATAACTCTGCCTAATTCATTAAATTCTCTTTTTCTACTGCTTCCATCTCATGATTTCCTAACTGAATTTACAGCTTGTCTTGTTCTTGCTATTGCATTTTGAGTTGTAAAGTTTTAACTGCTAGTCTAAAAAGTTTTCTAGTCCTTCATCTAGTACAGTCTAATCCTCACTCAAACTCACGATTTTTATCATATTTGTTTCATAATCAAGTTTTATTATTACATTTGCACTCTGTGCATGAAGGTTAAAATATAAAGCAAAATCAGTCTTGAGGCTGATACTTGACTTGAGTGAGTAACTTTCCCTCTATTTATAATGCTTACCTTTGCAACAACACCAATTGTCATCCCATTTTAGTGAATTTCTTACATATTTTTGTAATTACTCTAGTAATCCCTGTCTTCCTCAGGTGCACAAATAATTTCCCAGGTGGCACAGTATCAACTGCTTGCTGAAGTCCAAAGAGAGAGATTACTAAATTTTCTTTATCTAGAATGTTGGTTATCTTTTCAAAGGAGAGTATCAGATTTGTATGAACCCCTTTCAGTAAAGCCATTTTCAATTTCCATTTTATACCATCTTCCTTCTTCCTTTATGTCAGCAACTCAATTTTTTTCATATAAATTCTGCTCTACTGTTTGATAAAAAATAAGGTCACAGTTTTAGACCTTCATCTCTTCTTTTGCGTCTTCCCCACTACTTAAATATAAATACTGTATTTGCTATTTTCCAACAAAACAGCACCATTTTTGCCCTAACTGATTTATTTACAAGATGACATGGGATGCTTTGTTCTATATAACTCAGAATTCTGTGCTGACACTTATCTCTTCCTCCTTGACTTACCTACCTCAGACTCCAAGTTTTGCTTTTATCTCAGACACTTCCAGCTTTTGCCTCCCATGTACATTATCACCTTTCTTTAAAACTAAGGCAAAGTTTTCATTTCATTTCTGCAACACATCTATGTTATCTTTCACCTCTAAATGTAGTAATTGTCCTGCTTCTCTCTTGCTCTTGTTAATATAGCTAATTAAAATTTATTTTAATCATCCGTTTAATGTCTACCTCAGTTGACATTTGTCAGCCCTTTATCCCTATACTGACCACACCTTTATAATGTACCTCTCTCTGATTATCTGACTTCCCTTCTCCTCCCTTTACTCATTCCTTGTAATTTTCCTAACCATGTAATTTATTCCATTAAAAAAAAAAAAAAATCCTCTCATGCCTGTACACAAAATTAACATCTGTCCATCTGAGCTTCTGAGAAGGTATTTGAGATATTGTACCTCATAGGCATGTGTATGAAAAGTATTTCCATGTCACTTTCCCCATCTTCCTCCCACCTGTCAGTGGCACTACATTGTCTATACCTACTCCTGAAGGCCAGTGCTGAAGAAAATAAACCATATAGACTGAACAGGGAACTGTACTTTTCCAAGTCCCAGAATTAATCTGCCTAAAGGCAAAATGTCTGTGTTCTCTGCTAGCGATCCTTTGTCACTTCAGACACAGTATTGCACTTCTTCATAATTTCTCCAGCCATCATACAGTACTTGCCAAGACAGAAAAAAAATTCAGGTTGGCAAGGCTTTGGTGTCTAATGTATATAAAAACTGAGGTGAATGACAAATATGGGTTTTTTGAAATGCAATTTTATTTTTTAACAACATTAATAACCCCTATTTTAAATGGGACTTTTAAAATCATTGCCTAATTTATAATCTGCATGGAATGGTATCTGTCAATTAAATTTTTTGCTTACTAAGGTCTTCATTTGCACATACAAGACCAAAGAGGATTTCAAGAAAAATATTTTTGAGAGACAGAAGCATTATTCATGGAATTAAATGCTTTATAGATATATTTAAAACAGACTGCTATGATGTGGCAGAAATAGCAAGCTGATACATTTATTGCTTACTTTGCAATGTGAAGTATTACTTTTCATCTCATGGGCACAGCAGACTTCACAGGAACGCTTTACACTTCAGCCTTCGGAGGCACTGGGCCAGTAATCCCTGTTCAGTACAGACCCTCCTACTGTACCTGGGGTATAAAAGGCTTCAGGGGCTTTTCTTACCCTTCCCCCCCACTCCCCCTCATGCCTCCCCTTGCTTCAGGGGGGCAAGTAAGAGACTGACTAGAGAGAAGACTAAATGTAATAATGCTGTGTGGAGTGGAGACTCTGTCTGAGCAGCAGGAGACCCGCTGCTCATTCCCCAGTGGATGAAACTCCAGCCATCAGGCAGCAAAGATGATTATGCCAAAGGCATAGCAGGGGTCTATAGGTAGAGTCTCACAGAGCAGCCAAAACTAAAAGAAAAAGTTATGGAAAGAAGTGAGAGGAAAAGGTGTAAGGGGGGAGTGGGGGGGACTGCGCTGGTTTAACTGCTTTATACAGGATCCTTAGGCAGGAAATGGCTAGGACAGATCTACCAGCCTATCAAAGTACAATTAGGTATCACTCTCACCCTAGAGAACTCGCTGATCATGGCAACACCCCACATTGCCAGGATGTTGTAGTAAAAAAGACAAAAAAAAAAAAGTAAACTTTGTTACCAGTCTATCACCAATTTGTGAAGAAACATCAGAGTAGGGGCAGGCTGTACCTTTTAGATGGGCATAGATTGAATCCACTATTTGAACAGATCACAGAAAGCATGGATGTAAAATACAGATTCATAAAAAAAGCATTAAAGATGAGTGTTGTTCAGTAGACAAAAACTGAAATTAGGTTTCCTGAATCAGTCTTCAGTGTACCTCTGAGCTGTAGCTAAAAGGTTTGCAAGATTTATAAATTCTTGGTTGCTACATACATTCATTTAAATACTCACTTATGTTACGTTATGGAGGCATCATAATGTTGAGCTTAGTTCATAAAGAATACAGTGATCCTTAGATACTACGTTATATGTATGAAAAATACTATGGAAATTATTATACTGACAGTGTAAAGTTGTTCACTTCCTTGAAATTAAGTTCAAAACAAGAGGATTTTTTGTATGTATGTCTTCCCTTTCAACAGGAACATAAATTCTATACTTCTAAATAAGTTGCAGCTTTTGAAGTCCTTTATCAATGAACAGTGTGGTGTTTCCTAACAAATAAGAGCTTATTTCATAGTCTGTCTTATGAGCACAGCGTGGTAGATTGGTTTAATTAAATTCTGTCAAATTATCATAAGGATTTTACATTCTGCAAATAATTGCTTTTTCTTCTCTCTTCACTTTTTGTTAATGGAAACAGAGAAAGCTGGTTTTATCTTTAATGTGTGGTGTAGAATAAAGAAAAAAAAAGAAAGAAAAATGAGCAGTTAATGGTGACCTTTAATTTCATGGACATCCTTTTACATTAAAACTAAAATGGCCAAAATTAAGCTAGATTTGACAGTAGTTATATATGTGAAATTATGTCATGTGTTCAAGTCAGAGTATCGTACTAACAGTACACAGCTGAAAGTAGCTGAACGGTGGGATGCAATGAAGGTTGCATTCAAATATTTGTGAGATCAGTTCAATTACCTCACATTAGATTGCATGCTGGTGATCCAAACATAGCTTATTTTGCATGCTTGCAGATATTAGGTGACAACTAATGCTTTTGCTAATAAATTCCTCACCACAAATTAGTTTATGTACAGAATTGGTACATGGTAGTATGGAATTAACACTACATGCTGTTTTGGTTTAGGGGTTGGTTTGTTTGTTTTCTTTTTGATCAAAAATAAAAAGCACCTTTTCCCAGGGAAATATCAAAATGCATACTTTAGGACCCAAAATCAGTCTTAGGTGTGTCACCACTTCTTTCATATTAAATTACACCTAATATGCAGGACGCATATACTGTGAAAAGAGTTCCTCTATCAGAGTAAGTTACAGAAGCATAGTCCAGTTTATTTCTACACAGCTGCCCCTACTCAGCATATTATCAGTTGTAGTACTCATTAGTAAGACAGGTTAGAACTGCTACACCATATCCTGGGGCGGAGTGAGGGGTTGGAATAAAAAAATATTTTTCCAAATAAGTTTCTGGACACACATGTACCCCAATGAAACCATGATTAGTCTGGCTGGCAAGGAGAGTACCCCAGCCATGGTTGACAGGTGACAATTCTAGATCTTTATTTCAAATAGAAGGATGCCTCTGAAATTATTAAGAGGTGCATACTTCATGTATATTATAATTGGGTTTCTGCAGCACAGTATAACATCTTACAAGTGAAAAGCTTCTCTCTCTTTCTTCAAATTTCAGGAGTACTGAGCTGTTTTCATCTTAAAATCTGCATAATCCTTTTCCTGATACCTTTTCAGTAATTATTTCTTCTAATTTGAGTCCTCATTCTGTAATCAGGATGCCCACAAACAGAAAACTTTGTGGTGAAATTTCTAAATTATTTTGAAAGACATCTTTCTGTAGTTAGTTGTCACACGCTGGTGTACTGAAATGCTGAAAAACAACCAGCATGTGTTACAAGAAAAAAGGAAAGCCCAACTATGATATTTTTCCCATTCTTCTATCCGATAATGATATGGAAATACTATGGAAAGACAGAAACTTGCTAGAAATACACAGAAACCACTCAGTCATTGTGCAGTTATTTCAGGACTCTCAATATTTCCACTTAGGAGGTGACAATTTATTCATCTTTCCCTGTGAGAAGTAAAGCAGCAGAACCCTACTTAAAACTGCCTATTCACAAAATGTTTGGAAAAATTGTGTAACTACTGAGCAGAGTTAAAAGAAACAACTTTAACAGTTAAAGTTTCTCAGTTACGGGTTTCTTCATTATTTTCAAAGCTGTGAGACAGCTTAGCTTCTTCAAGAAAATGAGAGACCTTTGGAGTCCTCCTTTTTCTTAAAGCCTTCATGTCAGGTAACAGGGGGAAAAAATTTAGTGGTTACCCTCCAATCTCTGGCCTTCCTAGAAACAAATAAATACATCATTTAGCTCCACAAAAAAAACCCTCTTCTTTGCAGGAAGGAAAATACTTAAGCCCTCTCTGTGTTTCAGGCAGGAACTCAGGAAATCCAAGGCTGCAGATTTTTTTCTAGGGTTTGCTAAATTTAAAATAATGTAAATACTTTTCAGGATATTGCAGAGAAGACTGAGAAGAAGGAAAAGATCTGTGACAGGGTTTAGTATAATACAGCAGCTAAGCTCTTTTTTGGAGCAGACTGATTCATTGTGGAACACAAGGAAAATGGGAGCAAGAGAAACCCTAGCATCTCCTTGTCTGTATCTGCACAGACTGCAGTGTGGGTATCACGCTAGGGTAGCTTTTACTTTGTGGAAGGTGGGGTCCACTCCCAACAAAACTTTACAAGTATCAGTAAAGTCTTTCTGTGTATTATTTTTCTTCTGCTTTAAATGGAAAGGGAACACAAGCTAGTCTGGTGCCACTTCAAAATGGAGCGGGAAAGAACTATACATTGGACATACATTGCAGTATTACTGGGATGAACATTAACTTTATCATGAGCAATTATATCTGCTCAAGTAGGAAGAGCCATGTTCAATAAGCTCTTCCCCCTCTCCTCCTTTTAAGGTTGGTCTTTTTTAAAAATGTCTTTGAGGATGCTTGTTAACATTCTAGAAGATTGAAACAAGCAGGCCAGGTCACTTTCCTGATTCTTGACACACAGAAGTGTAGCAGGAACCCAGGAAACTGAGAGGGAGAAAAGTAAAAGTCACTGAAATAAGCCTTATTTCAAATTTCCTTGCTACTTTTTTATGTCTGCTGTTATCAGGCAGGAGAAAACTGCATTCTTTCTAACAGTGGCCAGGTCCTGGACCAAAGACATGCAGTCATACATAAAACACGGTTACAAATTACATTCTAAAAAATCCCACTATGGCTTACATCAGAGGGTTTCAACCACATAAATAAGTGGCAAGAAGCTATTACCACCCAACTAAAGAGATGGATGCCATGTCAAAAATCTGCCACAGCTATCTCATTACTTATTTTAAAACAAAGTACTACAAAGTGCTTAGAAAGCCTGATCTGACAAAAATATTCTCCTGATTTTATTCCTAAAATGTAGCTTGTGTTACTGAAATTAATTTGAACACAAAATACTCTAATTTCTGAGCAACAACATAATTCTGAAGACTATACTTCATCTCAGTCTCACCTTGCTAGAGTTTACTTAGGTACTCACTATGTAACTATGTTTCCTGACAGCCTGTTATGGTTCAAAACTGTTCAGAGATAACAATTAAACGAGAAGAATTATGCTACTCACAGTATGCTTTACATTTACTAAGTCAGTGTTCTCCCTTATGCTTTTAAGGAGAGAGGAGGTACGGAAAAGAAAAAAATAGACTAAAAAGGTGATGCATCTTCAAGGAGTGAAGATATTTTAGATATAGTTGATTTACTCAATTTGTTTTAACTTGAAGAGTGAAAAGGAATCTTTGACAAAACTGTCATCTTTAAAATATGGTGATATTTCATTTTCCCCCTTCTTCACTATTTAGATTGCCTGGAACTGAAATACTTCCAGCAGTCACTGTGTCCAATTTTTTAGAACTGTCATTTCCTAGCAAATCTGCTTAAGCAAAATACTTATGTTGTTAGAAAACAGCAAACAGATCATATAAAAATGGTTTCTACGATCCTTTGCAGGACAACTGGTATTCAAGCACACAAAACAGCAAGAACATGCAAAAAGCTGGAAGTTGAGTTCTATAGACTCTTTTAAATCCATAAATCTGGTATTCCCACAATTAGTTTCCAAAGATGGCTAGAATTACCTCAATTTTTTCTACTTAGCCGATTTTTCTGCACAATAATTATGATCAATGCAATACAATCAAGTAATAATCAAAATGCTATTTCCAAAGAAACCACTCCAGGCCATTAAAACTAAAACGAACATTTCACCTGAAGGACAATAAAACAGAAGATAATTTTTAACCCTCTCTAGTCCACATGCTCTTTTGGTCAGCATTTGATGCCCTGCAAGGTACACAAAACTGTTAGAGTTTTACACTTTAGCTTACAATATAAAGTAAAGAGAAGAGGCATTACATGAAATGTAAACAAACCCTGTATGCTGAAATGAACTACACTGACAAAAGTTAAGATCTTTACCTAGGATACAGATTACACTTTGCAGAAAGAAAAATAAAAAGTATAAAATAAAATGTTCCTTTTAAGAGAGAATTTTAAATTCTGGACATCAAGAATTTTTACAGATGACAAAGTACAGAATGGTTTTGGTTGTTACAGTTCAATAAGTATTCTATTTCCTGAATTTTTTCTAAGATTTTCTGATTTTATTAAATTAATCTCTGCATGATTATACAAAAAATTTATTAACCTTTGAGGTTTACACATAAGGAATTATGTAAGACTACAGTTACTTCCACTGCTTTAGAAAGCCTGTCATGTTACAGGAAAGTCAGTGCTTCTTACTGAGTACAATTCAAAACCCAATACTCTGATGGCCCGTTAACACCAAATATGTCACCCTTTAACACCACAGAATCAATACACTGGAATGTCATGGTACCCTGATGGGCCACAAAGTCTCTGTATACATTTATTAGACAAAGATTTTATATTACTTCAGAGAAGAAATGTGTCAAGTTAAAATCAATTTCAAATTTCTTGCTAAGAAGGAAATAGTCCTCGGTAAATGAAAGATTTTTTTTCAAGTTCCACTCAGTCAAATATAGAAACTAAACAACACAGGTCAAAGTAATTTAGACATCCTCCTCTGAACAAGGATACTTGGATGTACACACTGTTCTACCCCTCATTTTCAAGTTTTTTGTTTTGTTTTGTTTTGTTGGGGGGTTATTTGGTTTGGGGTTTTTTTTATGACAGCTCTTTTCTACCAGATCATCACCCACCCAGGCCTTGCTGAGATGTCCTTTAAGGAAAGGGTAAGAAAAATACAAATACAACCCAATATAAATATTCAGACAATAATATCCCAAAGCTTAGGTACAAAAAGCTCTTCTAAAGGTTACTTCATCCATTTTCTTAAAAGATAATTTAAGTATTGGATCTACTAAAAGGAAGACCAGACAATTTCTTACATTTTAAAAATGCTTCTGTAGCGCACTCCAAAGAACTCAAGAGAAAGTTATTGACCTTTCTGACAACACTGGGAATTTGCAGGCAAGACAAAACCATATTACTTTCTCACAATTATTTCCTCAAAATATTTTTACAATCCAACACAAGAGGCAGTGTTGATCATTTGCTTTCCATCCTTGTGGAGATGGATAAGCAAGTAATCCTGACCAATCCAAGATTCCTTGGATGTTTAACAGGAAAAACATTTTTTAAGAAGCCTTCCCTGAGCTGCTGTGCAGCTGACAGAATAAAGAATACCCTCTTTATTTAATCTCTGGATTTCAAAACTATGTCTGTTTGTCTATGACCATTTGCAGACGGCACCAAGCTGAGTGGTGCAGTTGACACGCCTGAGGGACAGGATGCCATCTTGGACAAGCTCAAGAAATGGGCTTGTGTGAACCTCATGAGGTTCAACAAGGTCAAGTGCAAGGTCCTGCACCTGGGTCAGGGCAACCCCCAGTATCAGTATAGGCTGGGGGATGAAGGGATCGAGAACAGCCCTGCCGAGAGATTCTTGGGGGTATTGGTGGATGAAAAGCTGGACATGAGCTGGCAATGTGCGCTGGCAGCCCAGAAAGCCAACCGTACCCCGGGCTGCATCAAAAGAAGCGTGGCCAGCAGGTCGAGAGAGGTGATTCTGCCCCTCTACTCTGCCCTGGTGAGACCTCACCTGGAGTACTGTGTCCAGCTCTGGAGCCCTCAGCACAGGAAAGACATGGAACTGTTGCAGCAGGTCCAGAGGAGGGCTACAAAAATGATCCGAGGGCTGGAACACCTCTCTTATGAGGACAGGCTGAGAGAGTTGGGCTTGTTCAGCCTGGAGAAGAGAAGGCTCCAGGGAAACCTTCTTGCAGCCTTTCAGACTTAAAGGGGGGCTATAAGAAAGATGGAGACAAACTTTTCAGTAGGGCCTACTGTGATACAACAAGGGGTAAGTTTTAAACTAAAAGAGGGTCAATTCAGACTAGATATAAGGAAGAAATCTTTTACAATGAGGGCGGTGAAACACTGGAACAGGTTGCCCAGAGAGGTAGTGGAGGCCCCATCCCTGGAAACATTCGAAGTCAGGCTGGATGTGGCCCTGAGCCACCTGATCTAGTTGAAGATGTCCCTGCCCATTGCAGGGGACTTGGACTAAATGGCCTTTAAAGGTGCCTTCCAACCCAAACTATTCTATGACTCTACGACATTTGGTTTGTGTGTTTTTTTATTTCCCAGAATCCTACATGTCTCTCTTGTCAAGAAAAACATTGTAAAAGCCTCAGTACCTAAAATTGAACATTCGACCTTTACTACTCTACTAATTCTTAGAGAACTGAGTAAGGTGATGTTATACAAAACTGTTCACTGCCTGCAAGAGAACTAGTCCATGAACAATTTCTGTAAACATTGGACCAATATTGTCAGATCTATCCCAGAGAGAAACAGAACAAAAATAAGTATTTATATAGAGAGTAAGGAAGTTCTAAACCTATATAGGCTTGATTACTTTCTAGGCTAATAGGAAAGGTCCCCGTTACTGTCTTCATGGTATTTGTAATTGCAAAAACCAAAAATTAATATGAATTAATATGAATAGATCAACCTTTATATTTTCTTTATACAGTTTCAGATTTCAATTTGTAACTGATACACAATTCTTCTAGACAATTTTTTTTTTCCTGAGGGTTATTTAAACCAATTTGGTGCAATCATTTCTTGTGTGGCACCAAACATGCTATTTTTCAAGCCACTATCCTCTATACCCTGCCATTTCTGAACAATCATTACACGCCTCCTCTACAAAGCTTGTAAAGAAACAATGCATGTGTTCATCTGGAGCTGAATTTTCTAGCAACAAACAGCACATTTGTTGTGTCTCATCAAAAATTTTTAAAGTATTTTGCTAAATTTTTCTCACTCTGCTCATACAAATACTCCTACTAAATTAAATGGAAGTATTGAAACTGCAATTCCTACCAAATTGCCAAAAGCTAAACAATGTGGTTTAGCAGCTTATGGCCTAGACTTCCAAAAGTTTTTGTAAGCCTGTATTAGACATTCCCAAAGGAATAGTGAACTAGATCACATACAGATTGGCTTGACACAGCATTCACTGAAACCATGTAAGAAACACATAAGTTAAAGCTGTCCCATGAGTTATCAAACTAACCACCCAGCACACTACTGACATGTCTAGTTTGCTATTTTAGTTTTTGTGTCTTTAAGGAGCTTTCTACATGTGGGGTTACGTACATAGGAAATTATACAGAAGAGATGTTAGTTTCTTCTCAGTAATAAGGTGATACCTTTAGCAGTGAAAATAAAGCAGAAAGTTGCTGTATTCAAAAGAAGAAAGAGACACAATATATTTCCATTAAGGTACAATAACTATTTAAATTCATAAAATGCTTACAAATCCATATGAAAATTAGTTATTATCTCAGTTAAATGGCTAATGGACAACATAGATTAACACATATAAATAATTTATAACCCAAAATTAAAACTGGATTCTTACAAGCCTCAGTTTTGTAATAATTCACTACATCTTTCAGTATACAGCAGACTACTGCTGTAATAATGTGATTATTCAATATTTTTCATAAATATTACTTCAACCTATTCAAATATGTGACAGAATAAAGTTTTCAGTACTGAAATTGGAATAACAACTTGTAGAGAAAAAAGAAATACATGTAAAACCTTTAACTTGACCTATGTTTTTAAGGTAGCCACACAGACAGAGTTTCTCACAGATACCCGCCAGCACTGCATTTTTTTTTCCAAAAATGTAAACTAAAATACGTAGCATCTCACAATAGTTTTCTTTATACTGACATTAAATACTGATAGAATGAGTTTGTGGAAGTCTGTCAACACAACTGCTGATATTCCTATGTAATGTAGCTTAAACTGGGGCGATTATCAGCAGGACTTCCCATTAATACATTAGTGAATGTCAATAAGAAAACCTGCCTCAAAAGAGGCAATGCTGCCACTTTGCTGTGTGAAATCAATGCATTCCATCTCAGAAGCTGTTTCCACACATGTGCCTGTTCTTTTCTCTCAATGACATCCAGAACAAGTAAAGATTAAAATAAAATATGCTGAATATTGTTTCTACATGCTGAAATAAAACCTGAAAATTTCAAGCCATCTTGCCAGTTTCCTTCCAAATAATGAGGTTTAGTTGTAACTCTCATCATGCAAATTGCATGCTGTGGAGAAAAAAAAAAGAAAAAAAAAAAAGAAAAGAAAAACCAGGAAGACTCCTGAGAATATGAATATCCACATGTTTTGCCTCTTGTGAAGCACTCAGCACACAAGATTTTCATTATTGCTACTTCCCCTGGACACTTTAATATTTTCTATGACGTCTCTTACCAGCTCACAAGTGTCTCTTAGCAGACGTTGCTGTGCTTGGTTCTGGGTCTCAGGAGAGCTAGGGTGCTTTTGCCAATTAGAAATAAGCAAGTTGTTTAATTAACACACCGTTTTCATTAATGGTTTAACCCAAAGCTGACAAAGAGTCTCTGTTGCAAAGCACGAACAAAGAAAGGAGTACTAATTAAACATCCTGAAGTTTCTGAAGGGATAGGATTGTTTGAACTCCTCAGAGGACCTCCAGAGCCTTCCAAGAGCACTGGGATTTTCCTATAGCTGTCCCACTCAGGAAAGAGAAGAAAAAAAAAAAAAAACAAACCAAAAAACCAAACCAAAACCACAAAACCCTGTAGTCTAAAGATTTTGGACACTTTTGATGTTTTAGAGTTAAGTTTGCATAAAGATAGATGTTAAACGTCTTTGGATCAGACTAAGATACAACAGATTTTGACTATATAGTAACACAAATCTAAACTCGAGCCTGGAAACTGTTAGACTTTACATGGGAGCTAAATTGATGTGGACGGGAAGAGGAAAGGGGATTCCCTGCACTAAGCGCCTATCAGACGGGTGAACAGAGAGGTCTGCCACAAAATTCTTGCTTTCTTTCAGACTTTCTCTGTGCATTTTATCATGTGTTCGTGATGTGTACACTTTCTTAAAATCAATTGGCAAGTTAAGAAGTAACAGGCAAGGGTTTCAAACTGGATGTGAGTTTGAACTGAGGGCTTCTGATGCAAGACAACAAGTAGCTTTCCTGGAGACAGCTAGCAGTGATCTTTGCTTGCAGCTCTCCACCCTACTGCCCCCTCACAGATCTCTACTCCTACACCTGGAAAAGCAAGACTGTTTTTGAGGCAGCTACTAATAGCTGCAGTTTACAGTGTGGTATAGCAAGGCAAAAGCACTTATTCTTTAATATTTGGGCTTCAACTTGCACTGATCTGATAACTGCTGCATGAGCAATTACGCTGCCCAGGAGTGACAAAGGGATAGACAGAGATGAGTAGGAAGTGTCACAGAGTTGGATATTCACGCCCATGTATCAGACCTCTAAGGCGGAGTGCATATAAAGCGCACATGTATTGTGTTTGGAAGAAGCAGAAGCAGTATTACACTATTTTAGTCTCCCTTATACCAAAGGGTACTTAGCCACTTCTAAATTTCACACAGAGTCCAACAGAATGACAACAGAAGAAAACAAGACCCGACTTTGGAAACCTGTTAGAGCTAAGGCACAAAACACGAGCCATCCACACTTTCTTCACCCATCCTATCTTAGTAGTGTCATATTTCCTTAATCTTTTTCTAGAGATTGGCACATTTATTTCTATAGTAATCACAAAATTAAGAAAACACTTTTTTTCTTCTGTATTTTATGAGATCAAACCTATGTACTTGCTTGTTTGGAACATGTATTCAGTTTCAGATGCTTAACTCCAGATTTGTGTCATAATGCCAAGGAATTATTTTTTAGGTTAAGTCACATCCAAAGTTCCACAGGTCCATCCATCATTACTTCACAACTAGCAACAGACCAAATCCTGTGGGCTACTGTCATAGAGAAATGAGAATCAAATAAGTTTGCACCACAAAAATTGATCTACCCTGTTTATTCAGTAATGGACCAGAATTTAGTTTATGAAATATATTTTAAAATATTTGTTTTGTGAAGCTTGTTTATAAATATTTTATGAAATGTACATAGAAATATTTATTTATTCATTCTTTTATAGTGCTAGCATTCTGGAAAAAAACTGTTGATAATGTCAGTGATAGTGTTTCAATCCAGTGTTTCTAGACACAAAAAATCTGCCACCTACTACAGCGTACATTAGAAAAAAACTCTAAGGAAACACAGTATTAAAACCACTATCAACTACATTCAGTCATAGAATGCCTAGAGATCCAAAAGTATACCAAAATCCACCAACCCAAAGATTTCACAGTTTCTTGTTTCATGATTCAGTGGAAAGGATATGAATGAACAAGCAAGAGAAGAACAAACAGAAGTGAATCAGGACAAGCTCTGGAACTCTAACAGGCAGCTGGGCTCTGGCCAGGAGTTTGCACTTGCCTCTTTTTCTTCCCTAAGGAACAGCTCCAGCATACTGAACTGCTTCTTCAGCTAATAAAAAAGAAGCAATTTTTACATCCCCAGCTTCAAAATTTAAACTAACCCCAGTTCCATACAACAAATTCCTTAAAATCTAATCCCTACTTCAGGCTGTGTTCCAAAATCCTTTTTAAAGAAATGCTGTAAAATACAATAAATTATACAGAAAATATTCACTCTGAGGTTTCCTTTTATAAAATCATCTTTAGATGGGATACACGGAGGCTGAGTGGTACAGCCCTCTGGAGTAAACATTTCTTCTTCCAACTCTGCATATTCTTCCTTTTCAATTCTCTCATCCTAACAATTAACATGGATCTGGTCTAGTCTGCAGGAGTTATCTTTAGAGGCACTAATCACCTACTGCTCTTCCCCGATTGTAGTGTGAATTGGCTTTATTCATCTGCCTGAAAAGCAAGCTTTTAATGGTTTGGCATAATATAACTTTATTTCATAGACTATTTTTTGTGACTTGTAATTTTAATTTTGTTTCTATTTCCTCAATTATCTGACTTCTACTCTGAATTTTACCTTACACTCAAATGAAAAAACAGAAATCAGTAAATGATACCAACATGTTAACAACTTTTTTTTTTCCCAAAATACCCTTTTTTCTGGTCTTTGAATGTTTTCTAGTGGTTGGCCATTTTAATTGAACTGCTCCAACTGATCTGCAAATATTACATTTTAATAAAAGCAGAGGGGTGGTGCAATCAAATGGCATAAAAATAAAAGCAATCAATCTAAGCACTCATATAAACATGAGAAACAAGGTGAAAAAAGTAAATAACTTTGAAAATTATCATCATGAAAAATATGAGGAAATCTTTGAGTATTTTCTCGTTATGAAACAAAGTGGGCATTTTTCATGTTTCTTTGAACAATTCTTAGACATGTTATGGTATACTTTCGTTATGTCAGTAGATAATGAACTACAAAACATAGAAGCATAGCTACATTTACCCAAAGAAATAACAAAAAAGTACAGAAAAACATTTATACAGTAGTTTTGGTTTTGTACCTCAAACTAAAACTGGTTTGCAAATAACATTTTATACATGGAACTTAAAAATCAAGTACATTTAATGAGAAAACCAAAGCTAGGTTTCGCCACAGAGGTTCATTTGTCTCTTTTTTTTTTTCCCCCCCAAATTTCTTCTAATTTTGAAAACTACTTTTCAAACATATGCACAAGTGAATTAAGACCTTATTTTGGCAAAGGGTTCAACTGAAGCGTATGAGCTGTACACTAAGATCCTGATCACATATGTAAATATGTGACTGAGGTCTCAACACAGTGGTGTTCTCTTATATCTTGAAACAGGTATTCCTTTCCCTTTGTTTCTATGAACAGTTTTGTTAAGGTCTCATCAGTCACATTTTCTTCCTGCTGCCATTTCCTGCTCAAGAGAGTTGTAAAGAATAACAAAGGCTGACAATAGAATAAATGACAAAGCAAAAATGGTGAGGAAACAAAATAGCTAAGCTCTTTCTTGTTCCCCTCTTCTCTATTAGTAAAAAAATGAAGAAATCGTAAATTCATCGAGATCTCTCCCAGAAACCAATGAAAAGGTTTTGAAGAGCAGGAGAGGAAAAATAATAACTAAAATATTCTTTCTACTCCAGAAACTACAACAGATTGAGAAAGCTCATGGACATAACCAACGGGAGGAAAAAAAAAAAAAAAAATCATTCTTCGTTGCTGTTCCATTACACCATGTCAAACTAAAAGGAAAGCCTTGCACTAACTGTGGTAATAGAAATGATGTGCTTACCTCCATGGCAAGAAGAAACTAGAATTGCTACAGCTGACTTATTCCAATCTTGCTTTCCTAACTTTTGGAAGAGCAACAATACAGCTAGATTTAATTAGCAAATCCAGACAAATGGATTAATAGCCAATACACAAACTGCACCATCAGCTATCATCTACTGAGTTAGTATTTCAACAGTCAGAAGCACTCAAATTAACTCATATCAAAGAAAAAATGAGTTTGCACCATCAGGAAAAGGTATGACTGAACTAACAATGTAGAAAAAAATGGACTGTACAGCAGTGGCAAGTATTTTGGCCTGTAGGATCAGGCCAGTCTCTATGACTGCCAAACTTGGCACAAGTTCAATGGTCCTCTGTCCCTGATTTACAGATAGGCTTATGCTCCAGTAACTGGTGTGATTGGATAGCGTAGGTAATGGAACCATCTTAGTTCCAGTATTAACTGATTGGTTATCAGTGTGTGGTTGTCTTGAACAATGTAATACGTTTGTGGAAACTGTGGATGACCCAACATGGGGAAAAAATATAAGCACCTGAGGAGACAAGATTTGAATTCAAATGACCTTGAGAAATACATAGAATAAACTCAGTAGTAGACACTGAAAAATTCAGCACTGAAAAAAAGGAAAAAAAGAAATCAAGCACACAAAGACAAAACAAATAAATTACTTTATATGTTGCCTAACAGAGAGGAGTCATTACAAATGGAACAAAAATTATAGCAGAATGACAATTAAAAATGCACCAAGATGTGCAGTAAACAAGGAACACAGGAGAAGGGATGTTGGTACATAGGACACTGAGAAAATTGTTTTCTGCTCAGAATTGGTAGAGCTTACGTTACAAAAATAAGCACAGCTCAGGCACCAGAATTTGCCTGTGTGTATCAGTATCTGGTGCCAGACACACTGATAAATCAGAGAGAATCCAGAGGACAGCAACAATGGGAAGTCCATGAAACATAAACTAGCTTTCCTGATGATAGCTTATTGAAAAATACCAGAGGACTAAAAACCTTCCCCAAAATGTTATAAAAGGACAATAAAGAACTTTCTTCTGTGTACACTAGGGAGAGGTAAAGATGAGACTCCTTAGCCCTTGCTTCCACATTACCATTTCAACGGCTCCCATTTAGGCATTTATTGCCGCTTTCAAACCACACTCACTGACTTCCCTTTTTGTCTCCAGCCTACTGAATGCTTCTTATTTCTCTAGCTAATTTCTCTCAGTCAAATGTTTCTATGAAACATTTTTTTTTTATTTTTTAAGCACTTAAAGCATATAAAAACAAGTGGAAGTGGCCTCCAGATGTGGAGAATGCTTGAGCAGTTAGGGACGGAGGTGAAGGACTCTTAAACAGCACAAAGAATCACAGCAGCAGAAGCAAAGCTTTTACAAAAAAACCCATACACAATAGTTGTAAAATACTAGTACACTCTACTAGGTAGGCAGTGAATGCTCCTTTTTGAAGGCTTTTAAGAATTTACATGGAAGATATCTAACGCTACACTTCTAACAAGTACATTTTTATTCCTCCTGAAAGATTTGTAGCCTTTGCTTGGACAAAAATATCTAAGAAGTAATGTGCTGGGCAGCAGCAAACTTTCCTGTGCTTGTCAGGCTCATTCTGAGTTTCTAATTCTGTGGGCAAGGCAACGTAGGAAAAGTTTTGCAAGCAATATTCATTACCTTAGATTAAATTAATGAAAAAGTAGAGCTAAAACTCTTAATGAAGAGGAGACATTTATGAGGGAAATCAAATGTAAAAAGCCAACATTCAGCATTTGCTTAATATTGTCTGTTCAATTAGCCTCTTCCCCTTGTTCTTTTTAGGTAGTGTCAACATGAACAGAATGGATTTTTATGACTCTTTACTTGTGACTTCCTCTAAGTTATTGGTTTAATAGGCAAACCTCTCATAGGTAATAATTATAGCCTGAAGGAAAACGGCCCAACTATGCATTTTTTCTTTACTACCCTTTCAATAGAGATCTCCATTTACTCTATCTGTCCTGCGATTTGCTGCCATGACCAATATAATCTTCAGCCAGCTATTTTGTTTGGAAATCTCTTCCACGAATATATCAGCTGTTCATAATGTGCCATTTAGGAACACGCAAAAAAGCAGTTCTTTTCACATCCCTCCTCCAAGAAGCATAACAGGATTATTACTCTTACAATTAGATGCCTCAAAAAGAAATATAGATTAAAGCAGGCATTGCAGTCATCTATACACAAAGTCATTAAGCAAAATCTCAACACTTTCAAATATCTCAGAACTATAAAAAGAACCAGTGAACATTTAGCATGGTACCCAGTTAAAATCCAATCCCTTACTGCCTTTCCTTTTTCCTCAGAAGACCAGTGTCTACATCTAAATGCACTTTGAAATGCCTGCCACAGGACGACAATTAAGCATGCTGTTCTAGGCTAAGAGATTATCGTCTCCTGATTTTACCACCTGCTTCTCCCTACTCTTTCCTGTTGGAGGTAAGAAACTCCTCACATCTGCCAGAAGAACCATATGTGCAATTACTTAACCCAGTTCTGTCAAAATGGTTGCCTTTAAAAATAAAAAAATAAAAAAATCTGTTTAAGAAGTGTTTCAGTTAAACTGGAATTGCTTGTTTGAGTGTGTCCTAAATAAAATTTCTCTTTAAAGTTCAGAATTAGAAGCTTCTGTTGGCAATGGCAAACAATGATAATCAAATTATGCTTCCCAAATGGGGCTAAAGTAGGGGATATCTGAAGGTAAGTAAATTGTTCCTTCTCTACTACATCAAATTTTCACATGTATTACAAAAATATCATTCTGCCTCATACAGTTAGTTTCATCCAAGGCTGTGGTAAGCATCCTGACATATTGAATATCATCCTGCTGGCTATCCAGAACAGTGTATACCATGTTTTTAACTTTTCTTTATCATAATTCTGTATGTTTGTAACATATTTCTCTATCGAACTGTATGTCATACAGAAGCCTTCAGGAATTCTGTTATAAAATGTTCTATCACAAAGTTTGATATAATTTGACATTTGATGTAACTTCAGAAATAACTATTTACAGATGTTATTCAACATACTATAGCAACTACTAGCACTGAATAAATCAGAAAAAAATATGCCATGAGTTAATAAAAAAAAAAAAGTTCCATACATCTCTTTTCTGCTATGAGTAGGTATATGCAGCTATGAACAATTTTTCCTGAGTTCATGTGAACTTTTAAATTGGTGCTGATCCAGCTGACTCTCAGGTCAATGTTAAGACCTCCAGTGGGTTTGCTCTTCCACCGACATTGGGTTCTGAGACAGATTCACCAGTTTCTATTTAATGCTGTGTGCTGCCTCATGACACAAGGCAGTGAATTTGATCCATCTATTTTGCTGCTTTGAAGAGGTGAACTTTTATTATCATGAACTTATCATTAAGACAGTAATTTGAGGGAAAAAAGGACAGGGGAAATGGTAGCTCACCTAATCATAGGAAACGGCCTTACAAATATAAGGTAATTAAATAATTAGATGGCTGTATGGCGTCTGGCTGGGATGGAGTTAATTTTCTTCACAGCAGCCCGTACAGTGCTGTGTTTCAGATTTGTGACTAAAATAGTGTTGATAACGCACCAATCTTTTGGCTACTGCTGAGCAGAGCTTGTACAGCATTGAGGCTTTCTCTTTTTCCCAGTCTGCCAGAAGATAGGCTGGGGGTGAGCAAGAAAGCAGGAGGAGATGCAGCCAGGACAGCTAACAAATTGACCACAGGGATATCCCATACCATATGATGCTATGCTCAGCAATAAAAGCTCAGGCAGAGAAGGAGAAAGGGGGGATGCTTGGGGTTATGGCATTTGTCTTCCCAAGTAACTGCTACATGTGATGAAGCCCCACTTTTGAGGAAGTTGCTGATGGGGAGTAGTGACTTACTCACTTTCACTTATTTCACTTTCCTTGCGTGCACAGCTTTTGCTTCACCTATAAAACTGCCTTTATCTCAATCCCCAAGTATTCTCACCTTCCTTCCTTCTGTTTTCTCCCCATCCCACAGGAGAGGGGAGTGAGCAAGCAGCTATGTGGGTGCTTGGCTGTTGGCTGGGGTCAACCGGCAGCAATGGCCAAAGTAATTTAGTGTAATTAAAGAAAAAGCAATGTTAAAGCAGACAACCTCGTAAGAACACCAGGACTACTGAAAATATACCAATGTATAATACTTACTACAGTCAATCTTTTAAAATCTTATATAATTCCAAGGACAATATTATCATGTGATCTTCATTTTTTTCAACCAGAATACACCCTGAGTTTGCTGAGATTTATTTTTTTCAGACTAATAGTTCTTACATTGCATGAGAATTCATTCCTGTTAAAAACTTATATTTTAGTGCCTTCATTTCATAACTCTTGCAAGTAGGAAACCTCTCAGATTCCAAACAATTTGAAATAAATCAGTACGTATTTTCCCATAGAAAAAAGAAAAAGAATGAAGTGATACATTGATGCTTATATCACTACTGTAGTGCCATGTGACAGCCATCTTCCCAGCCATTTGATGGATGACTTGTGAGTGTACAACAGCCTGTTCTGCATGAAGCAAAAGGGATTTCAGGACATATTCTAATGAACCATGTTAAAGGCTAGTAGCTCACACACACCTGATATTTTTTTCAAGCATTGCCAGCTGTTTTGATCAATCCCAAACACTTAAGTGGATAATAAAGATTGATTGAAACCAGAAGTATTTGAATTTGAGCAACATGGGCTTTGGAATGGCATGCTATAGTAGTCTCACTGAACTGCTTTATGTAGCTAGAATAATCCACATTTAGTGTATTGCTTTTGTGAGTTTTATACATGGTGATGTTGAAGTAGCACTTTTATTCTCAGCAGCTATTTCTCATATAATTCTCAATTTATTTGGGATGCTGAAAACTCTCATACTTGGACAGATTTTTTTTTTCCTAATTTGAATACTATCCCTCCAGCCATCTGGGAATTATCTGAGTGTGAAAGAATGATATTTAGATGGGGGGTTTTTTTGCACTTAAAAAGCAATTCAGTACCTCTTTCCTTAGCAATTTAAGCATGCATCAAACTGTGATATTAGCAGTTGTACTGTATTTTTTTCCACTGGCATTAGCCATTTCAGAGCTTTCATATCTGCATTAGCACATTTTGATGAGGATCCCCAGAACGAAGAGGTTAACAAAACCTTCCCAGAGCTCCTACTGTTAACCCTAATGAATTTTTATTAGCTTACTGCAATGGGAAATTCCAATCTTGCCTCAAGAAGTGAACAAGAACCTGTCAGAACTTTACATTGTCAGAATTTCCTGAGGTTCACTCAACACCGCCGACACCTGCTGATAACTGGTTAGTTACACTCTATTCAGGGGCAGCTCTTGGCAAATTGCAGTACCCACAGCCATCCTGAGCTAATATATTTCCCACTAACAGGAATTTAAGTTCCTACCCAATAGCAGGAATTTCAGCTTTACTATTAAGTGAGGGAATATTTCAATTGCCACTTTGCAGGGATGTATGGTAAAAGTATCATGGGACATATTCTACATTCAGTTATATAAATGTAAATTTAGGATAATTTTTCTAGTGTGCTTTTATACCTAAGCTGAAATGAGAATTTGAGTTCACAGTTCCATTGGTAATATTCCTACAAAAAGCAGTTACAAGTGGTTAGTGAGAAATGCTGTGGGCATTATTCTTCCCATGAGATTTTGCTTAATAGTCATATATTGGAAAGAGGAAAAGATCCCCGATTCTGTAGAGCACTGAAATCAGAGTAACAATGGTGATATTTATATTAGAAAGTTTTTACCTTCAAAAAAACTTTTTTAAGCTTTTAGAGAGTCAGAAAAATAAATTAAATCTAGTTAAAGATACATATACCTACAAAATAATATTATGAATATTACTCTGCTTTGGTTTTTTGTTCTTGTTTTTACTTTTTTTTTTAAAGCCGAGATCTGAAATTAAAACAACCCTACAAGTAGTAGTCTGCACAGAATCAGTAACCTGATGCTTATGAGTCATTTTTCTAAGTGCACGCAAAGACATTTTTGTGAATGCGAAGTCACTTAAAAGTTTACTTTATCTTTTAAGTATATTTATATTCAGTCATCACATAAATCTTTATTATCTGTATGGAAATATGTACATAAATGAACATTTTGGCAAGTAGCTGTGGCACAATTTTTTATTTTTTTTTTTTCTTTTTAAAGTCCATTACTAGCATATACTAAAAACTTTCTAGAGTGGACAGTAAAGAACTATCTATAGTAATAAAATATGCAGGGCCACAGCACATGCACAGTTTCTGACAAGTAAATATCCATAGAAATAAATTATCAGCATGACCTTCAGCATAGTTTTGGTTGATGCCAACCAGCACATGGCCCCCAAGAATGCTTAGCCACAGTTCCGCAGCCACCACAGGCCAGGAACTATTCCCAGTAGGGAGTTTGAATGCAGACGTCCTGTTCTGGAGGGTAACAGAAGCGTGGCAACTGGTCTTACAAAGAACAGGTATGATTCTATGAATTATACTGTGCTAATTAAGTCAATCTTTCCATAAAAATGTAAAAAGCACAAAATGAGAAAAATAATCCTGGAACACAGTTGCCAAAATTCTGCAGCAACCATAGCTGCATTAGCTCCTTGCCTAATACCTGGGGATAAGAGCAGGAAATAGACATTTTTGTATTTTATAAATGTACATGCATATTTATGTAAAAATGTAACCTGTCTTTTTCTTTAAAATAATGTTAACATCACAGTTCGTACACATAGACAGAAAAAGGTCAAAGCCCCAGAATACAAGGTCAACTTTTAAGAAGAAATGGAAACAAACTGCAGATATCACTAGCTTAGAAGCTATTTCAAAAGAAAGCAAAAGCCTCTAATTTTCTTCTACCGAGATAGTATCAAAATAAAATTCTACACTGATATTGCACTGCAGGATACTACACAGAACGCATAATGCAGATTATCCTCAAGTAGGTCTCATCAGAAGATAAATGCTGAAACCGCAATGAGTAATATACTAACTTCTCTGGGATCCTCTGGGAATGTGATAACTTAGAAGGAGGCTATGCTGACATTTGTAGCTCCTTATCACAGATACTGTATTAGCTGTTCTCTTCTACTGGACTTTGCCTGCTGGGATTACTGGAGAAGAATGGGATACTCCTGAGTATATCACAGTGAATTTCGATCACCTCCGAAAGCCAGCAGTCAGACGCTTACATAAGGTACTTAGTCTCCAATCACTTTCACAGCGGGTGAATGAAACGGTTATACAGTTATACAACTTGCCAGAATCTTTCCTTATGTAGGGCAGTAAGAATTTTTATGTCCAAAAATTTTAAATCATCACAGAAACATCAAAGAACATCATTTTTCAGTAGTTGCTAGAAACGTAATGAATTATTTTAATGTGTTGCACTGAGACTGTGCCACCAGCAACAAATGAAACACAGTAGTGATCAAACAGTGCATAAAATTCACAATGTTCACAATGCTCTATGCTCCAGCAGGCTACGCTTCTTAAAACAAAACAAAACAAAGCAAGGAGTGGCATAAACGTCCCATGTCTGGTGATCCAGTAACCATAAGCCTCTCGTTTTGAACAGGGCCTGCCTTACACAAATTTCCACACGCACATCTTTAAAAGGCTCTATATACAATTAAACCAAAATGAAACAGATAGCACTGTTCATTGTGTATCTCTCAATATTCAGTCCTGTAAATACGATTGCATCAACGATGTTAGCTACAACTGTAAAAACACTCATACTACAAACTCCTTCCAGTTCCCACTCTCTCTGCTCTGAAATATTTCTCATGCCTCTTCTTAATCCACAACCCTTTATCTTCAGTTTACACATCATTTGAGCACTCTCCTTTAAAATAACACACTTTGCATGAATGTCATCTTTGATTAAAAAATTAAGTTTTAAAGGTTAAAAATAGCGTGTTAAGTCTATGAAAAGATAAAATAATACACTGTTAGTCTATATAGACATAACTTCTTTTTTCTCCTAAATTGTCTACTGCTTGAATTGAAAGGTTATCCTAAAATAAATACAAACTAGCTTATATGCATGTTCAGGTGCTAAAGTCTTAGAAGTTCCTTAAGATGTTAGTTAATGAAAAAAATGCAGAGTAGTAACTTTTTAAAAAAATATTCTATTCTTTTTGTCTTTAGAGTGAATTATTATAGTAATTAATGATTAATATAAACATTTTACTTATAATTCTATTCAATATTATTAATAATTAAATTGTCATGCAAAAAATCAATACTGAAGAATAATAATTCTTTAAAGTAAACAAAATGAATCTAACTATGTCAGAGGTGGGAAACAAAAAGAACTTTTTGATCAGTATTGGACAAAACATTAATTACTAAAACCCAGGCTTTTTAGACATTAAAAATAACAAGTCTACTGATTTAATAGTAAGTCTGAGGATAAGGTTAATATTTTTTGTATACTGTTTAAGTCCTGTAAACACAATGTTCATCAGAGCATGCAGGATTGTGCCTTTTATTTGTTTCTATATGTTTCACATGTGAACTCTGTTTCTTTGTTTCTAAAAATGGGAGATAGGAATACTAAACCACTGATATACGGGGGTTTTATTTCAAAATCTGTTCAGTTCAAGATGAGAGAAAAGGATAGAAAATACCTCTTTTAAAGCATTTTGACAGTCATCATCGTCTTCTCTTTACAGGTCACCCCCCCGCCCCCCAAATCTGAATGACAGAAACAGCTATCTTTCAGCAACGCACTGCTCCCAAAATGCTCTTTTGGTAGAACAGAAGCCAAGCCTGCATCAAAGCAATAGCTTGGAGACAGGCACAACTAAATCTTCCGTATCTTCTCCAAATCCACTAAACCAAGGACTAATAACACAAGAATGATGACATTTCTAACTATGTGCTCAGTCTGGCTCTTTGCCTGTTTTAAGGCTCTGTAGATGACAAATCTGTGAGAACAGGAACCAAGATGTGGCCTTACCAATTTTTTGCAATGATTGACGTTAATATCCTGTAATGTTAGAGGAACCAGTCACAGGAACTAGTTGCAGAGTTTATAAAATTCTTTTTATCAGTCTGAGATTTATGGACCCCTAGAAATTCATAGACTATACATAAAAATTTTGTGAAAGCTGGCCAGTAAGAGGAAGCTTATTTATGTAACGTAACAATTTATGTGTGAAAAAATATCTAGAGGCACCTATATTTGAAGAAATAAAGGTTAATAAAGTTAAAATTGATTCTTTAAAGTTCAGGCAACCTATATATTATATTGTTTGCGCATAGAGAATAAACCCACAGTCTATAGGTCATGTATAAGCAATCATATTATAATAACCACATTCTGATCTCCTATGCAACTCCTGTGTGAAATAAGACAGTGACAGAATCTGCTGTAAAAACTCATGGTACTGAGTTACTGCTCCTTATCGTAGCCACTGCAAGAATCTGTAAGGACCTCTCTGTCACAGCATCTTCCTCTTCACCAAGACATATTCAGTGGCCACCTGTATAGCTCCCATCCACAGCTAGGCAGATATTTCTCAAGGACATGTTAGTCAGAGGGACCCCTCTGAACCATTTCTGTTAAGATTCCTGATGCACATCTATCTCCCTGTTCAGACAGCCACCATATTCCTGTGTGCAAATATTCCCAAGTATTGGATTCTTTTTTTCCCCCCCTAGGCAAAGAAAAATGCACACTTGTCATTTTCTTAGTTGAATCTCCTTGATCTACCCCATGATTTTTTCTACCTCAAAACTGTCAGTTGTTGCTCAGCAAAGAGGGACCAGGATGTGACTTTGAATGTACAGACACAGATTTTGGAAAGACATTAATCTGACATTCAGAACACTATAGTTTTTCTGTTTTCAAAATGAAAACTGTGTGTATTAGAGCAGCTGTATTCCTGCTTTCACTCTATTTCATATTTCTACAAATAAATTATGTATTTTAAGGGTAAAGAAAGATCAACAACAGAAACAGTTTTTATAAAGTCACTATATTTTGTGACTTTATAAAAGAAATTATTACAAAATGCTATGCAGTGTTATCACAAAGCCAGGACAGTACAAATTACTTTGTAAACAAACAGGGTAAATCTTACAAACAGGAATTTGATTTCTTTGAACTTCTTTAAATTACCTTTACAATTTCACTTTTTTTTATTATTAAATTTTGAGTATGAGCATTGCTAACATTTCCATCTCATTCTTGTTTCCCTTTTTCTTCCTGAAGAGGTTCAACTTACAGGTAAATTTACCAAACCCCTTTCATAATCTTCAGCACTGACATTGTGATTAAAGAAGAAACACTGCATTATCAAAATCAGATGTTCCTACAATCACAACAAAACAACACCCTTGTCTTTGGCACATTTATATACAACTTCTATGTGTATATTTTGACACAAAATTAATTTACCTGGTATTTTCACTTGACTGTAAGAGTTCAAGTCATATTTGTCAGATAAACGCCAAATAGAGGACAAAACATAAAACAGTTAAAAAAATTGTGGCTGCTGCATGTTATCTTAGTTATTAGGAAGGCTATGAATACTTTCTAGTTTCTCAGTTTGCATATTCCTCATTTGCTAGGCTTGAATACAGAAACAGAAAAATCCATCACTATTATTTATGACATGTAATAAATACTATAAGTTTTTCTTAAATTAACTCTGATGTTTACTCACTATAAATATTGCCTAGGGCAAGAGGACAAAGCAAAGCATCAAAATTCTCTGCAAATCTCAGGTGAAAGCAAAACATGCATAAATCCTGATGATGATCTCACAGCCTCTTGTATCAGGACAGCATCACATCACTGCTATCACTTCCATCAGTGTTACTTTTTACTTAAAATAACTATGGTAAAGAACTAATTACCATTTTTAGAAATAATGATATAACCTCATATCTGGAGAGAATACCTATAAAGCACCTGCATTTTGCTTACTTTCCCAGCTCCCCCAGCCATTTCCCATGTTTCCAGTATGCATATGCAGCCAACAGGTGAGAGGGCAGAGGGGTGCACAGCTGCACTCCTTCAGGAGGCCTATTCCCCGTGTTCTCAACACCTGCTGCCACTACCAAATATGCTTGTCTACTTGTCCAAGCTCCAACAGTCAAAACGTACAGAAACACCTTAAAATATTTTTTATGACAGGTCTGCACATTCATTTGTGCAGGTGAAATATAGCACGCACCTGGTAAAATCATAACTGATGTCTGGTTCTGAAAAAAACACGGTACAGCTGGAATCTTGTCCCAATTTAGTGACTCAGAAGCCACCTAAACTATTCTTCTATGATCAATGGAGAGAGAGGTCCAGGAGACCTAAAGTCTACTAAAGTAGACAGAATAGTTTGACTTCTGAAGGTATCTATCCCTCTTTTTTTGAAGTGGCCCTAGATAAGTAACTTTTTCTAGATGACAAGCAAGCTGAGGTGAGACAAATTGTCCTAAGGGCCAAATTACACCTTTAAGTAACAAACTTTAAAAAATACAATTCTTCATTGAAATTGGCATTTATACCTCATTCTTACCTTGAGAACCCAACCTAATGTACATATAGGGATCTAAAACCAGTTCTGTTGATTAAATACTTTCATACAAATCAGTTAAGCATAATTTTTCCCCAGTTAATTAAATCTTTGCAGGAAACACTTAATTAGACTAGTACAGGGAACTTTTGAAAACCTTATCCCTGTACAGTCAATATGGATGAAGTTAAGCTTATTTTAATAGTGCTAAATAAGACCACTATGCTTTAATATTAGGCTGAAACATCTACTGTATTTTAATAATGAAACATAGATTGAGAATGTAGAGAATGTAGAGATCTATTATCCTACTATCAACATAAATCAGTAAATAGGAATTTAATTCTGATGTAATAAACAGGAGCAAAACATGTAAGAAATTTAATAACAGACACGTGTTCACAAGAGAACCAACTTTAAACTGTTATGACACTGAAATCCATTACACTTCATACACTACTGTATTGTAAGCCACCTCTATAAACAAATAAAAGATACACCATCTCATCAGAGTAATTTCAAACTGTTGTACAAAAAGCACCCTAACATTTCTAAAAGCTGAATATAGTAACCTTACAACTTGTGCTTGCTTGCACTTCCTTCAAGATGTATGACAAGCACAACTGGATCAGGGAACCTGGCTCTCATAGTACTGGGCTCTGACTTGCAGTCTAAAATCCAGAGCGTGGACAAAATTCTGCACTCAGCAAGAACACTGCTTCCATTACTGACCTCTGTCCGAACTTGTAACATCCTTATGAAGCAAAAAAATGCTATTATACACTTTTTATGGACAAGAAACCAAAAGCATAATGTTGAGGGCATGTCTGGAATAAGACAGATCTGAACCTCTGATAAAGGACACTCATGAGAGCACCCTGTAACAACAGATTCATTTGCAGGTCATCATGAAACATTTACTGTTTAGAACACTAGTCCAAGACTTTGAACAAGTTTAAGCCCAGGACACAGAGTGAATATAATACTACTGCATCATACAGTACTACATCATGCAGTAATGTAATGAACTAAATTGTATTACTGGATACTATGCACTGTGGATAGTAGTTTGCAATGATTTTTATTACCTCTGCTCCGTACTTTAGATGCTAACCATTTATTCTGCTTAAACTCTAACAATAGGTCATCAGTGTGTTTCTATTCCTTTGTCTGTACCCTTCTTTTCTTTTTGTGCCTGCAAAATGCCAACACATAATTTAATAAAGAACTGCCAAGAAGATAGGTAAATGTTTACCCAGAATTTTCCAGTCTGTATATTTTTTAAAAAATTTTCTTAGCCACCTTTAAGGCTGTGTGATAAACCCTTAAATTCTCTTAACCCCCTCTAAGGCTGTGCTATAAACCATGAATCTATTCATAGCTTGGATCATTAATGAGTAAGTACATTCCTTCCTTTAAAAAGAGCTAGCAAAGGCATAATATTGCCTCATTTTCCCCCTTCACTGTCAATTACACACAAAGTCACAGAATAAGCTTCTGACAAATCAGGCTTCCTAGCTCTTGAATTATGGAAAAGTAGAGAAGATGGGCACCATTTCATTTGTGCTCAAAATACTTAAGCATCTTTTGGAAAGAAAAGGTTTCATGAAAAACAGAGGATTAGTCATAAAACTGACAATTCCTCTGTTTACTCTCTACAGCATAGGTCAGCCATAGGTGTTTGTCAGACTGATTTGGAATTTAACTTGGGATGTTGATTCATGGAAACAGAAGCCTGATTTGGGGAACTTTTTTTGTTTGGTTGGTTTAGTTTTGCCATTATTATAACGAAGAAAAGACCCTTCTTTTGGAAAACAATGTCCAAAATGTCATACAGACACATACTGCTATTCTATGGGACAGGGAAATTCTGTACATGAAGACCTTTCCTGCCTTCACTGTCTTACCTTTCACCATATATGCTCAGACCTTCAAGCATTTAAGGTTTTATAGCAGAAGTTTATTATTTCTAAAAAAACCAAACCAAAACACCACCACCAAGAAACTAATAGTAATGTACTTCTGGATCTCCAACACTTTCTGCAATCCAGCAGAAATAAAGAAATTTAAATAATATTCAGTCTCCATATTTTCTTAACATTTGACCCCTTAGCACACAGTAATATCTGACTCCTACTATATTAAAAAAATGAACTGGTTTGGTGGGAAGAACAGAGACTGAAATGAAAATCTAGCAATCTTCACACTGCCAGTGGGAAGGTAAGACTGAAAACTCAGAGCACGATAACTGGGATTAGAATACTATAGGACTCCAAGGTATCTTATATGTAAGTAAAATTCCCACATATGTCAGTATATATATTCTACTGCCTCCTCAAGAAAAATACTCCCTCCAAAAACCCAAACAATTTAAGAGATTGATTTTATTTGGCTCTCAAAACAGCTCTTCATAAAGCCAACATATAAGCAATTATGTTAGCATTCTCTAGATAAATTTAATTTATCAGAATCTTTACATTTAAAGAAAAATTAAGGAGAAAAAATTTTAGAAGCATTTGTTTCCATCACAGGTTCTCTTTCTTTTATTCCTTTATTTCTTTGTATTAGTTAGCTAGCCTATGCTTCATGTAAGAAACCGTTTAAAATCATTCCAAATATAAGCATAGAAAAAAAATATAGGCAGTCCCAAAAGCATAGAAAGATGCAGCTTTCTGATATATATCCCTCAGTGTCTTAAAAGTGCACTACTTTTGATGAAGAGGAAGATAGCAAGTATCAGTTGTAGTTGACAAAGTTATCCCAAAATATCTTTTCAATTATTTAATAAAATACTTTGCCAGAAACTAGAGTGCTAGAATGATTGAAAAATAGCTCTTCTTTCCGAGTTCCAAAGAAAATTCTAGGGAGTTGAGAAAGAAGAAAAAAAGACAGAACTCTAAGTGTTCTCCTTTTCTATGAGAAAGTCTTGCTTAAATGCTAGGCCTTTCCTTTGGGAGGCAAAATAAATACCTGCAGTTTTCCACTACAAAAAAAAAAAAAATCGGTAGGCAGAAAGATGTACTTACTGCAAGCTGGATTTCCTTTTCTCATGAGATTGTTCCTTTTCCTCCTCCAGATTACAAGCCTACAACACCTTAAACATGGGATAGATATTACAACCTATCAGAAACTTACTGCCATCAATAGATTGCCTAACTATTGAGCTAAGCATGGACTGCATATGCCTCTTGGGTCTGCAATTCTTTCTTATTAATCTTGTGATGAACTATAAACTGTTGATTGCAATGTATAACACCTGCATTGTAAATAAACAAAATGTCCTCTCTGTATATTTTTTGAAAGTTTGAGGTGAGTCTCTAGTATGTCAAAAATAGGAAAGACAGCAAAATGTTTTCTTCAGAGATTCCGGGACCCAGACACAAGCCCTTGGTCCAGCTTAGTATGGCTTTGATGATAATTCTGAAACCATGAAAAAAATTACCAGCTCAGTGAGGATTTTAGAAAGGCTGGAGATGGCTTCCCTGGAACGACAAAGATTAAAAAATGAGGTACTAACATTTCTAGACATATTCTTATTCAATTGCTTCCCTTATTCAGGACTTTTTCTATTGTATATAGTAGGATTTATATTCTCTGTTATGGCTGTGAAATTTGAACAGAAATACTATAGATTCAGCACTCTGATTCTGTGTGTTCTGCTGTCTTGCAGTACACAGCTTCAGAATGATGCCTAATTGTTACTGAAATCCCTGTTTCTAACCATAAACCAAAAACTCAGTTTCTGATTTGAAACACTCCCACTACATCCTGAATACTGCAATCTCAGAATGGAAGACATGATCTACCACATTTTGATTTATGTAGAAGTAGTTGGGGAGAATGCTTTTAGGCAAAACTTGTAATTTAAACTTTAAATGCTAAAGTGCCTTTAAAAAGAAAAAAAAAAAAAAGTATCTTCAAAGCCTGAAGAGTCCTTCTAACTTTTTTAATCCCAAATGTGCTATAGTATTTATTGACCTTTTGTAAAGGACCTTTCTGTGTGTGAATACATGTTCTATATACAATAGCATTCTGCATATAAAATCCTAGTGTCCCTCAACATACATGTTAAGGAATTCAACTAGATTGATAAGTCCTCTACATTCCATTACGCACAATAAAACCTCAAACATATTCATCTTAGTATTAAGTTAGAATTAAAGATTATTACCATTAATAAAAAAATGTTAAATTTTCAGAAAAGATGCATTTTATAACTTCAGGTTCAGGGGCATTTTCTGACCATCTCTTACACTGAATTTATCAAGCTCATAATGATAAATGCATGTTGTCATAATCTTTCACTGTCACAGTGTACTTCTGCCCTAACAGCATCCACTCTTGTAAAACAGAACTGCAATCAAAAAGTTCAAAATTAATAGCTGTGAAATCTCAAGCACTCATAAGCATGTGTTTTTATCACTTCCACGCTGTGCAGATCGGGTACTCTTGTTATTTATTATTTGTGACAGTGAACAATTCCCACTTGCTTTAGTGAAAAAGTGAAGAGCTGTTTGTGTAACTAGCAAGGTGAAAAAACAGATTTCAAACCGTTGGAATCATTTCACAAGAACAATGTACACAGACCAGAAGACAGCTTTCTTTCAGCGGGCTATAATGTGCTGACTACACTATGTATGTGTTATTCTATCCTCTGTGTATCCCTTTCTTAAAAGCACCTCTTACAGTATGTTCTGCATTTGTGAGGAGCCTGAAATGATGGAGTCTTGGTACAATACAAGGGCTCCTATGTACTCCAGTAGTCACCTTCATCATCTTCACACTGGAAGAATGTAAATGTTTGTAATGCCTTAATGCTTTAATCTGCGTAGGTGGTATGTGGTTAGTATGTGGTCTACAACTGATCCAGAAAGTACGCCAAGACCCACGCTCCCGACAGCTAGCCCACACATCTCCCAGCTAGGGTGAAGCACTGCACTAGTTCGTCAGACACGTTCTTCTCCACTCTGACCCAAGCAGCAGAGTATGTGATTTTACAGGTAAATATTTATTTAAATATCAACAGTACTTTATCTCCTATAGAAGCGACCATTTTTAGAGGAGAAGCTTAAAAAAAAAAAAAAAAAAAAAAAAATCGCTGTTGTTTTCCTTGAGATTTTTATTTTCTTAATTTCTTTTCAGAAATGAAACAGAGATAGCATCTCCAAACAGTATAGATTTCAAATTAAAAGGAAAGGTTAAAGATAGTAACTGTAACGGTATTACAAATTGTCTCCATCTGATTTAATATTAACGTACAGGAAAATCTATCATAGATCAGGACAGCAAGTAAGATTTGCCTGGGGGCAGTACTATTATCAGCGCACAATTAGTTGCAGATTGGAGACACCAGCCTTAGATCTGTCCTCATGCCAGTAATCTGTTTCCTAGCTGATTGAAAACCAACGGCTCTTGATGAAATGCTATTTATTTAACTACAGACAATTTGATTAAATGTAAGGGTAATAATAACAAAACTAGTAATGCCCAACACGACATGAAATGGTGTAGGTCATATTTCAACTGAGACATTTCAGTGAAGAATACAAAATTATGAAATGAAACAGGATATGCTACATGAGAAGCTTTTATGGCAAAGACATTTTCATTCGATTAAAAAAACCCCACATTGTGAATGCTAAAAAGAAATCTTTTCTACTGTCAATTACCATAAACCCATCACAAAGTATGAATTCTTAGTCCTTAATGCTAAGTCTTTCAAATCCTTGGACTTATTTAATTTTTTTTTTCTTTTATAACAGATGGATTTTCTTTTATCCTTAGCAATTTGCATCAATAGTAGATCATGAAGTCTTATAAATACATAAAGCCTTTTAGAAACATTTGATAGAGTGATGCTTTAGCCAGTCCTTTCATATTTCTGTAACATTAATTTTCCAGGAAGGTTACTGTATAATTTGAAGAGTTCAGTCACTTTATATATTTAATTAAGAACCAGTAAAGAAAAAAATACATAAATTTAGCATTCAAGGTTCCTAGAAAGGTGCACTAATATTCAGTATTAGAAAGTCCAAGATGAATTTTCAATGCCTTCAGCAGTGTCTGAAGGGCCAATTGAATATAACATCCTACAGTCTCCTTGAATGCCACATAAGTGATAAAATATTTTGCAATATAACACAGATAAAACCTTCTTAATTTATTCAGCACAGAGTAATTTCACACTGTTGCTTATCTTTCCTCTATACTAAAGAGCAACCAAAAAGATCCAGCATACTAGCAACGTTTTATAAATAAATATTTAAAGAACCGGTGTTGCACAAAAAGGATAGGACAAATTGTCTAAGTGTCCATTGATCTCTCCAAAACACAGAATGGCAAGGGCAGTGCTGTTTTGCAAACAGTTACACCAGTTTCCTTCACTTCTAAATGAAAACTCTCTTGTGTATTTTTTTTAATTAATGTAAAAAGGCATATTAAAAGTCCTCAAGCAGCAATTTTTTTAGTAACATACAATTCCACATATGGACCTGCTAAATGCAAACAGGGTGAGTTACTGTGCTGCACCAACCTATACTGGTTTCATATCTGCTCAAGGTTGCTGCCAGCATCAAGTCTGAACCTACTGAATGGACCCACCCATTACATAAACCCACGTCCCGGTGAAACACCTACAGCACCTCAGTGGTAGCTGTTTGTCACTCCTATAAAGTACTACTCCCAGATACGTTATTCTATACTACGTATATAGTAATAAATCAGGTAAAATACATGACCCAAATTACATGCTGTAATTTCTAGGAAAAACGCTCATAAATGAAAGCCACCAAGCCACCACAAAAAAGGGTACTGCTCTGTTTCACATCCATCGCTGTCACTTTTACTCATAGGAATTAAGACCTGCTCTAGAAATAGCTGTTTTATTTGTATTCAGAAAATTTCCATTAAAATAAAGTGATAGATTCAGGCTCTTAAGTTGCGGGAAGCAGAATAAAACCATCAGTATATAGTCAGAGGAGCCTTCTGAGTGAATTTTCTAAATCTACATGACAGATCTTACCCAAGATTTGGGCTGAGGTTCAGTGACTGAGCACATAGTGACCTGTACTAAGTAGAGATCTCCAGCTTCCAGTGCTATTCCTTCTGCAAAATAACTCACAACGTTACTTGAAAATGAAACAAATACTTCTCTCTCAAAGAAATCAATTACTGTCCTTCTGTAAACTTGTGCTGCAACTGGAACATAATTACACACTCATGGAAAATAGCTCTTTTCTGATTCAATAGAATGATGGATATCCTCTCTTACTATCATGCAAGGCACACTATGTCATTATAACCAATTTATAACACATGGATGAAGATAAGGAAACTGATTCACCATTTCATTACTCAAATTTTATGACAATGTAACTTCACTTGGAACAGGAGTGACGTGATGGAGAATGAGACCAAATGTATGCTGAAACCAGCAGACATAAGTTGTGAACAGTAAAGGTGGTAAAATAGGCACTTAACAGATCACTGCAAAAATGCTAGGGCCAGGTGAAGTAACTAATACTTTAATTTTCTGTTGCTTTATTATCTCTATTTCCGTTCTTGCCTTTCATCTGCAGAAAGCTTGCAAACTAGTGAAATATTTTCTCTTGTTAAATATAGTGTTTAAAAAAGGACTCACAAATAAATTAAACAGATTTGCCTAAGCAAATGGCCAGATTTCATCTGAGAGACAGTTTTGCATTATAAAGTGGATATGAATTTTCAGGCCAAGTCTTTCTTGTAAGTATGCCTACAAGGGGTAACACACAACTCCACGAACAAACAGCGTGACCTATGAGGTACCTGAACAAAGGTAGCTTGCCATATATACTCAAACTAATGGTACAGCAAGAGTAAGAATGTGTTTAATACTAAAATCATACTTTTCCAAATGTCATTAAAGCCCTATCATTCCCAGAGCCTGTTACAAAGAAAATTTTACATTTGGCTGTAATTCATGATGAACACCTACTCTTTTATTTTGCAGATTATACATATATACATGTTGATAGGTTAAATGCAGGAGATTTGATGCATAACATCCAAACTGATAAACTGGTCTTTTGTATCTATATTTTTTTAACATAAAGCAGTCTCTGAATTTTATATCACCTGATTTAACTTACAGCAATTGATAGTAGTTAAATTTGATTGACTTTTCTGGAACTACCTGTAGTTTCACCTAACATGAGATAAACATCAGCCTCAGAGGTCTGACCGTGAATAGAAATTCAGTTAAGCTAACTGCTGTCAGTCTTGTTTCTGTGAAAACAGAAAGTTTGTGTCAATTTGAAAGTAACTTTTTAACCTAACATCAGTATGTATGTAAACATATGTATATGCACATGCACGTTCTCCTCATAGGCATGTGTATGGCACACACATTTGAAAATTGTACTTAAGTTCTTAGCAGAAAAATCATTTTCAACTTTGCCAAAATGCACTACATTCACACAGCACTTAATTTTATTTTAATTACTGTTTCTTTACCTAAAACCAAAGGATTTAGCGATTGCTTTTTTGTTTGGCCTTGAGCTGCAGCTACAGAAGACTGTCCCAGAAGACACCACGATCTTGTGTCATACACCCTATCTATGCATCTCTGTGCAGATATCTCCAAAACTTTGGGGTATCTAAAGTGGCACTAGGATGAGTATATGTAGCTAGCTGAATCACACACAGAATACCATGACAATCTCCATAATTTTCTTTAGTTCATTTTTCAGCATAACACTGAACTCAGAAAGGCAGTTCTACATCAAGTTGTATCCCTGTAAAAGTATTGTCCTGATAAAGTATATTTTCCCCAAGGATAAGTCTCTGAGAATGTGCTAAAGCAATTCTGCCTCACATAGAAGTGGCGTCCAAAGGAAGTAGGGGCTACTTCTCATGTTTTACACTGCTCCAGGGCTGAAAAGTCCTTGACATCTATAGGTGGATAGACAGAATAAATTATGGCCGCCCCTCCTGCTTCTCTCTGAGAAGTGCTACCACAGGGAAAACATTTTGCACACACCACAAAACCCACACAATTCCTGGCCACAACCCCAATCAAGAAACTGCTTTTCAGGGAGTTTATAGAGGATTCGCCAGAATCATCATGTGACCATGTAATGCAGGAATTTTTATCCTGTCAGGTGATAAATATTCTGTTACTTACAATGTGGTACCATAAAGGAATTGGTTCAGATAAGGCTGCAAGATAAAAATCTCTCTGAATTTTTGGCAGATGGAATCCATATTTCTGTATTCTAGTACCACCATATATTTTATGAGTGATTTTCAGCACATCAGTTAGTACCTACCTTCTGTACCTAGTCTTAAAAAAATTGACTTTACATAATCTATAATTTGACTTTATATTATCTGTAGATAATAAAGACCTATATCAAATACTTTGATAAATATTAATTTTATTGCTTCCTAATACTCCAAGAGTGCTTCTTGCAACAACACATTGCTTTCATTCAAGGATTACAAGCTCAGCCATTAGGTTGTTTGATTCAGAACATAAAATCTGTAAGAAAATCTCATCTGACAGCACAATGTTTGCCTTTAAAAAATATACTCACTCTTGTCAGTAGTTAATAAGGCAAATTAAGTTTTGAAAGACAAACATAATGCTTTTCTTCAGCTTCTAATAATTGTGTGATCCACTCTGAGTAAAATTAAACTATACTTTTGGGGTTATGCTGCAGCATTTTACAAGCTAATGACAGAAAAACAGCTGCATTACCTAAATGAGAGGATTGTTTGATTGATGTAAAAAATAAAAAAAATGAAAGCACAGCATTTTTACATACCTTTTAGTTTTAAATGTGGCCAGAATATTATTTGTGTTCAAACTTCTAAAAGCCAAAACTTTTACTCTTAAGTTTTCCCATCTTCTCCTTCCACAAAAAAAATAATAATAATGTGGTTCCTCCACACTGCTCATATATGTTATACATCAGACTTATTCTCTATTCTTTTAATATAGTCAAAAGTTGCTCTTAATTGTAATTTTATAACTCTTTTCAGTGAAAATGGGCATGTATGAGTGAGCAAACAACTCATGTTAAGCACAGGTCCACACAGCTGGACAACTCCAATGTGTGTCATTGACATCATTCAGGAACTGGGCTAACTGGTACTTCAGTGTAATCACATTTTGAGATTTTGACATCTGTTCCTGACCTGCTGTCAGTTAGATATTTATAGAGGAAATGGCACTAAAATAAGAAATGAAGACATTTAAAATCCTTCTTTGTCGTCTTCTGTTGTTGTAAATCACATTTTAGATGCCCCAACTAACCTTGGTTACTCCAGCATTACTGTGATACTTTGTCATCCACAACAGCAAAATAAAAGTGACCTGGGCAGTCGCTGTTGGCTGAAGTATATGGCATACAGTAAGTCAGTCCTAACTTTTTCATAATATGTGTATGTTCTCTCCCCTCTCCTTAGACATTTTTTCCATGGAAGCCAAAACTCCATGGGACCCTATAATTTTATCTCATCTGCATTTTACTCAGACCTTAGATTCACAACTTATTTTTACCTATAATTAAGGTTGAAAAATTTCAAACTGTGCATCTTAGTACAAATAAGAAACAACATGGAAGGATACAGGATATAGGTGAATTTCATTTTTACTATCTACCTAATGACATGCATTCTGTAGGACAGGAAGCTAGCAAGGCTTGATAGGACTGGATATTGCAAGATCAACTGAAAGAAAACTTAAAATATTTTAATAACAGTATTTTAAATATTTTCCTTACAGTGTTACTGGGTGATGCAGTGTACACTGCTAGAATAATTTGAATTGCACAGTCCACATTACCAAAACACTTTTCATTAAACTGCACAGTCAGTAAACCTGACATACACCCATATGAATGTCAGAGTTTTCTTTTACAATCTTGATTCAAAAATTGAAATAATGTAAATTTATTTACAATAATAATAACTTTCTTTTGACTCTGGATAGTACCTGTTTCCCTATTTTTTGTTGTTTCAATTACTGATTAAAATGAATATATTGTATACACTAACAACGTCCAAAATCTGGTAACGGGCAGACAACAAATCTACTCTTCTAGGAAAGAAAAATCAGGGGAAAAAATACAGCGATAGCATTGCCTGAGCACACAGTGAGATAAAAACACCTTAAAATGTAATAAATAGAAAAATGGAGAAATGTAGAACATAAATTACATGAAACATCTTACATGCAGACTAAGATTGAAAATAAGGAAATTGTTTTGCAGCTTTAACAGTTTATAAATACTTGTTGGAAGCAGACTTGCTTAGAAAACTTTGAAAAACAGCCTGTACTGAACTGCTCATATGTCTGTATCCATATTTCCTGTATATATAGTCAAAGAAAATGAAAATTATGTGTCCTGTTAAGATTAATGATTAAATATTAAAATGTTGAGCAAATATAATTAAGAGTTCACAGTGCTTGTGAAGGATTTAGTTGATTGACTCATAAGCACAATGCTAACTGCTTCTAGAGTCTGTTGATTTTCTTTTAAGTTTTTATACAAAATCAGTTCTATAAATCTTACATCTCAAAGTAGCCCAGCAGATCACTAACTACATAAACATTCTAAAACTTTTGAAATTAAATCCTTAAAGGAAAACGTGCTTGAAGCTGCAGGACAGGCATTTCTCTGAAACATGGCTGACAGGTGGTCAAACTAGCAAATATCCCAAATAAATACTAAAAAACAAGGCAACTAAACATTAAAAACAAAACAAAACAAAAAAAAAAAAGAGGGTGAGAAAGAAGCAAACACTCAGAAATACACTGCTACAGTACAAAGACTGACACATCAATAGTCAAACTTCTAACCACGGTTATAACCCAGGTTCATATCAGTATGTACAATGCCAGAGAGCTGTGCGAGTTAATAAATCAGATTCTTTTAAATATGTTTCTTGCTATCCCTTGCCTATAAAAGTACAGTTCTTTACTTATTCAGAGCATGAATCCTCCTTTACTCAGATCCTGTCCCTTTTGGCTCTGTACATCTCCTGGGAGCGCAGAATGATTCAGTGGCAACTTAGTCATTTGCGCACTATACAAGATGATTTTACTGAAGAGGAAAAATAATAAAGGCTGCACTTATCAGTGGAACACTTTGCGTTAAATAAAGATAATTAAAGCATCAACAATCAATCTATTTCATGTTTAATTAGCCCCTCTTTCATCATAATTTGTTACTGAAGGTCAAATATGGGTTACATCTAAAAACTAATTGTAAAACATTTAATGCAAATTGAGAACAGACAATTGAAATATACTTCTGTACACTTTGCACCAGATAGTATTAAACTTAAATGTACATTGGTGATTTCTTCCATACATGTTTATACTTAATGACAAAATTCCCATTTTTTTCTCTACATTGCACTTAGTGCTACCATAACATTGTCACTTCTACAATTATTATACTGGAGGACATTTGCTTAGCTGAAAGTTGTGAAAAACTTTTTTAGTGAGAGTTGCTTTGTGTATTATAAAAAGCAGCCTTTGGAATAACCCTCTGTGTGTATGTGTGTGTCTGTACATACGCAAGAAAAAAAGATGATGTTTTCCTGCATGGTTAAACTGATTGCCCCCTTAATGGATGAATTTTGGGCTGCTGTTTATGTGTGCATATTTATGAGGAAATTGACCCATTTAGTTTATAGTTACATTTCACATACATGATAACTAACTAGTCAAAATGCTTCTACATCGCAACAGACTGATTAATGTTTGAACTGTTATGAAACAAATTAACTGGTTACCATACCAGAATTTTTTCAAAAATTAATTTCTACATATTTCACTTTCATGGAAATAAGACATTACAGGAAATGCATCTAGTTTTGGCTAGCGTGTCAGCACATTCTGGTATGATAATCATTTTTCTTCACTAAACAGTACATTTCCAATGAGAAAAAGGCACAGGGATAATTCATAAGGGATTACAGAATTGGCCAGGAAGCCAATACCACAAGCAAAGAAATAAAGCTACTCAGAAATTCCTGTACTGGTTCTGCTAATTCTACCGATAGTGACCAATACCTCTTAAAAAAAACAACAACAACAAAACAAACCCAAAACCAACACCACCACAACTGCAGTGTTTTAAATAGTCAATAATCACTGTTTGTTGAGCAGAGCAAGTAAAAAAGAACCCAAGAGAATATAATGGCTAAAAAGGTAAACATATAAATGGGTTTTAAAGTAGTTATTAAGATGCTAATCTCATATTTGTGATTAAAAGTTTCAGTGAAATAAGCCTGTTCATGTGCTACTACTTTGCACTATGAAACAAAGTAGAGAAAACAGCATATATTATAAAGATATATTTGTAGCTAGCATGAGAAAACCCCTAATTATTCACAATTAAAAACTACGATTAGAATTATGATTAAGGATGCAACCCTCCAAGCTGTTAAGTGATTCCTCTTAAGCACCAAGCTTTCCCTATCTTTGGCTGTCTTTACTGGAAGTTAGTAGTATCCAGGCTCCTCATAGGCAATGTGCAGCACCTGGAGGGTTCAGATTTTAAATCTGTGATCCAGAAAAATACTTGCTTAAACTCATCCTCATTCACCAAAACACTTCTGCACAGCTTTAACTTTTGGCAAGTGATTAAGACCTATGGAATACTAAGTGATTTAAACATTTGTTTGCCATTAAGTAGATAAGTTAGTGCTCTACTGTATAGGAGAGAATTGATAAATGGGAGGCTAAAAGAATATTTCAGAGTAATACCATGCTAAATAAGACAAGAATAGGAGCTGAACTTGTGAAAGATCTTCAAAAAAACTGATGGTGAACTGTCAACAAGTCTACTGAATACAGAATTTGGTTTTAAACTTTATATAAACACCTGATGTCAAAAAGGAGGAGAGGTACAAACTGTAGTTTTCTCCACTGAAGTTTTCCTATACAGTACTGTATCGAACAAGATGTATTTGGGAACTCATATAAGAAATTCAATGCATTACCTTAAAAAGGAAGTATCAAATAATCAGAATGAAAACAACTGGTATTCACTGGGGTACACCAGTTGGTCACGTAAGCAGAGACTTTATTTCCTGACTGCTATATTGTAGATACATGGAAGTATCAATTACCAATTCTAATTACACTAATGGGAAATTAGTATTGCTCTCATCTCCAGTAACATAGAGCAGGTGTGTTCTGCTGTGTCCACTTATTTGTTGTAAAACTTTATACACCTTCTAATGTCTCCTGAGAACAAAGAGAACTGCCAATAAGCAAATAAAGGCAGCCTTAGAGATTTCGACTAGTCTTCCTATCACGGTCACGTCAATACGCTGCTGCTTCTGTTTCACGTGTACAGCTGAACTACGAAACAATCCGATACACAGCACATCAGAACCCTTTACCTGCAACCACTTCACGTTTCTGTCTAAACAACGTGCTGAACAAGAGCTCCACATGGTGCGGGTGTTAAAAATCCTCATGTGTTTTGCCTGATAGACTGAGAAATACTCCACTGTCAGTGTTTGAGATGTGAAAAGTCTACATATTTTTTTATGCAAGTAAGCCTTAATGTCCCCACTATTATGCAAAAGCATGAACAAAACTATATAAATGTCACTCAGCAACAAGCTGGCAAGCACCCACAGGGAAGTGGCAACAGAAGTTTTGTGCCTGGTAGTCTGTCCTATAAAGTCTGTTGTTTAACACTACCTTTACTGTTTCCTTGGACACTTTCCTCAGCTTACATTCCTGTTTATTCCTGCTTTTCATGTGTGCAAATACTTTCTACATATTTAAGAATAAAAAGAGAAGGCATTAGAATATTGGCTATAAACTACTCAGGTAAACTAACCTTCATAACAAACTAAATACTCAGCACAGGAAGACAATGGACACTGAGAAATTAATTTTGTAATGAACTAGATAAATAATGGAGCAATTCAGCACGTACTTCTTTTGGTTTGATTGGTGCAAGTAAAAGTGTAATAAAGCCATTTTCTTCTACTAAGAAGTCTTCTAATGTATTGTATATCAAAATATATCCTTGAAAGATGTTAATTCAAAACATATTTCTATAAAATCATCTCAAGTAAGTTTATCAAGCAAAATTTGTATGGTGGAATCCTTTACCATTCCTACACTTAGCATGCAAGTCATTCTTTTACACTGAAAATAAATTAAACTCTGACAGTTTATAATTCATATGTTTAGATGAATTGCAGCAGCAAGAAAGAAGTAGTATCTGATTAGCATATGTTCCACTGCTGCTTTGTTGTTCCAGTGTTCACTAAAGCGGCATAATCTACCACGTGCTTAATAAGCCTTAGTAGATGGAAGCTTAGGAACTTTCTTAGTCCTTTGTATTTTATAGAGACTATTTTCAAACTGAAATTGTAACTTTCTCTGCAGGAGAGAGCTAATGAAATGTATCACCCAGAAATTGTGTCAAACATTGGATAAACCTGTATCACTCGTAAAATAACATACATGAAAATACTGGCAGATAGTACATCAATCACACTTTTTTTGGTGTTGATCTGGAAGACTGAGTTGCTCAGATAGTTCATTTTCTTTAACACTATTTTAGTATTTCTGAGCAGAATGCAAATACTGGCAACACATTGTAAAACTTCAATTGTACTAGACTAGCAGACGTTTCAAAGTAAAAAAAAAAAGTCATGGTGTACCATATTTGCATGTTAATAAGTTGAAAAGAAAGAATTTTTGTCAAACTAGTCAGAATTTCCCTGTTCCAGACTTGGCTCTGTGTTTACATGAATCAGCATTCATTTATCTCTAGATTCTTGTATAGCACGCACTGTAGCTGAGACTATTCAGTTCAGAATATTATCTTATGTGGAAAGATGTAATGGAAATCACCAGGCATTAAGTATGTCATTTTCCCATCACCCAAAAAGTACTCCCCCAAAGAAAAGCGACCTCTGTTCGGGCTACATATGTGTCTTATAAAATAAAAAAAGACACCTTCACTTAGGAGCTTGATTCTCCTCTGTGCCATCCCTATTTTATGTCAAGGGCTGTAAAGAAGTCCCTACCATCACCAGCTTCAGGCTATCGGAGCTCCACTGAACCGATCTCCGCCAACACAGCCAAGATCAGAGGCAGTCACTTGGAGCACTCCTGAAGGAACACCTCTCTCTTGAGAGGTCTCACGGCAGTCACACTCCCCGCAGACAGAGCTATGCAGCAGCTGGGCTGGCAAATTAGGGCCTCTCAGCTTGAATGAGTGAATTTCACGTGATATGC
>NW_009259121.1:137563-139108 GCF_000687185.1 Egretta garzetta | reverse complement strand
GGGGGGGGGTGGGCCCCGCCGCTCCCTCACCCGGGGGGGATGTGTGTGCGTGCGTGTGTGCGTGTGTCTGTCTGTCTGCGTGTGCGCGTGGGTGTCGGGGGGTGCGCGGACCGCGGCGGCGCGGGGCGCAGCTCTCTTACCTGCTTGCTGTACTTGCTGCTGGCCTGGCAGCTGTACTCGGAGCAGTGGTCCGACCCGATGGAGATGTTGTCGCCGGCGCCCACGAAGGTGTTGGCCGGGGGCAGGTCCTGCACGGCCTGGTGCTTTTTGCCGGCAGTGGGGGACTGCGGGTGCAGCTGGACGGTGGGCAGCGGCGAGCTCGACTTGTAGTGCCTGGCCAGGTCGGGGCTGCCCGGGCCACCGTTGACTGAGCGGTACCGCCCCATACCAGGGCTGTCCGAGAGCTTCTCGTTGACGCTGTCGTAGCGCTGCCCGTTGGGCTTGGAAGCCTCGACGGTGACAATGCTGCTGTAGAGGGGCTGTTTGCCCTTCTTGCCTTTCTTGTCCTTCTTGGGTTTCTTGGCCTTGTCGTGCTGCTGAGGGGTGAAGAAATCCTCGTGGTCCTTCTTGCCGGCCTCATAGCCATGTTTGCCCTTGGAGCGGCAGTAGCGGGCCATGACAACCACCAGGATGAGCAGGATGACGGTCATGATGCCGGCCACCACGCCAATGACTATGCTAAGCCGCTGCTTGCTCAGCTCATAACTGGGGTCACCAGCAATGTCCTGGGGCAGGGGTGTGTGGAGGCTGCGGGCCACCTGGTTCTCTACCACGGTGGCATTGGACAGGCTCTCATTGACAAAGACGTGGAGCAGGGCAGTGGTGGACTGGGGCGGCTGCCCACTGTCATTCACCTGCACCACAAGGCGATGCAGACCATAGTGCTTGGGGGCCAGCTTGCCCACCAGTGACACCACGCCACTGGCTGGGTCAATCTCGAAGAGTTTGAAAGGGTTGCCCCCAACGATGCTGTAGTTGAGGTCAGCGTTGAGACCGGTGTCGGCATCGGTGGCAACCACCGTGGCTACCACGGTGCGCATGTTGCTGGAGGGTGGCAATACGGTGTAGGAGCTGTTGCTGGGGAAGGTGACCGTGGGCGCGTTGTCGTTCTCATCCATCACGAAGAGGGACACAGTGGCGGTTTTTTCCCCCCCCCATCCACTGCCTTCACCTTAAAAGTGTAGCTGGTCTGCTGCTCCCGGTCAAATGAGACAGTGGAGAAAATGGTTCCGGTGTCATTCTCAATGGAGAAGATGCCAGCTGCCTGGTCGTGGTCACCGGGCTGGATGGAGAGGCTGAGCTCAGCATTGCGGCCCTTGTCGAAGTCCATCACGGTCACCATGCCCACGGGGCTGTTGGGCTGCAGGTTCTCCTTCACGTAGAAAGTAAACACGTCCTGCATGAAGCGTGGCTCGTTGTCATTCCGATCTGCCACCCGCACCACCACCGTGGTGGAGCCCTGCAGCGATGGCACCCCCTTGTCCCGGGCCGTCACCTGGAACTCATAGGTGTCACGTTGCTCACGGTCCAGCACCGCCTGCACCG
>NW_009259121.1:136771-137490 GCF_000687185.1 Egretta garzetta | reverse complement strand
GGTGATCCCGGCATTCTTGCCACTGTCCGCATCTGTGGCAACCACCGTGGCCACCCTCTCACCAGGCAAGTTGTTCTCCGGGAAGGAGACCTCCAGCACAGCCTGGCTGAACACGGGAGGGTTGTCGTTAGTGTCCCCAACCCGCACCAGTAAGGAGTTGTTGCTGGACAAGCTGGGGCTGCCCGAGCCCCCAGCCACAATCACCACGTTGTAGTCACGGACAGCCTCATAGTCCAAAGGGGCTGAGGTGTGGAGGAAATACTTGCGCTTGTTCTGCGGCTCTCCTTCGCCCTCACTGGCCGGCTTGAGCTGGAAGGGCACGTCACCCACCACGGTGCAGGTCACCACGCCATTTTCACCTTGGTCCCGGTCTGACACCTGCACCAGGGCGATGGGGGTATCCACCAACACGTCCTCAGCCACGCTAGCGACCCCGTCCCGGAGTGGGATGCGCCCAATTTTCCGGATGTCGATGGTTGGCACATTGTCATTCTCATCGCGGATGTTCAGCACAACTGTGGCCTTGTCTGTCTTGGGGGGCTGGCCTCGATCTCGGGCCATGACGGTGAAGCGAAGCTGGTTCACCTCCTCCCGATCGATGCGGTGCAAGACACTGAGCCAGCCGGAGGTCTCGTCCAGTCGCAGCGGGCCCCTGACAGACTCGGTGGCCGCCCCGAAGACGTACTCGATCTGCCCGTTCACCCCCACGTCCAGGTCAG
>NW_009259121.1:132349-136458 GCF_000687185.1 Egretta garzetta | reverse complement strand
CCCCGCGGCGGCCGCCGTCCCCGCCGGGCTCCTGCAGCAGTACGTAGCGCTCGATGCCGTTGCGACCGAAGTCCCTGGCGGTGGCGGTGGGGAGCAGGTAGAGGGTCCCCACAGGCCGGTTCTCCTCCACGGTGAGCGTGAGGACAGGGGAAGGGAAGGTGGGGGTGTTGTCGTTGATGTCCAGGATGATGACCCGGCCCTCGAAGAGGTCCACCCAGCTCTGCGAGGGGCCGATGACCGACACCTCGAAGTCCAGGAAGCACTCATTCTCGTCGAAGATCATCTGGCACTGCGGCAGCTTCTCGCGGTCGATGCGCCGCTCGGGAGCTGCTGGGCCGCTGCCAGGCTGACCCAGAGCGGCGGAGACAGGAGGAGCAAGAAGCAGCAGCAACAGCAGCAGCAATGCACAAAGCCAAGGAGAGTCCGCATCTTCCTCATCTTCCTCGCACTGAACCGCCCCCCTCCTCGCACTCCCACCTGCCCCCCAGTAAACTCCCCTGATAAGCCAACGGAGCGGCTGAGCGTCCGGGTGATCAGTTATAAAATCCTTCTGTTCCTGGAAACTTATTGTCTCATGGCTGGGGCAATTAGTGGTCAAAACCCCGCTGCTGGCTCCTCTGCTGCTCTCCCTGCCTTCCAGTTGCGATATACTTACAGTTCACGGGACAGTGTATTTTTGCTTTTTAAAGATTCATCTCGGTAGATAGGATGGGATTTTCCTCCTCCTGCCCCTTCTCCTCCTCCTCTCTGATTTTACTGTAATCACTTTGCAAGGTTTGCAATAAAAGCAGGAGTAGCACTGTGCGATTCGTAGCCCCCCAGGTCGTCGTCTTCGACACTAGAGTTAACTACAATTCACCCACTCTCTCTTTTCTCTCCCCCCTTCTCTCTCTCTCTCTCTCCCCCAGCCGTTTACGACCAAGGCATTAGCTTTATTCTTCCCCCTCCCTGCACACACAGGAAAAAAAAAATGTGATTCGCTTTATTCAAAGGGCTTGTGTCCAGGAAAACTCCAAATCCTCTTAGCAGTGGGCAGTTCTTTAGAAAAAATAATTTTAAAAGGTAAAGACAAAAATAAAAATCCCAATAATGTCGGTAGCTGCACAGCTGATTGGAGAAGGACCCCGTGTATTACAGAGCAGTCCACAGAATATCCCCTTTGGTTGGCAGAAAAGCACCCAAATCCATCTTCAGAGATCGCCTAAAATGTTCAGCTCTTTCTCCGGAGCGGATTTTTTTTTTTAACAACTCTGCGCAAGGTCATTAGTCACAAAGCAACGATACAGAAACTGCAGAAGCCGTTTGCCCAGGATTTGCAAGGCTGGAGATATGAACATGCACACACAACAGTCCCAAGTTTGTTTTTGCATCCGCAGTTTGTGTGTGTGCCTTACCTGCATTTGCACTGCATGTGTTATAGCAATCTGGATCTGCAGCACTGAGAGCGATTCACAAATGAGATTGCAGTCTCCCTCTCTCTCTCTCTCTCTCTCTCTCTCTCTCCTCTTCCTTCCCGTCCCAATGCAGGTAACCAGATCTGAACTTGATCCTTTCAGTTCAAAGGTTAGCAACAAAACTATGTGTCCAAAGGCGATTATTGGTCTCTCGTAAATATACCCGGAGCGGAACAAGATGTAACTGGATCCCCCACGTGAATTAACACAGATTCTGAATTACATCCATATAAGCGGAATGGCAAAGGGGAGGGGAAAAGATCCGCGACGCGATTAAAAAAAAAAACAGAGTTCTATTTGCAAATAAAATGGTTTCAGTCAGTTGTTTCCTGTGATCTGCACCGCCACGGTGGGTGAAATCTGCAGTTGTGTATTCCCTCCTGTGTCTTTCAGAGAAGTGTGGCTCAGGCGCTTTCACGGCAGAGCGGCTTGTGCTTTAAAATGTTGAATGGCAACTGAGAAGCTTCCCACTCGGAAGAAAAAAAAAAAAAGAAAAAAAAAAAGAAGAAGCAGTAAACCGGCAAGTTTGCCCAAAGTGGTGGGAGCTGCTGAAGCCTCTCTCGGTTGCTCTGCCCTGACGCTGCAGCAGCAGAGCCGCCTGCGCTACATGCACACAGAAAGAGAGAGGGAGAGGGAGAAAGAGGGAGAGCAAAGAGAGAGCGAGCGAGCGAGTGTGAGGGAGGGAGGGAGGGGGGAGGAGGAAGAGGAGGAGGAGGAAGGAGGACGAGTCAAGCGCTGCACTCCAGAAAACCCAGCCTTACCCTCTGTCTCTGCTGCTGCTAGTGCTGCAAGTGGGATAGCTGCTCATCACAAAACACCAGTCCAGTCCTCAAAACCGATCCTCATTACACGCCCGAGTGTTGCTGCTGTTGCCTCCTCAAACCCGTGATCTGTAGTGATTCTCTCCTACCCTTTCTCTCCCCACCTCCGCTGTAGACTGCGAACTGAGCAACGATTTTTAAAGCAAATGTTTATTCGCCTTTCTTTTAGGCAGAGCTGGTGCACGTTCGGGGCTTTGCATTTTGCGGAATCACGCTGGTAAGAAAACTCGTTTCGCACAGATTCCCACCTTCCCCTGTCGTGTCGGTGCTTTTGTGAAATAGCTGCAGTCACTGTAACTGCATAAAACTCCAGGGAGGAAGGGGGGGCTGCCTTAGATCTCAGACTTTCGTCCTGTTTCCCAGTGCCGTTTGAGCCTTTTGGTCTTTGTGTTCATGTTCTTCCTATTACCATGATTTGAATGTGTCTTTTCAGCGTGTTTGCGGGTTTCCTAGCAGGAAAAAAAAAAAAAAATCCCTCGGAAAAGATGGTCAGGAAGGGGGCGAGAGGGTTAGTAGAATAAACACATGTAAGAAGTAACAGATTTATTTCCGAACAGAGACTTGCTGCTTCGATGATTGCTAAAATGTAGCGTCACCTACCTGGGTAAGTGGGAAATAAACTTTAACGTTAAAGCTCTCCGCTCAACTTTGTTTATTCTAGCGTCCCTAGTTCGCTTCTCCTGTTGACTTTGTGCCATTTAATCGCCTATAGCGTTTGCGTGCCCCTGCCCCTGCGCCCTGGGTGATTCCTGGCCCTGTACCTGTCCTCTCCGTTCAGATCCCGGAGGGAAAAGGGGGGAGGAGGGGGACACGCCGGCAGGGTGGCAGGAGGGGGAGGACCTGGGCGAGCGTGGGGCAGGCAGTGGGAAGAGAACCGGCGTGTGCGTGTGCGCAGCGAGGAGGGGCAGGGATCCGGCCGCTCTCTCCCCCCCGTGAACACATGTGGGAAAACAAGATGTTGCGGGTTCTGTGTGTGCGTGTGTGCGTTCCGCGCTCTAAATGGTTATTTCGAATAAAGACGCATGCAGGCGAATGTAGCGAAATGTCTCTCTCTCATCGCGATGACATATTTGAGCGAAACGCGGCCGGATATGTTGAAGTGGTTTCAACGCAACGGCCACAGCGTGTCTTTGTCATTTGGGGCGGCGAGTGGATGTGGGAGGGAGGGAACCGCCCCCCCCCCCGCCCAGACCGGAAACCCCCCCCCCCGCCGATGCTGGAGCCACTCGGCTTTATATCTGCAGCATCAGCGAGAAAGCCCGGCTCGGCGCAGGCTCAGTGTTCACCGCCGCAGTCCCGGACGGAGGAGGGGGGCTCGGGAGCTCAGCATCTTCTCAGCGGGTTAAGTAGGATTAATACCAAATCCCTATTATATTTGCCAAGCAACTTGAATTTATCAAAATTCCCCCTCGCTGTTCTGGAGCTCCGAGAGGAGGAAATTTTGCCCACAGTGTAAGATCCAGACATACCAGTACGTAGGAATACCAGCATACTGCATTACACTGGCTCCCCGCACTAGCAATACAATCGCAACCCGAAGCTCCCGCTGTTCCCTTCCCTTTGTGCTTTTAAACGCAGCCAGGAAACTTAATGTATTCGCCAGGGGAGGGGCGGGATGAAAGCGCTTTTAACCTCCCCGCCATAAACTTTAATCGGATTCTGGGCTGTTTGCACGGCATGGACACCTCGCCTCTTGTCTGCGTCTCCTTCCCCGTCGTCTCCCATGCCTACTTCTACTACGGTCTGCTTTGCGAGAGCCTCTTTCAAGGGAATGAGTGATTTCTTTCTCTTGCCATGTGCAATCGCTCCCCCCCTTCCCTTCCTACCCTCGCTG
>NW_009259121.1:118545-131788 GCF_000687185.1 Egretta garzetta | reverse complement strand
GCCCGCACGCGCTCCGGCGCGGCGTTTGTCCTCCTGATCTGGCGAGAGCAAGTGGGAAGCGGGATCACAAACGTAATCGGCTGTAATAAATAAAATAGCCCGAGATGCTGGAGATATACGGACGGGAAATAAGAGCTGGTGTCCTTAAAGGGAACATCTGATAAGGCCACCGAGGTGGCATCTCGCGTGTGGGAAGGAATCCGTCTTGCTGACATTCGCAGCCTGCTGCTGTACGTGGGGAAATCCTAAAAGCAGCCTGGGAGCTTCCCCAGCGCCTCTGCATTCCCCCCGAAGCTCCCTTTCCGATGCTCTGCAGCGGGGCTTTGTTGTCGTCGCCGTTGTAGTTGTTGATTGGAAAGACAGGGGTCATCGCTAAAATATGCAGATGCGATTAATGGCGAGTTCAGCCGCGGTTCTTGGCGGAGCCCGGTTTCTGCCGCCGGCGCCCGGACTCGCGGCCGCAGTTTCAGCCCACGACAATTTGTTTTTCGCAGTTCAGGAATGTCGGTGGCTCTCACTGGAAAATTACTTCTGGGATCTGCACTGGGAATCCATCTCGGGTTAAAGAGAGATAGGTTATTTACATATCTATGCCACGCCATACATTAACAAATATATGTTGCGTAGTACTACTTGCGCGCACACACGCGCATACACAAATGAAGAAGCAGCTCCCGAAGGGGAAAGAAAAAGGCAAGTGGGCTTGAAAGTAACATATTCATAATAATACAAGGAAAAGGTTAAATACAGTAAACATGACAGCAAATTCGAAAACAGGAGAAAAACAAGGACAAAAACCCCACATAAAGCAGTTAGAGCCATTTGAGGGAAGGGAGAAACTAACTCAAGAACTCCACCAAGGGACAAACAGATGAAATGACACCACAACAGCACTAAGCCCGCGATGACCTTTCATCTTTCTAAAGTGTCTTGCTGATCTGGTGCAATTCTGCTGTGATCTCTTCACCTCCCTTCCCTACCACAGCCTCCCCCCGGCCGCTTCCGAGCTCCTTGAGGTCGTTGCAGTGAATGTACTGGGAGGTCGGCTGAATTACAGGGAGTGCTGACACTTGCCCGGTGCCTTTCACAGCTTTGCAAACAGGCTTGCTGGTGTAGTAGTAGCATGTAGTAGGCAGAAGTGATTAAATTATTCATTGCAGCAACACCCGTTCTGATGGACGTTAAAACTTAAGACTTTAAATAAGGAAACCACAGATTTACTTTTAAGCAGATAACAACCGCATCTGTGCTTATTTAACGGAATGCTAGCTAAGCATGGAACCAGTTACTTTGCTTAAATCCTCTCTCTTGCTCTCTGTGAGAAATTTGAAATAGATAATACACCATAAAAGTTACTGACAGAGCGAAAAAAAAAAATCCGTGTTGGATAACAGTGGTTAAATCTCACACAATTATAATTGCTCATTCTTAATGTCTGAGGTCTGTTCAAAATTAAAGGTTCTTGCACAAGCATGATTCCATCAGCATTTCTGAGTTCTCACATTTCTAAAGAATGATGAACGATGAAAGGTAACATTTAGCAAAAGTGGTTGTGATTCTGTTTACTAGGATTTCTGCAGTGTATATATATGTATTCCTTACAAATCACAATGGTTAAGTTTGAGGATTTCTTTTTTTTTTTTTTTTTTCAAAATGACATTATTATTCTATGGAATATGTTATGAAAAGTCTTTTGTATAGAGTGGGTTTTTTTTCCAGATGTTGGCAAAAAAATCTTAACTGTTCAAAATCATACAGAAATGTCAGACAGATTATGCTTAAAATCAGAAGGAAAAATTAATGATTTTTTTTTTTTTTTTTTTTTTTCAAAATGACATTATTATTCTATGGAATATGTTATGAAAAGTCTTTTGTATAGAGTGGGTTTTTTTTCCAGATGTTGGCAAAAAAATCTTAACTGTTCAAAATCATACAGAAATGTCAGACAGATTATGCTTAAAATCAGAAGGAAAAATTAATGAAAGGTCTTAAAAAAGCATATGAATTTTCATGAGGGAAGGCAGATTTTGGTTAGATTTATGCTTCATATGCAACTACTGTCTCTCCTGGATTTGCAGGGATATAAATGAGTGCTGCACCCAGCCCCATTATTTTACAGATTTATTTTTTAATTAAGCTATTGTTCAATTTCTCTGCATGCAAAGTAAACTGTAGGGGAAAAAAGCATTTAAAGCAAGTTTGGATGAATTCCTATCAAAAATGGAGGGAAATTATGACTCATTAGTATATATTCTACATAAAGAGATACAATGAGACATTCAGGGGAGATAATTAAAGCTGGATTTAATTTAAATGAAATGCATGAGAACCAGGTAGCACTGACAAAGAAAGAAAAATGTGTTCATTGCCACTGAAAATATTAAATGGGTACAGGTGATATGCATATGGATTCACTAGCAGAGAAAACCACAGTTACTCTTGGAAATAATGTAGGATTTTTTTGATATAATGTTTCCAAGCTTGATATCAAGAGTGAGCACACTGAAGGTCTCAAAGTGCTTTGTAAATTATCCCTATGAGATAAAAGGAAGTGCAGTGACCTGCTCAGTCACCCAGCAAGCTGCTAACAAATGGGTCCGTCCAGATTAAGTTCATCAGACCACAGTTTTGCACCTCTATAGTTTTTGGGTTTTTTTAATAAGTTCTGGATTCATCTCAATATTTGTCTTTGAATAAGTGGCAATCATTTCTGCTTTATTGGATGGACTGCTGGAAAGGCAAAGAAGCTCATTGTGAGGTGAGTTTAAAACAAGTTTGTGTTCCAGAGAACTACAGACACAAAGGAAAGTCTTGTATCATGAAATTTGATGGATAGCAGTAAAGTATACTAAACTGTTATAGATATATTGAAATAGTTATTCTCAAGCTCCTGCTCCCACTTATTTCTGTCAGCTATCCCTTACATACAGAACTGAGAACACAGACTTTGTAAAACCATTTCACCTCTACACACTGTTGAAGATTTCTCAACCTAATATTATTTTTCAGTTCTATGCTCTACATTTTGGGTTTATGAGTTTGGGGTGATTTTGGTTTTTTTTTTAGGATGCTGCAAATATCTTTGCTGTGCGTTACAGTTTCTTTCATTTTTAAATGAGAATCAACAGATCATAAAATCTTTTGTCTGATACTCCTAGTGTGTCCTGTGCAGCTTTAATTTATTTTTAATATAATTCAGGATAGCATAAAAGATCTGGCATGTCTTCATGAATCTACTGTTTCAGCTGCCTGTTGAGTAGAAGAGAAAATATCCAAGCAAGATGGCAACTCTGCAGAGTTCAGAGGAGGAACCTTTGATATTAAAATTCAAATGCTGTTATGGATAATTGAATTCCATGGTGCTCTATTCCCTTCTGTATGTTAATGCCAATATATGTTATTGGCTATACCTAAAATGTAATTTTTAAGTCTACACATATACTCACTTACTTATTTGCGAGCTTTAATGTTTCTATCTACTTCATCAAAAATGATCATTGCTCTCCAGCTGAAATAAGGGTCATATAAATACACAGTTATTATAAATTAGGGAAATAAGTATGGTGGCAAGGAAAGTAATTTAGAATAGGACCAAGCTGTTGAGTGCTTATTGGACAGTCAAATTGGCCTTGTTCTGCAAAGATTAAAACTGTTTTACTAGGTATTTCATAATTTTAGACTTGCCATTTCTTTTCATATGAAAAATGCAACATTAGAACCTTTAGATGTCATATTGTTATAACCCTCATTTAGCTGCACAGTGCAGAAGCATACTATTTTTTCCTTAATCCTTCGTTTGACCCTAACAGAGGCATGACTATTCACTGAAAAAAAGTAACGGCTATTCACCTGCTACCATCTACTGTAAATGGTGAGCAAGAGAAAGCAAGTGTGAAAACATGGAGACCCTTGCGCCTTTCCCTGAACTAGATTAAAACCATAAACATATATATCCATGCCCGTATTGCATAGGTCTAGTGAAGAGCTTTGGCATTTAGCCAAAATGAGAATTACAGACTGGAGAAGGCCCTGCTTATATCACCCTAAACCAGGATCCTCTAAGCACTGTTAGGAAAAAAATAAAGCCAAGTCCATCCAGTAGCCAAACATATTTTAGGCTGTTAAGCACTGATCTATATGCTAGTACAACCCTGATCAGTTTGCTTCTGGAATGTTTTGCACTGCTACCTTACTTCTCCAAAATAAGTGTGAAGGGGTTGTAGCCACCATTCCTGTGCGGAAGATTACATAGCCTGTCTTTGAAATAATTTGTTCTCCTGCTGCCTCTCCTTTGCACTTTTTGCCATGCACAGGTAGCCATACTTTTACACCTGCTTTAACTGTTTTGCAAAGTTTCTTGGTGATCATCCTTCACATAATTACATTTTTAGCTTCCTTTATAAGAGTAATAAGTACTGTACAGAGTGGGTTTTTATGACCTACAATATATCTAGAGGAAGAGAGGTACTGATAAGTTTCCACATTTTTCATCTTCTGATAGAAGCCTGACATATCTTCCAGTTCATTCATTCTGTGAGATGATTAAAAAGTTGCTCTTCAACAAACTAAACCTCATCCAGGGCTCAGCAGGTTTTTTTAACTGCAGTCTAAGCACATTAAAGAACAGACAGCAAACCAAAGTATACCTCTTTCTTTGCCTTTTAATATCATGGGAAAAAGAGAAAAGCAGTCTAATATTGTGATAAAACTGGTAGCCTGCAGCAGCTGGTTGATGGGTAAGGATATAGAACCTAATCCAAAGCATACAGAAGTCAATGGAAGTACTTTGACTAAATAAGCTTTGCATTAGGCACCTAGTGAGTGAATGATTTTGAAAGCATTCATGTAGATCTTAAGCAGATGAGTGAAGAAGAAAATTATGTGCATTTTAATCAAAATAAATGCCATTAAATCACTTGGTGGTGTTAATGTTATTTTGCCTGACCACAGAAATCATGTCTAAGACTCAGAATAAACTGGCAGTGAGTCCTTGGATGCTGAGTCCTATCCTCCACTAGTGCAAGGGCTCATGTTGCATAAAAACATATTTTTAAAAATCATGTATGTAATTATATATATAAAAAACTCTTATGTTGATACTGATCTTGAAGTTCAATACATCGCTATAGACATCCACAGGCTCTTTTTACCTATTCATGTGTTTACAGAGAGCATTTCTTTCATCTTAGCTTTGTTTGCAAAATAATTTTTCAATTTCTTCTCATGAATTAAGTTCTGCATTCCTGACACCACACCAACAGACTTCCCCTCCACCTCAGCTCTATTTTTAGTGAAGCTTTCAGTGAATCCATCTTTCATATGGAGAACAGGAATTGTTCATGATTTCCATCATGAAGATGTATTCTACCTGATGTAATAGCATTAAACATCCCTTTCTTTGGTGGCTGATAGTCCTTCTCTAGTAGATTGGCTGGACCTTTCTTTTTCTCTCATTTCCAGCTGATGAACTCAGAGTTTATAGCAGAAAATCTTGTTACATTGCTCTTTGTACTATTTAAGTTTAATCCCATTTCTATTATAGAAGTCACCAAGGTCATCTGATTCTTCCTGTATGTTTTTATGATTTCGCTGATTCTCAGACTTGTTTAACCAGCACATTTCAGCAGCATGCTGCAGGTTTTTGTGATCCACTCTTTAAGTATCACAAAGGTATATTGAAAGACTTCCCATGAAAACCCCCTTAACAGCTACTATGTTAATGATGCAAACACCTAACACAATCTGTTGTCCTCTCTTGATTAGTCAATTCTTTAGCTTCTCAATCTTAACTAATACTTTTCCTACCAGATAGCATAAAAAATTATTTTGGAATCCAGACAGGTAAGATCTTTTCCACTTGCCTTGCTTAGAAGATAAATTATTAAAGAAAGATATCAGCTAAATTGTATCATCTACTCTTTGAAACCTTTAGATAGATTTTATTAAGTTTGCTTTGTACTTCTGTGCCATTACTCATTCTTTGCTTCAAAATTTACTCTGAAGCTCTGCATTCAAAAACCATCTAAAAATCACGTTGAGAGATCTATTTCTTTCCTCCTTTCAGCTTCCCTTTCCAAATGTAGGCAAGCCATTTACTATTTTCCATAAATTATCATCCTGATATACTTACAAAGAATCCTTGTTCTAGACCCTTCAGATGTATGTATTAATTCTTTCAGGATTCTGGAGTGAAGGTTATCAAGACTTTTTGATTTGAGTATTTTGTAGTCTTTGAATTAATTTCATTACATATGTGATAATTATTCTTCCACACCTTTACTTTCATTAATCATTTTCCTCATTTCAACATCACGATCCTTGTTGAAAGCTGAACCAACATATAATTTTTAGGGGTATCTATCGGTAAATAATTATAAATCTACTTATTTTTTGCTTATTTATAGCAAGTTCTGCAAAAGCGAAGCTGTTGTGTTCTTAGCAATTACCTGAATAAGATATGAAGGTTTACATTTGACATTTCATTAAAGTCTATGAGGTGAGATACTATTTACATATTCTGCTATTTTGCCACTGCATGCCTGTGTGTCTGTCTTGTCTGTGTATTGCCTACATATTGTCTACATCATTGATCTGCAAGTTTGTTATTTTGCATGTCTGGATGCTTCATATTAAAAGAAGGAGAATGAGAGTGAAAAGGTAGGTAGATCATTCCAGGACAAAAGAGGCTATATCTGACCGAAAGGAGCCTACCACTTTCAAAGTGTTGAACAGTACGTAGACAGAGGAAGAACAAGGTGAAAAGAAACTGCAAACATGCATGAGTTTGGCATTTTAGAACAACAGAGCTGTCCAGGATGTCAACGGACAATCCAAATGAAGAGAGATGTTTGCCAGTTATCAGATGTTACCAGGCTGGATATACAGAAAGTATATACACACACACACATTTTTTTATATCTATATTTTATATATAGATATATAAAGTCCTTGATGCACAAGAAAAAGCTGGATATTAGAATATAGACTTCAGTGAAGATTTTTCTATCAAGTACCTTAGAGAAGTTTAGAGAGAAAGATTAGGAAGAGAGAATTAGAAATAGAATAATGGGTGTGTGTGTGAAGATAGGGAAGTGTTTTTTTCTTAATTTTATGAACAAATACAATTAAAATTTTATAAGGGAGAAATGAGAAAAAGCAGATTTCAGAAAGCTGGGGGAGTTCCAATTTTCATTCTAGAACCGCATCAACATAGCTGGCTGAATCTACATTTTAACGAAGTTATTTATCTTTTATTTATTAACTTTTTCTTTTAAAAACATTTTGGCATTTTTTTTACTAAACTTTTTTTTTTTTTTCCCAAGTGAGACTACATAACTTGTAGTGTGGTTTAAAGAGGATATATTTAGTTCACTATAGTTCCAAAAAGTTCATGAATGCAAAGTAATGACAAGAAAAGTTTTCTAGTTTTCATCTAATGTGTCATTTTTGGAAGAAGTTATTGTCTTGGTATTATTACTACTCTGAAAGTTATAAGTAAGAATGATAACATCAGCCATTATGACTTCATGACACTTCAAATAATCTCTCTCTTTTTTTTAGTTGTTTATTACTTTACTGAGCTTTAGCATGTAACTTCTTTCCAGGTCTGAAGCTACAGTTAAAGCTTTGAAAAAAGTAAGGCTGATTCAATGAGATCTGATAATGAAGCTAGATTATTTAAACGTGATGAAATTTATAGACAATCTTATTTAAATAATTTCAGCACTTTCATACATTTCACTATGAACTTGAGCTTTCAAGAAGCTAGCTTTTGTGAGCATTTTGTCTGAGTATTAAAATCTGTCCACCCAAGTTTGTGCAAGTTGCAATCCACTAAAAACCTGAATTTTACATATGATTGGTAAGGACTTTACATTTTTAGAAAATAAATTCCCGAAAATTTTCATTCACATTGGGTATAGCCCAAAATGTGGTTGACTAATACTTTCCTGAGAGTTTAAGCTCTTTACCCCAAAACTACTTTCCTCCAGTATTATGTGACCTCTCTTTTGGGACATATGAATGTGGAGCAGGAAGCTGCCATGTTTGAACACAGGTAGATGAAAGTGAGATCTGAATAAAGAGAAAAAGATGAAGAAAGGTTAATGACTGTCCTAAGTAACAATGATGTCAAGAAATAACTGTGAAATTTGCTGTAAAGTTATCTCATTCATTCTCTCCATAAATAATAACATTGTATATGTTTAGTTCTTGTTCAAATAGCAAAGGCTTATTCAGCAAATCAAAATGATATGCTCTTGATGACCAGTTGTGTAAACATCACTAATATAGCACATGATAAAACTTTTGTTATGTTTTTGGTTTTTTTGGTTGCATTTTGGCTGGGAAATGATATAGCAAAAATATTAATATAAAACCCCCCAAATTATTATCAAGAACATTATTCGTATTGCCAGATTAAGCATTCAGAATTTAGAAAGTATCAGAATAATACTATCAGCAGACGTTAATTCAGATGCCACTGCACCATCCACTGCAATGTTTGATTGCAATCTAATTACATGTTCACATATTCTTTCTCCACTGGATTTCAATTTGGAATCAAATAAGTAAATAAATAATTAATTAAATTAAATATAAATGAAGAAACACATATTAAATAAATAATTAAACAAATACATTTTAATAAATTTAAACATTTTTATTTAATTACACAGAACAAATGTGTAAGGTTGCACTTAATAAGAAATTATTTAGTATTTTTATTTTTCCATGTTCAATGTTTGTCTCAAAACCTTATTTACTGCATATTGTTCAAATAACATCCTAGACTCAGAATTACTAAATGGATTTTTTTATGATGTACATCACTGCATTGTCTAAAAAAATCAAAATATTTAATTTGCGAAAAACTGTATTATACTGGGGGTTATTATGATTACAGTATTACAAATGGGAAGGTAATACGGAGATGCAGGTCAGAAATATCCACAGATTTAGGATATCTAATTTGAGCCTTTTAGGTCCATAGTTTGGGGAGTCCTTAAAATTACATAGCTTTTACATGTGCAAATCAAAACTTTCACTGACATAAGGTATGCCTGGGGATTCTCAGTGTTCTGCAGATCAGTCTCAGGATTTCAAGTAAGAACTCAGAAATAGATGAAATCACAATTAAAATGTTTTGTTCTGTGACTTAGTATCACAGGGGAATTCTATGATGGAAGTGTCAGTCTCCAGCTTTAAAGTACAATGTTCTAACACTATGAAACACTGTTTTCCTCCTTGAGTTCACTTCAGAGAAGGTCATTTCTGTGCAATGAAGAAAGTAGGGGCCTTGAGGGGAAAAAATATGACTCTAATGGAGGACTATGTCAGACTGCATGAGTACAAGTGAGTGGAACTACGATTCCACGTATAACTTCATTTTGAAAATTTTCTAACTATGAAATAAGCATTTCATTTTTTAACCCTAATAATGTCCTTCCAGCATAATTTGCAGCATATAATAATTTCTGTTGCAGACAGAGGACAGCAAAGCTCCCTATATCCACAAAAGGAAATGCATTTAGGTGAACAACACTTTGAAGAAGAAGGAGCTGGGGTGGGGGGAAGGACTCTTGAATAAGCATAAGTGGGAGAAGCACAGATGGTAGAAGCTCCCAAATGTTCTAGTCTCCTCTCTGGGCATCTTTTGCTATATAAGTGTGATAACATTTGTTAGAAGGCATGATTAAGGCTTTATAGGCTTCACAGATGGAATATAATTTAGTGGAAAGACTTGAAAGATAAAAGATTCAGACATGAAATGGATTCCACGAAAGGAATTAGAAAGGGTCGGGTCCAGAGAGGCAACATAGATGTAATGACAACTAAATATTGTTCTGTAAATTAAAGTTTGGATTACCAGTTAAATTGCCTTCAGTAATTTCACTGGGGTTAGGTTAGGTTAGGTTAAGTTAGGTTGGAATACTTATCTGTGAAAGAGAAGACCTGAGTAGTTCCCTTCATCCAGGGCATCTCTGTTTTTCTCAAAGGAATATGTAAAGTAAAACATATAAGCAGTTCAGAAAACTGTCATTTGACATACATCCACCCTATATTCAATTAAGTGTCTTTACTATTATGCAACAGAATTAGGTCAGTTTTCTGTCCCTCCTTTTCCTCCAACAAAACTCATTTACACTTCCACTCCAACTGATGTCAAGCCTCTTGTCCACTATCCTGAGATATCTCAGGTAGGAGGAAAGCACCTTGAGGACATAGGCCAGTTAACTTGAGAATATTTTCCTGTTGAAGGAAATGGAAGAAAGTTATGCTAGATGAACTGATTTACTAAGGTCCAATTTCAGAGATTCCTACCCAACATATATACATATGCTTATATGTATATATTTGTGAATATATTTATATTTGGTTACCTGATTATAGCAATAAAATATTTGGCAAGCAGCTGCTGACATTTGTAAAATTTTATAAACTGCTAGAGTTGTCAATAGGACATCACAAATTATTTATCAGTGATGTACAGAATATGGTCAATGTCTTCAGTTTAGATTCATTGGTAGAAAGACTTGGAAATAATTTAGGCTACTTTTGTTTCTGTTACATGGACTTTAAAAGCAGAAATAGTAGCTTTTTAGAAAATAACTATTTTTAACTAGCAAGAAGGATTAGATGTCAACTAACTGCCTGTAGGAGAATGGAAACATCATTACTAAATTCCAAATTACGAATTTCCAGTCATGCTGGAAATTGAAGGTCTGAGACTGAGAACAGACCATGTAATAGTGCTTCCTTACCACATGAGCACTCGTATCAAAACCACCATTCAAGGCCACTGTCACGTCTGACTCACTGATTCAAAAAATCTGACCTCTGGGCCAGACTGAGGAATAATCAGTCATGAAATGCTATTTTTAAAAGAATATTTTGTTCTTTATAAAGAGAAAAGGAATCTGTTAAATATTCAGCTCTTGCCTTATCTTTACAGCAGTAAGATTTCTGTTAGTGATTCTTCATTAAACTTGATTGCAAACTGGAGAGAGACAAAACTATTCCCATGTTGTAGCTGTTTCATGGGATTTAAGACATATTTATGAAGAAAAATTGTACTTTTTTTTTAACAAAAGGGCACATTTCCATTTTAAAAAAGTATGTTGGAGAGCCAAACTCTCATATTTTATGTACAAGTATATTGTGGCCAGAATCCCACTACTCTATAAGGTGTTTTGTTTGACTGGCTGGGTTTCTTCAGTGTTTTGTTTCCCAGAGCTGTCTATTCTTTATAAAAATATCTACGTGCCAATTAAATGCATTCTGAAGTCAATCAGTTGTAAATGTAAGCGTGTCTTATGGGACTTTCCTTCACTTTAATGTGGTTAATGAATATGTTCCCATGACTTTTAAATGGACTGGTGCCTCAGCACATTTTCAAAATTACTCTATTTGAAGACATTTCCATTTATAATGGGGCTTAAATCTCATTTCCCTCAATATCTGCCCTCACTTAGTCTTTTTTAAGGCTTCTACAGAAAAAAAAAAGATATCTCAGCTGCTACTCCTGCTCTTAATGCTTTCCTAGTATCGGTAAGAGCAGAAACCAATTGATGTCTCACTCTGCTACTCGTACAGAGACAATATGCAGACACTGCACTACCCTCCATTCCTGGCTGAAGGGCTCTGTGCTACCATTTCGTGTTATCTGCACACACTGACTGCTTCTGCTTTGTGTGTCTGATAAAGCTTCATGCCTCCCTTTAGTCTCTGCAACTTCACATTTTCCCTGTAGGAACTTAGAGTAAGACTGGTAAAGATTCCCTTAATTTCAAGCTACTGCAGATCCTAATTGGAAAAAAAAAATCACCTGAAACAGTACCAGAGACACAGTCCTGGGCAGGTGGAAGAAGGGAAAATAGAAGGGGATATAAAGAAGGTGAGAAAAGATGTGGAAGTTATACTATTTGATTGTGTCCTTCATTTGCTGAGTCAGCAGGAGCCAAGAGCTCTGCAGGGGCACACTTAGCCTTCACATTTCTCCACAGAAACCCCATCTGGCCAACTACATTGCCAGCAATTGAGAAGCCATGCAGGAAGCTGTATCCAGCTATTCTCATTCAGTGTGAAGGTTACTGTGTTGTGGAGGTAATGGGAGAGGAAATAAGGAAAATGTTATGAGACTATGCCTCTCACATACGGTAAAGGGAAGCATGAAATGTATGACCAAGTTTGGGCTGTTCACTGCTGTAGTTCTTAGACACGTAAAGCATAAGATGTTCTGGGAAAATTTAGTGACTACTTTAGAAAGACCTAACATTAGGCAATCTTGGAAAGGAAAATCTTCATGAAAAGAAAAGTCTTCATGGAGAAAAAGCTGAAGGAAATCGAATAATCAAATTTAACTACAGAATTTTGTACTTGAATTTCAAATTCAAAAGCTTTTACTTGTAATCCTTCTGTCAAGTTATCTGAAACAAATTTCCTGGAGCTCTACTTGGCCTTTGCAAGGACTTCTAACATTAACCTCCATTTAAAAAGCCTAGAAAAAGATAATGCCTTCTTGGGGTCTCTTAACATGCAACGTTCACTCAAATACAAGTACGGAACTTAGATGTAAAACAAAGAAAAATACGTCAATGTTGCATAAAGGAACCCATTAATCTATGTGGGGAAAGGTCCAGAAGAATATGTCAGTCTCTGGTTTATACAAACAATTAGGAAAACACCAATTGCACTTTAGTCTTTTAGTTCAGTGTTTCCCAAGGAGCGATGCTGCTCTCACTAGAGAAATGTACCAGCAATAAAGGTGAAGCACAGAATAGAGTATCATTCCATGAATGTATGAACTTAGACACTGGGCCCAGACTGGTGCTGCTAGCTGTAGCAAACTGAAGGAAAGAAGATGGTCGAGTACAGCAGTGTGAAAAAATGGGAAATGGGGGAAAAAAAGACAACATAGTAGTTCAGAAAAGCTTGGAGCCAGTGTTTTGTCTCTCTGATGACAGGAAAATATATTAGATAAGCAAATACCCCTTTGTCATATCAATTCTTTAGTTGCCTGGTGCTAGGTGTAGTTTGGTGTCAGTGGGTTGTGTTATCCTGGAGATCTGAGATGCTCTCAAGCAACTAGGTCTCTCGATGCTGCCTTACTGATCAAGTCTTCACACAATCTAAGCAATTTACAAGGGGATCAGTCTTCTGGTTGCAGTAGGGAATGAGTGATCATTCAGATTCAAGATTGCCAGTCCTTTATGTTTGATGTGAAGTGTTTGGGTTTCAGCAG
>NW_009259121.1:97334-118527 GCF_000687185.1 Egretta garzetta | reverse complement strand
GGAGAACTTAAATTTTAATTTGAGGTACTATTTTCACTGAGTGAAACTTGTTTTCCATAAGCCTCCCAAAGCTTTGACAACTGGGGAAAAAAAAAAGTGTTCCAGGAATAAATTAGCCAATTGTTTATAAGAACACTTACCACCCCATGAGTTTTGAAAATCACCAGTTCCCAGCCAGTAAGGCTGGAGATATGTGTCGCATCAGCACTAAAGCAGAGAGCAGAACAGAAACAATGTAATTCATTCTGTTCATGAGGAGCTGAAACTAGATATCAACTTTTTCTACTATCTTGCAGCTATTAAGCTGGTACTTGAGGCAAATTTCTACCAGTCTCAGTTAATTTTAAAATTTTAAAAAGGTTTATGTAAGACTTTTACTTTTTTTTGCTAGAAAAAGATAAAGAAATGGACAATTAACTACATTCTTCCTAGCAGTGTAGAAGTACTGATGAATGTTAAGTCAAGTTACAATGAATACTGAAGAAAGTGTTACAGAAGCTGACTTGCTGCTAAAAGCAAGCAGAAAATGTAGATCTATTAGGCTGCTTCTAGAAATTGTGCTTTCTTATAAATCAGATTTTAATACAGAAAGTATTTTTGTAATTCTCTGCAAAGATCATGTATTAAGAATGTATGTCTATAAAACTAAAAAATCCCCAAGTAATTGCAGTACTAATCTTAACTATATTTCTGTCCAAATTTGGTAATGAATACAGATTCAGTCATATTCGCACTGTGTGTTTGGGAAAACTATCTACTGAACAACAATGTTCTTATTCAACTAGAATAATTTTTCAAGTATTGAGTCTGAGTATATATGTTTCTTTTTGTCTTTTTGCAATACAGTTACTGTGAGACACTATGCGTATTTAAAACCGTCTTTTGAACCCTTATACTTTTGGGTTAGCTTCTGAAATCTTCAGGACATGTTGTTGTGGTTTAAACCCAGTGAGCAACTAAGCATGACATAGCCATTTGCTCACACCCCCACAGTGGGATGGGGGAGAGAATAGGAAGAGTAAAAGTGAGAAAACTCACGAGTTGAGATAAAGACAGTTTAAGAGGGAAAGCAAGGGCTGGACACGTGCAGGCAGAGCAAACCAAGGAATTCATTCACTACTTCCTATCGGCAGGCAGGTACTCAGCCATCCCCAGGAAAGCAGGGCTCCATCACATGTAACAGTTACTTGGGAAGACAAACGCCGTCACTCTGAAGGTCCCCCCTTTACTTGTTCTTCCCCCAGCTTTATATGCTGAGCATGACATCATATGGTATGGAATATCCTTATGGTCAGCTGGGGTCAGCTGTCCCAACTGTGCCCCCTCCCAACTTCTTGTGCCCCCCCCAGCCTCCTTGCTGGTGGGGTGGAGTGAGGAGCAGAAAAGGCCTTGACTCTCTGTTAGCACTGCTCAGTGGTAACTAAACCATCCCTGTATTATCAACACTGTTTTCAGCACAAATCCCAAACATAGCCCCATACTAGCAACTATGAAGAAAATTAACTCTACCCCAGCCAAAACAAGCACACATGGAAGTTAACAACAAGAATTAGGTTTTATGCTGGTGCCCTCTGCCACTTTAACAGAGTGCTCTTTTACATCAGATGCTTTCCTGCAATCACATCTGTATCATTTCCTTGCAAAACCTTTGGTGGCAGGATGGGAACAATCGCACAACCTTTGAGCAGAACCCTAACCACAAAACAGAATATTTTCTTTCTTTCCATGCTGTTAGGAGTTTGCATGCATTTCTAGTGAGCTGCAAAGAGCTGCCTGGGGAAAGCTGATGCAGAGTGACTTTTTTCCAAGCTTCAGTTCCCTCTTATTCACCAAAGGATGGTGGGAGCAAGGTTTCTCCTGTGGACTTCTATTCTATTCCCAATTCATCAACAGATGGCAGTAGAAAACTCCCTACCTACCTATCTTCAGACCAAAGGCCTTACAAATGACCCTAATAATAACAAAGGAAGAGAAAACATCCAAACTATCGCTGCCTAATAAAAATAAAATGTGCTCTAAACTTTTCAGTGGAATGCAAAAGTCTCCTAAAGATTAATTTTATGCTGAGTCTGAATGACCAGAAATAGCTGCTGCTTTTGGAATGACTCTTTCCTGTCACCTTTCTCTGTTTTGAAATGATTCTTTTATTGATGTACTTTATTTTTCTAGTTGTGAAAGAGTATATTGAATATAGATTATAGCAAATATTTTGCTTTTCCGACAGATAAATTCCTGTGATGAAAAATCAGTTCTCTGATCTCAGTAAAGATTTTTTCATATGTCATCATTACAGTGACAGAACAAGTAATTTAGTAAGTAAGTTTCTGAGACATGCCTCACTAGATTTTGGTGTTTCATTAATTCCTCCCCCTTCAAATCAAGTAGATGGTATAATGAACTTAGTGAATTCTTTATATAGATTGAAACATTTAGATGCATGGAATACACAGTAGTTTCTTATTCAATTTTTAAAAAAGGTATCAGCAGATATCTTGGCATTGCCAACCAAGGAAAAAGCATTACCATAAAAATTTCTGAGAGGCATTTTCTTGTGTAATGTATAATACTGGGTGTCTGATAAAGGAAACCTCATATTATATAATTCTCTTTTAGCCTCAAGGCACATGAATTAGGCCTAGAGATCCTGATTTCTATTCCCACCTCTTTCACTAACTTATCTTAATAATTCTTTGCACTTCACAATTTGCCAGCATGTTTCCTATGGTGAGAGAAACTCATTTCAAAGGAAAGGAAGAAAGGGAGAAGAAATGACTCTTTCAGGCACTGCTGGGGGGAGTGGCTTACTGTTCTAAACAAAATGGAAATGTTTGAATTCTCTGAGCCAATGACTTAAATTGAGGTAGGTTTGACTCAAATCTTCTTCAAGACGTGAACACTGGTTTCCCTTCAGTTTAGTGAGTGGATTTTTTTAGATTAGACTTTAAACACTGACGGTGTGTTGGCTGTGTGAGTATGTTACCGAGCCCTGGTGTACTTGGCAAAGGAAAGTGTATGTCCTAGAAGCAGTGCAGAACGTTTTGCCTCCTCACACTGTTCTACGGAAATCTTGGGGGAAAGCCAGTGTAGTGTCAAATCCATAAAGACTGAAACGTCATTTTTTAAGAGTTTTTGCTTTTTGTTTTGCACCTTTTTTCTGGTTTGGTTTGTTGGGTTTTTTTTCCTCCTCTAAAGAAACAGACAAACCTGCCATAGTAGAATACATTTTGGTCCCATATGCAGAAATATTTCTTGATTTGTACTCTTCTCCTGAAATGTTTATGCTATCTAAGTATTGTAAAGTTTCCTTATAACTAGGGAAAAGAGTGAAATATTATGGTAAATATTCAGATCTTTTCAAATAGATTTTGGCAGGTTTTTAGTTATCTAACTAGTTTGAGGTTGTGTCATTTTCATATGAACGATTTTAGAAAAAAATGAAAATAACATTAATTCTTGGCCTATAAGCATAAATATTGGTGCTGCCCCTGATACTATCTTATTCTTATGAAAAATACAACCAGTATTACAAAAATGAGATTTTAGGTGAGGTATATCTACTTGAGTGAGAAGATTGATAACAAGATTGCTGTATGTTAGCTAAATGTAAATATAAACCAGTAATAAAAGATATAATTTAAAAGATAAGTGCTCATATACATAGAAATGGTTGCAGAATCTTCATTTAGTCCTATCATGTTGTCTTTAATATATTATCACATACGTTTATTTCCAAAGGACCCTGGATATTAAACACACTCCCTGAATTCTGAAGAAATTTATTCCATGAATGAACTGTGTGTTCAGACTGTTCAGCCTGTGTCCTCTGGCTCCCTGTGCTGTGAATAGGTAAAGAAGTTAGAGAATGAAAAACTCATCATGCATTCATTACGATTTTCTCATGGTAGTGCTAGTATTTGGAAGATAGTAGCTTCCTTTGTAAATAACTTTGAGATATGTTTTAATAAAATGTTATACAATATTAAATGTATGACATGAACAGTGTGAAGCTTTTGTGTTTTGAACTGAACCATTTTTCAACGATCTACCAACAAGTGCATTTGCAACCCTGGGAGCATGTTGCTGTTGAATATGGGACTCCTACACCTTTTATTTTACTTATTTGTTTTGAGAAACTACCAATGTATGTACACAGCATACATCAGGGCAGAATCCAGCAAGCCCTGTACTCTTATATGAACCTTGCTGTATTAATTCAGGCATAGGAGTGGATATTTAAAATATGTATCTATTCAGTGTAATAGAACGTTTACTAAGAGGGTTACTAGTATGCGCTAAGCACCTGACTAATTCAACTGTACTGTTCCTGGCATTGCAAGTGATCTGCATTGCTGTGGTCATCCATCCCCATAGGGCTTAGGGTGTCTGGGGCTAAGGCCCTGTGTAACCCACCAGTGGCGTTTTTTATAAAATTGTACCAAAAGTGTGTGTTGCATGGCTGGAAGTATGACATGAGAACCTGTGGGCAGTTGAGGTCTGGCTTTGCAGTGAAAGACTTGGTGTGTACATGCATGTGTATGCATGTGTGCATTTGACTGGCAGTGCAGATGTGGAGACAGACCTGTTGCAGTCTTGTTCATACTGCCTATAGGTTTACTTTGGAGTAAATTATCCCCACCTGAAGTTTCCTTGAGAAAAAAACTATCTGTGACAGTTCAAAAGAGAAGCCCAGGAGCAAACTGACATACAAGCAATGTGAACAGTCAGTGAACTGCAGAGTGAAGTGAAATGGAGTGCTAAGTTGTTTGACAGCATGCATAGGTGACTTGGCTCACATGTATCTTGTCAACTATTTCTGTATGGCATTGATGGCCTGAGGAGACAAACCCTGAAACACCACTCTTATACCTTGAGTTAACTCCAAAGATTCCTGCACAAAGACCATACACACCATAACTAATTCCTTTTCTTTCATGTATTCCTCCTTGGTTTTGAAGACATTTTAGTGTCAATATCTTTCACTTCTCATATATTTACTCAGCTTTTTGTGTTCAAAATGCTTGACTTTCTCATTTTCAATGCATCTCTGATACCAAACAGAAAAATTCAATTACAATTTCCTTTTATTATAAAGTATTATTTCCAGAAGGCCTTATTTTCAAAAACCACTTTTTCTCTGTCCTGTGTTATAATACATTTCAAAGTTACTCTCAATAATTTCTATTATCTCTTCTCTATTTTTACATGCCTGTTCATTTTTTACTATTTTTTTCTAAAACATCCTACTTCTGCCTAGTTTGATCCAGTTATTAGAAAATTGTATTTCTATCTTTACCTTCCCCTTATCCAAATTCCTGTAAGAAATTTTATTTCAGGAAAAATATATTCAGCAAGGGTAGTAGATTACATCAGTATTCATCTAGTATTGTCTAATCCATAACTGTCTTTCAAACAGGAATATTCTCCTGGTTTGCTTTGTAGAGATTAGACAGAAAAAAATAAAATTAAGAGAACTTTTGAGAACATGCCACCATAAATGTTCTTTCCTTTTTAATTTCTTTAACCATAAGAAAGCATGTCTGTAACAAATTTGAAGTATTCCCTTGTTTTGGAAAGGCCTGTCATTTCAAACTCTACTCTTTAAAATACTGTTGGAAGAATATTGCCTAGTAGTAGAACATAAATTTTCAGGTGCTTGAGATAAGTTGTGGTAGTGAGATTCATATTGGGCAATCAAAGCAGACTTTAAGTGGAAATTAAACTCCTACGTTCAAAACAACACTTCAGAATGTCTGTATTAGCATTAGTTCCTAACGGAGAAACTCTCATTTTGAACTACTAAATTTGAGTGATCCTCAAACTCTGGTACACTGTCTAAGAGGGAGAGGGAGGATTTTGGCCAGAAGAACAGGCAGGAAGGACCCCAACTCCTAAAATTCCAAACTGCCTTCACTTCATATTTGTTTTTTAGTTCAGTGTATCTCTAGTATGAAATGAACAAAGTCAGGCCATACCCAAAGTGCTTTGTCTACTACACTACAGAAATTGCATGCTCTTGTTCAGACCAGGGAACTCCTGCATACATGGCTGAACAGTAGCGCAACTTCAGTAGGAAGGATAGGTGCGAGTTGTGGGTTTGAATATCTCTGGGTGAGCTAAGCCCTTTTCTGGATTTCTGTGCTGTGTATACTGCTGTGCAAAACCGGACAATTAGCTACTGTTTAAGAAAGGCAAATTTTGTTCGGCTCACTAGGTACTCTCAATGGATAAGTCTGCTCTGATTGAACAAGACACCTAACATCTAGAAAAGGAATAGGAGCTCAAATGCAAAATTGTACTTAGTGTTTCTTTGTTAGCTTTACATAGCTTTTTCTGTAGCCTGTGCTTAATTTTTTATTGTACAGAGATGTTAAACATTTTAAATAATCGTGATGTAGACAGTCATTTCCTTTTATGCCATGGGACTCCTAAAATTGATACTCACAGTAGAACATGGTTTTCTGATATGTTCTATTGTTGGTGTCTTTTATGTGAAGAACTGCAGTTAAGAATGAAATTATGACACCATTCCATTGGAACGTGAAAACACAGCCATCTGGCATGTATGTGTTTAATCATTTTGCAAATTACTTTGCCACAGCCTATTTTAGTACTTGGGAAAACCTTCTTCTACCTAATATTTTTGTCAGAGTGAAAAATTAATGCTGAAAACCGTACAGTCTCTATTAATAAGATCTCCTCTTCACAGTCTACTCCCTGCTGAATGATTTGGTAAGGATTTAAAATTGCTTATACTGATAGATTATTCTATAAATATGAAATTTTAAAGAATTGCTGAATTCATCTTGTCACCTGTATGATTTAGTCAATCTCCCAGTACATTTTTTCTAGTGGATTTTTACAATGCAAAAAAATCCTTGCTATCTCTTGGTTAATTTCTTTGAATGTCTGTATAACCATGTTTTTAAAAGAAACTCGATCAGGAATCAATTCAGTTGAGTTACTGAGATTCATACTACATAGCAATTCGATGTGAACAGATAGTCAAGAGTTGTCCTTTCTCTTTCTCTAAGACTGTTACTACCTAAGTTTTCTCTTTCTACTTCTCTTTTTTATGGAGTAAAAAGTTAATATGCAGTTTAAGATTCACTTTTGTGGATCAACACCACTCTGTAGTACTTGTAAATATATTTCTGGTTATTCTACAAACATTTAATAGAGAAGTTGCCATTTTTAGCTGTTAATTTAGGGCTAGGTTAATCTCCAGGACACAACTCAGTAAATGGAAACAGGAATTGCATTCCAAAGGGAGGTGTGTGGTTCTAGGAAGTCTTAATCAACTCTGGGCCAGCTGGGCACTAGGATTATGGTGATTGCTAATGACAAGTACCAATAAGAGATTAGTTTTATTTCCCTTTCTTACTTAGGTTCGCCAGCTCTAGGCAGATGAAGATTATTCCATGCATTTTACATCTTTGTTTCCTGGAAAGCAGAGAAGTTGGAGAATGTACAACATCCACTCAGTTTTGCATATTCTTGTAGTCCTTTGTCTTAAATCCCCCTTACCCCAATACATAGGAATGTCACTGAACTAAAAATCTAGCCCTTATATAGTGTCTTTTCCAAAAACCTCTAAGTATTTTACTGAAGTAAGAAAGGCAAGGCAAGCTGAGGTCAGCACTTCAGAACATGCATGAAAAAAAAAACCTCTGAACTGTTGCTCAGAAAGTAGCTCTAGTTCATCTTCTCCACAATTTTTTAGTGTGTTTTAAGTGCTTCCTACTTCATGACTCTGGTCATATGAGCTATTAGTTTACTTCTATTCTGAAACTGCAATTTTAGAAATGACCCTCATTTCTGTACGTGACGTGCAGCGAGCAGTGGCACAGAGGTACAATCAAGAGATTTTTGCATCTGCCATTCCCTAGACAGGGAACAGAGATCTGCTTCTCACTGGAAATAAAGCAACGAAATCTTGAAAAGCACAATTATGGATGAGAATGCTGAGAAAGTCCAAAATATATTGTCAAAAATACTGGGGTGTGAAACTTACCTGTATGATATCTGCATTCTCTGGGTACTTAACTTCTTTTGCCCCTTAATAGGGTGAGGAGTTTAGAATGCTATTTAGCTACTTCTTCCTTGTCACTTATGCCGATAAATAGGGAATTAAACTAAAGGATTAGCCATAAAATAGATTATAGTTCAAAGAGTCCTTGCAGAAAAAAGGAGTCAGACAAATAGAAAATTAGCCTATTCTCTTGGTACCCTGTGAGTCAAGGATTGGAAAAGAAGTGATAGCATTGTCCCATTAAAGAAAGTCAGTACTTTTTGAGGTGTGGAAAGAAGTTTTTAAAAGGTGAAAAGCTAGAGTTCATAAGGCTTTTTGGAACACAGAACCTGTTTCTTTTAGTGGCTGACAATCATTCATGTTGTCTTCAGTATTGTGGAACACTGGTAATTTTAGCAACATCTGACAGTCACTGTAGTTAAGAGTATGTAAATATTTTCATTACAAGCAACATTTGTCAGACATGAAGACTTTAGCTATTTCAAACTGTTTAAGCAGGGTTTTTTTAAACATGTAATAACCACCATCAGGGCTTAACTTCTTGATCATCCCACAAAAACCATGAAGTCATTCAGGTCCGAACTGAATATGCACCTTGTTGCTGAATTTCCTCAACAAGGAGTTCTATGGATCGTCACTGAAAAAGTTCAGCTACTGGGGAAGACAGGAAGAAAATTTTTTTTAGCTCCAGAATAGAAAGTGCTATTTTGTTTTCATTTATTCTCTTTTCTGTTGGAATTTTTTTGTTCTGTATATACTTACCGCTAAAATAATTTCAGTACCAATATATAACACCATAATAGATCACCAACTGGTCAACCTTAATGCCCTTGAGGCAAACCAGCTCAGCAAGTCTGGCAAGTTATTTAAATAACATGTCATCAAAGGCTTTATAAGGATAACTAAAACTGCCATTTTCTGATACCAGTGGCAGCGGGTAACCCTCTTGAGATTGTTTGAAGGATTTGTCAACAATGTGGTTCCTTGAACATTAAAAAAAATTCTTCCACAGAAATTCCGTAGGTGAATAAAGTAGGAGCAGCATTTTGCTTGTAGTTTACAGTGTTATACAAGGCATCTGTACATCTATAACAAGAGTAGCAATTACTGTATTAGTATTAAAACATAAAAACTCCCATACTGAGTCAGATTAATCACCCATCTAATACAGTCTTTATTTCCACTCCTGTGCCACCCTTTCCTCCTTCTTTCTCCTTCTCCTTCTCCTTCTCCTTCTCCTTCTGGCAGCTTGATCACAGATACTGATATAAATATAGAAGTCACAATGTGCTTCAGCAAATTATCGTGACTTTTATTTTCTCTCTTTTGTTAATATTTCATCATTGCTCTTAATCAATCAATAACCTTATGACTAAAGAGGAAATTCTAATATCTGGAACCACTGTATTAAATAATCAGGATGATGTCTGACAAACAATAAGACTTTGATTAGCTGTAAGGGTTACTGTACCAAAGTTCTGTTTTCAGTTTTCAAAATACTGTTTTTCATGTACTTTTGTGTGTGCTTGTATGCATGTAAGACACATACTGTACTTTGCAATCAAGAGAATAAAGGAAGATCAAAGAAATGCCCACCTTAGTGTGGTTAAGAAAATACTACACATATCACCCACTGCATTTCTGAGTGACAGTTTTTGAAACTAAGATTGACAACATGTAGGATGTAATGAGTGGGAAGACGACTGGAGTGTTCAGCTTATAAAAGAGAGGTCTGCCTTCACAGTAGCACTAGAAGTTTTTAGTCATCTGTTAGTGTATTTGAAGAAGAATATGATAAACAGTGTCTGTGTAAAAGACCCCCAACTGATGTATATGTCTGCTTTTTAAAATTATGGTTTGTATTTATGGATCCCGGCATTCACATATTTACTTTCTCAGGGAAGCGCTGTATTATTGACATTTTTCGTAAGAAATTAGTAGATGGATAGCAGGGGAAAGATAGTAATGGTCAGTGAATGGACAGCAACTTGAGACTGTGGTCATACTACTGTGTAAAAAATGCTCAAGGAGTAACAGTTTCTGACAACTGAGAGTCTCAGTTCCTGAGATCAAGCAAAAAGGGCTAGCTCATTTCCACACTGATTAGAGACAGCCAGCCTTGTATAGGTTTACCAGATCCAATACCTGACTCTGTGTTTCAGCTAAACTCTTAAGGCCCTGAGAGATCACCTTTATTTTACAGGCCTGGGGATTTGGAGTTGGTGGTTTTCCCCCTTCCTCCCCCCAGATCAAAGTGCCTGAACCCATGTTAAACCTAGAAATGCTGGAATAACATTTCATATTAGGAAACTCAGAGGATCATGTATTGGAAGTTTTGAGGTGTGACATGAGGATCTGTGATGTGATTAGTCAGTGAGGATAGTATTGGAGGACTGTGTAGAATAGATGGAGGGAAAACTGGCAGAAAACTGACAGAGTTTTATCTGCATAGACTTCTGGGATCAGCCCATGAAACAGACTGTCTCCAAGAGCCTGCTCAGACTTTGTCTTTAAGAGAACTATTTGGAGCAGTCTAAATCATAACTAGGGAAAGAACTACCAATTAAGCAGGTGTAAGTGAACAGAGGTCTAGGGCTTCACCAACCTAGCTCTTTTATTTATTAGGACAGACAGAAGTGCAGACACCAGGAGCCAGGAGTGGTTTCTTTTCCCATTGTGCAAATATTAAATTAGGATTAACTCATAAATTAACAACAATGATCATGCACAAGCCTAAAAAAAGTCACATCATGACTCAAACCCACAGAGTTCTGTGTTCTCACACTTCTTCCCTGCTCTCTTTTTCAGGTAGGGAAATATGCCAGTATGTATCAGTCTTTTATTTAGAGCAGATAACTTTACATGACTACTCGGCACATGTACTGGAGGGCTCTATACCATTTACGGTCAACTTTCTTGTTGACCATTCTCCATTCACCTGTAAAGAGGGTGAACCAATGGTCCTATAGAAGCTACATGCTTCTGATCTTGATAGCAGCTATATAGGCAGCAAATGTAGGCAGCATGAATGCTGAACAGCCTCATAATTCCTGGTGTGGGCACAAAGCCAGGATCACAATCTGGCTCTTCAAGACTTGACACATTCACAGAACGCTGTAATACAGTATTGTTTATTTATAGAAATTTGGACCTGTTTGAACTTCCCTGCTTTTATATCAGAAGATAAAAGCTGAAGATATCGTCTATAATCTATAAGACATGGTGTGGCTTTCTCTGAACTCTGGTAATGATTACAGTATCCAAATGACTCTAGACATTTAAGATTCCTATGTTAAAGTAATGTCATTTTATCCTATGCATTTTGCTGGTTCTCAGAACTAAAGGAAACTCTTCTGATTATTATCTCACTTTTTATTCCAATTTCTTTTTATTATACAGAACCAATATGTCCCTGAATTTAGATATATCACAGCAAGCAGAGTAAAATCAGACAGAGGGTATAATAAAAAAAAGCTAAAAGCTAAAATAGTATTTGTGCCTATTTTAGTGTGAAATTGGATCTTGGGAATTCAAGGATGAATTTCCCATATGCATCAGAAACTTGATTGGAACAATTGTCCTGACGCTTTTTAGAATCTTGAAACGCACTGAGCCCCAAGTTGTGGGAATGATTTCCACACATTATATGAGACTGGACTGTGATGGCTCAGTGCTGTGCAGGACTTTAAAAGCCATATTTTGCATATGCATATTAGCTTTTAAAATATTGTTAAATAGACATTTGAAAATATTCTGAAGAAAACTTGCATGCGTGTGAATCCTGGTAAAGTTTGTAGTCAGTGTGTACTGTTTCTATACATATTACTGAGAAACAAATATATTTCTAAAACAAGCTTGCTACCTTTCATTACTAAAATAAACATGCTGTGTTAGGAAACATGGCTCCAAACCCTGTTTCTGTCTTGTTTGACTTGGATTAAATTTGACAAGATGTTCAGGCATTGGGGCAAGCAGAAAACAGAGAAAAGGAGGACATGAGTGGTGACTGTTCTTTTGTCACCATTCTCAAGAGGAGTCATTGTAATGTTTAATGGAACCACAGGAGAAAGGACAATTCTACCTGCAAGGCACCATCTAGCAATTAATATTTGCAATACCACAGTATAATTTTAATAGGGATAAGTGACTTTGAAACTTTCACACATTGCTGTGTTGAATGCAGCAGCAGAAATAAGGTGCAGGGAGAAGCCCTTCACATCTTTTGTGCCCTAACCAGCAATTCAGGGAAAAGTGCTTCAGTTCTTATTTATCTCTGAAGACAGACTTTTGTGCACACACACAAAAAATTCTTTTTCTTTGCCAACTTTATCAATTGGCCTAATGAAAAAAATTACTTTTGTCCATAACTTTACCCTCTTGCTCCTCTACTTCCAGATACCACAGAGACCAGAGAAATGAAGGGGATAAAGGTTATCTCCCTTACTTTCTTTTCCTTATTTATACACGTAAGCAGCATATAACCTCAGTTTATGACAAGTATTCTCAGCTATTTCCATAAATCCTTTTCCTGAGGTATGAGAGACATATTTATACCCTTTCATACTAACAATTTTTAATTAAGAGATATGTGTAAATACTAGTGTCACCACTCATAGAAAAGCCAAACCCTTCAGTTAATACCAGTTCTCTTTATTGTGTGCCAATGCAGGAAAGAAGGGGACACATGAAACCATTTTCCTCTAAGCAGACTTTTTATCTCACTTGCCTAAGAGCAGGCAGACAGAAAGATATCCTTATTAGCACAGAGCAAAATAAACTGTAAAGCAGAAATGGGGAAGAAGCTGATCATGATGGAGTCAGCCTGATCCCATTTCTCCTTTGGAATGGTGCTGTGTACACACAGGTTTGATTTTAAACTTGTACTCTAATTCTAGATTTATTAAAAAAATGCTATATCTTATCATAGACTCCATACAAAACAATCTCCTAAAAAGCTGTTATATTGACTTTTGGACATCTTTACATATTTGGGAGGTGGGGGGCATTTGTCAGGTATGTGCTAACAAGTAATGAAGATTTATACCTTACCTGGGAATGCACTAGATTCCATAATTTTTCATTTTCTGACATTCTAGCATTTGGGAATTTTTAAACAGGTGAGTAATTTTTGCAAAGGGAGAATGCTATTGATAATCAGAGTTGGATGGGGCCCATCAAAACACATTTTCAACACTGCACTGATTTTAACAAAGTTTATGCTTAAGGAATATTAGGATATACATGTGCTTGGTGAATTTGGAGGTATGTCCATTTATCAGTGCACTCATCCCTCAGACACACTCAGAAATGGTGTAAAATTGTGGCAATTTTAGAAATTATTACTCAGAAAGGCACATACTGAATAAGACCACTATTTGATGGATTTAATAATGTATGTTTTATACCTTTAAATTTTTTCATTTATTTTGTTAGCTAACTCAATGAAATGTAAGTGATTGAGGACTGTGTCCCACTTTCCATTGTCTTATGCATTAGTGCTATTTTTTAATCAAGTGAAAGATGAAAGAATTAGAAAAATTCAGTCATAGTAAAGTCATAGGCAGATGAAAAAGTAGCTACCCAAAATCCATTAGAATATGCATAAAATCATTTTCCTTTTTCCTAGGGCTGCATTATTCCTTCTTTCCTTCTGTCCTTGTTTACCTAACTTTTCACTGTATGGTATGACTTAGATATACTTGATCTGAAAGATAACTTAATCTGGTTGACGTTACTTGCTTGGTTCTAAAAATACCTTTGAAACAATTCAGTGAGTTTCAGAATGGTATTGGCTCTTCTGAAATCTTACCAAAGGCACCTGAAAGTCCTACCTACTTTTTAAACAGCTGTTCCATATGTGTATCTACTTTTACAGCCCTGCCGAAGCTTATAGGCATCTAAAGAATTAGTTGACATCTTGAATGCTTTCACACATTTTTAGAGGTATTTATTTTGGGTACATAATTGTCTATTTCATATTTATGTCTCTATTTGAGTAAGGCACAGCTAAACAGGCACCCAGATCTACAAGGGCATTCTGAAAAAACAGCCATAATCTGATAATTCACAATTGTTTGCTGCTTGTAGCACTTGTCAGAGAAATCTGAAAGTTTCCTTTTTAGGTTTTAATCATCTTGAGAAAGAAAAAATCCTTGTCTTCTTCTTGTCTCATATATGAGGGTCTACTCTCAGGAAACAGTTCCATTACTTTTTTTCATTGGTGGCTTAATACATTAAAATACGTATTACAATGAATAGTACACAGGCTTCAGTTTTTTCAGTTTTAATCCTTCCCAGACAAGATTCCAGATCCCTCTTATTCTACTCTGTCCTCAGGGATTTTTCATTTCTAGCTACACACACACAAAAAAAAAAAAAAAGAAAAAGAAAAAGAAAAAAAAGATAGCTTTAGGTGGCAGACAACTTCTCCTTTCAGCCCTTTCAGTATTTTCTTAACATTTAAGTTTAATTCCCTTGTAGGTGAAACAGGCACAGAACCCACCTCTCCAAATTCTTAGGAAAGTGCTCTAGCATAAAGTATTAAGCAAAAGGTAAAAAACCACGGCTACAGTGTCTTTAAAAGAGTCACCCTTAAGTATCCATCTTGGAAGAAGCTGAGACAAATTAGGTCCTCAGCAGAAAGACTTGCCTAATGGAAAAAGTAGCCACCTAACTTAGATATAGTGGATTACACTACTGAGATTTTTTTTTAACTTAATATAGGTGTGATGGGGATTTTCAGAAATGCCACCCCTCCTTCATTGATAAAGTAGGGAATTTAAGCCCTGTTATTCCTGAGAACTGGATTTTTCCTCACCTCTCCCACAGAGACAGCCACCTAGAATTTAGATCTATCAGTTTAAAGCAGTCATCCCGGCCTCCAGCCTCTTTTAAAATTTTCTTTGTTCTTCCTTTATTTCCTTTTGAAAGTAATTTGAGATTGAACTTTGAGAACAATGATCCTTTCAACTTTCATAGCCATGGGATAAAGCCTTTAATGATAGCATAACTGTTCATTTCTTAATTTTCTTTAAAAAGCCAGGAAATATTTCAATATTCTGCAAGAGTTACACTAGACACTTTTCTGATGTTAATATATGACATCTCTGTTTTTCTTAAAATAAAGTGCAGTAAGTGCAGCTGCCTGTCTTTCATTTGAAAATCAAAACCAGTTCTTATCTGGCAGAAGGAAAAAGTAGCATTTTCTAAAACTTATCTGTATCCATGCTTAAAATACCTTCAGGATTAGAAGAAAACACTTAGCTTTTTGAAGAAATAACATATGCTATTTAAGTGCATTTCAATAGACAAAAGTAGCATAGAATAGGTCAAATGTTAGTAAAAACTCCATGAAATTTGAATCATTTTCCCCTCAGCAGTGAGTATTTCACTCAGCACTAATCTGTAGTGTGCAAAAGAAAATTGCTCCAACATTTCTGATTATCAGTTCTCTGAAGAGCAGGAAAAGGATTTAATTTGTGCCATTATTTTCCTCTTAGCATAAGAAGAAAAATCACAGTCTTAGTTAAACCTGAAGTCTGGGCTTTCCTTCTCTGGTTTATATCCTCTAGTGACTTTTTGCTATTATACTTCATGCATAAGTTTAAAGAAACATCTTATATTCAGGTACACCCACCTACATGAATGATATACACACATTGAACAATTTCATAGGGAATTTACTTTAGTTTTTTCCTTTGTTTTTCTTCTTTAAATATTAATAAGTTCATCTTTTATAAATAGAGTATATAACTACTATCTAAATATTGAAAAGGATTACATTTACCGTCTAAAGGTATAGACTTTCAAAATCGGTATGTCCCTTGAACCAGTTATAGATGCCTGTTTTCTTCAAAGTAGTTGGCTACCTTTTTTCTTTGTTATGAACAAATTCCTTTCAATAAATTGTACATTTGTCCTATTTTCTGCTGTTTCAGCATTGACAACCCTAGGCAATTTCTTTCTTCTTTCAGTCATCTTAAAACTCCATGAGACCTATATTTATGGCTTGAGTTTTGGATCTTGAATCACATGCTAACATGCTTATAGTGTGAGAAAGCTTACTGTTTGACTTTTTAAAAAGACAAAAGGAATTTGTTGTGTTCAATAGGTTTTCAGCAGTCTCAGAAGATAGCATCTTGTTTATCTGATTCTGTGCATGACAAGCTTTCCAAAAGAAGGGACTATTACCTGAGCAGTGTTCTTCATAATCTTAAATCAAGAAATAATAGCACATTTCTTTACAAATGGGAGAACAGACAATTGAATGGCACTGTCTGATTCTACTGTGATGTTATCCCTTTTTAGGTCATTATCTTCAGCAAGAGCTTTGCTGTTTTATCAGCTGCAATTTAAAATACAGGTGCTTCTAATGTTCTTTCAAAGGCTTAGCTGATAATATCAGGTAAAGTGAATTTGGGGTTTAATACAACTGATTCTTGTTACTTGAACAACTATTTTTTAAGAGATGCAAATCAAAATTAGAGCTAGAAGTGATGTTCACAATGTATCAACTTTTTGGTTTAATAGTAGTGTAACACCAGGATAAAACTGGTGCTTTTCTGTTAATACCATTGCACAGTTTTCACTGATGGTACCATTAGTAACATAAGAAAACATGACACTGACTAGAGAAGAAGAAAGATGCTAATTCAGGGAGCCACATTTTCTTTGAATGTGGAAAAAAAAAAAGCAGCGTTGTGCCTTTGGTACAAAGCAGCTGTATGAGTAGCCTTCATGGGCATATCTTGACCAGGCCAACTGTGCTATATTCACACTACCATCATTCAGCAGGGCAGATCTTACTCTTTTCATCTCCAAAAGTCCTTGTACCATGTGGTGCTCTCTCAGTCCTTATGCTTAGAAAAGACAAACTATTGCAGCATCCCTCATGCTTTGGTGTTGAATGATTGTCTAGGGGGCTTTTAGTGATTTTCACAATTTTATTTAAACAAGAGATATCATACACCACTCCATTTATTTTCCACTGAAGAAATACAATGTAGATTAGTTTAATTCATAAGTTTTTACTTTCGGATGGCTCATGTTTCATATTTTAAAACAAAGCTGCATGATCTCATTTCAAGATTGAACATATAAAAAATGAAGAAAAAATGCAGATATTTCTTAGACTATTAGAATTACACATTTTGTCTCTGAAAAGAGATTTTTTCTGTTGTTGTCCTTAGAAAATAATTTAAACTAAATTTTTTAGTAAGAGCTAGCTCTCTAGAGATCTTGAAATCTGAACTGCGGAGGACTTTCAGCTGCAACTGAAATGAGATCTGTTTTGAACACGTGAAGTACCAGATAATATGTAAGGAGTATCAGATTTGATTACCCTAACTTTATGGATGCTTCTTAAATTCTGTGTTTCTTTTCCCTACCTGACAACTGTCCCTGACCTTCCACTGCCTTACATAGGTGTTGTGAAATTATATTAAAATTTATTTGTGAAACATTCAATTAATTCAGAAAAGACAATAGAGGTGAGCTCTCTTCATTTTGTATATTGAAGAGCCTCCCTGTTCAACATGTTCCAGTCTCTGTTCCCTGCTGTTTCTGGTTTTCCTCTGCTGCAGTTATCAGTCAGACAGGTACAATTCTGTACTTGGTCTGGTTGGGATGGAGTCAATTTTTTTCATAAGAACCCATATGGTGCTGTGTTTTAGATTTGTGACCAAAAGTGTGTTGATTATACACCAATGTTTTAGCAATTGCTGAACAGTACTTGCACAATGTCAAGAACTTCTCTGTTTCTCACTCTGCTCCCCTAGGGAGTGGGCTGGAAGTGAGCAAGAGGTTGGGAAAGGACAAAACTGGGACATCTGAGCCCAACTGACCAAAGGAATATTCCATGCCATATGATGTCGTTCTCAGCAATAAAACTAGCAGCTGGGGGAATAGTTTTTCCAAGGTAGCTGTTGCTTGGAGACTGGCTGGGCATTGGTCTGCTGGTGGGAGGTGGTAAGTGACTGCCTTTGCACCAGTTGTTTGTTTTTCTTTCTTTTCTTCACATTAAATTGTCTTTATCATGACCGATGAGTTTTTTCTTTTTTTTCCCCCCTTCTGAGCTTCGAGCCTCGAGCCTGTCCTGCTGGTATGGGAGAGTGAGCGGGTAACTGGGTGGGGGCTTCACTGTTGGCCAGGGTCATCCCACCATGAATTCTCAGTCAATTGTCCTGTCTCCGTGTCACGATCCACTATTGGGTTGAACAATTTGGCAAAGGTTAAACCCCCTTGCTTTCCAACCGACCTCAGATAATTCTGGGAGGTTGGGGGCGGCTGGGCTTAACTTCTGATTAATTCCAACATTTTATCATGACTAGGTTCCTTTTACATTCTCGGAAACAGAATTAAGACTCGAAACGGAGTCAAGTGCCAAGTCACTTTATTCGGCCAACAATAAACGCGAGAGAGAAAAGCAGAGAAAGAGAGGAAAAGCGAGAAAGGGAAAAAGAGGGGGAGAAACAAACGGCACAGGGGTGTTACGATCTATGTGCTGTCCGTGTGGCCTGAGCGATCCATGAGGTCCGTGTGGCTGGTGCGGTCTGATGCGCCTGATGTATCTTCAAATCTGCTGGAGGGTAGATGTTCCTGGGCGCTCCCTCGTGGTCTCTGCCGGTTCCCCTTTTATAGGGTTGTCTTCTTGCATAGTCGATGACTCGTTTGCATACCCACGCCTCCCACTCGGCAGTAGGACGCATGCCCAGTACCGTCATTAAGAGTATGCTCGAAAGTTCTAGGGGGTCCGAGCCCCCTCCCCATTGTCAGTTAACTCTGGGCCCGGGCGCATGCGCAGAGGACGTGTAATCCAAGACAACAGGCCACACATTCCTGTGGGATGGGACCCAATGGGCTGAAACTGCCCCACTCAGTTGCTGTGGTGATTAGGCTTTGGTGGTTAAGCTTGCCTGCCACCAATGTTGAGACAAGCTTCTAGTCCCTTACACTCCGTTTCCACTAATGGTCCTAGAAGACTTTATAGGAGCCCAATGACTTCTCCAGGCCAAATCCCCTACATATTTCAATCAAAGGGGTTAATCTTTCATAATTTATTTTTATCAGTGATGTGGATGGTAACTTAGGTTTAGGAGAAGCTGATTCTCATCTTTTAATTCAAGCATTGGGGTGTAATCCAGAGGAGCTGAGAGTAGGAAAAAATCCCCCTGTTCTTTCCTGCATCTCTGAACTGCACGTTCATTTCCTACATATTTGGGTGTATGCAGAGTCTGATCGCACTTGGAACTGTGATAGGAACATATTTATTGAGGTAAAAAATAATCAGAAACTTATTAGGTAAACACTATCAAGTACTCAGCAGCGTGAACAGTGATTCTTGCATGCTTATGACTTTTCCAGACTTGGCAGAATCTGTTTTCAGTTTTATATCTTTGCCACAAAGCCCCATTCCTCCTGCCAAATTCCAGGACCCTGTTCCAAAACAGGCAGGTGCTAGAACATTTAAAAGAAAAGGTGTCAGGAGTATTTTAACACTAGCAACACTATATACATAGCTACTATTTTCCAGAAAAATAAAATGGACTTGTCCCACTTTATTTCCAAAGAAAGTTGTGGATCAAAATGTCATCATTTGGCAGGCTAATAAGTGTCTGTAGAAAATATCTTAGGCCAGGAAATATTTGTATAATATTAAAATATTAATGCTGAATAATGCCATTAATCCTGGCAGTTTTGAAAAGGGACTTCTCATGACACATACTCAACTAATATAGCAATAACTAGCATTCCAGAGACCTTTCTGAAGGCACTGAGCTTCACTAATTCAAGCATAATAGTGAAGCCTTATGCCTGACAATTTACATCTTTCATATTTAATTTAAATTTTTCTGCATCACCTGCTCTTACAAGCTTAGATTTGTATCTAATTTTCTATTAAGTAAAAAACCCAACATTGGTATTCAATTCAAGAATCAAGGATATCAGGTATCAGGGATCATACAGCTTCCTAAGGTTGGGCACAAACATTCAACTCTCAATATCATTCAGTTTCCTTACACTTCTTGTTGCACAGACAGGTAAACATAAAGTATGGATGTTAAAATGTTCAACATTGATTTAAATCTGCTCCTCATGAGTAATGGGTTTCAGAGCTAGATCCATGAAGACACTGTGGTGTAGCAATGCTAAATTTTGCTAAGTCTAATATCTAGATATATGGCTTCAAGGATTAATTTACTATGATTCCTTAAATGCTACTGTCTTATTAGTGCCAACAATAGTCACAGAATATTTCCACCATAATGTAAACATTATATCATAGATAGAAAAAGTAATTGCTACAAATACATAATATCTTAGGCTTTAGTCTTGCAAGGAGAGCCAGTAGTGTGTATCTATACCCATAAAAAATTCAATAAAAAATCTAGTGAAAAGTGTGAAAAATTGTCGTTGCATCTACTTACTATTTTAGCACGGTACAAACATCTCCTTCATAGTCTTATAACATAGTGATTAAAGGGTTAAAATAGAATTTAATTTGCAAGATATTAGTTTACAACAAAATTTTTGTAGTTGTCAGGGTAAAACTACATAGAAAATTACATAGAAATTAATTTTTCTCTTCAGGATATTAAGTGACAATGTATAACTTTGGAATGAAATAATGTGAACAAGTTCTGAAACCAATGCTTTGAACAACAACCAGCTGCAATTCAATATGTGTAAAAAGTAATGAAACCAAACCAAATAGTGTAAACTTCAGTGGAAAAGTCATCTCTTGAGATGCAATCTTTTTGCAAAGCTCTTGAATGATTAATGCAAATGGTATTTCACTTGTGGTTGTTTTTTGAAGTGGGTCAAGAACACATATGTTTATATCACATACAGAAATGACGTTAAATTTTAAAGCTCTAATAAATTCACAAGAGCCAGATATATTTAGGATTAAAACTTTGACTATGTCCACAGTACATTCCCCCTGTGCCTTCATAATTGCAACGTTGTTAAGACTTGAAATCAGTGCTTTTATGTTACAAGTTAAAGATTAATTGGAAGTCTTATCTTTGAATTTTCTTACTTTCTTGGGTTAAAGGCAAATTAATGTGTTTCCTTTTCCTATATTAATTTCCTTTTACTAATGGTAGTTAAAATGGAAAAGAAAGGAAAAGAAAGGGAAAGGGAAAGGGAAAGGGAAAGGGAAAG